>NC_090651.1:175983699-176346199 GCF_040937935.1 Hyperolius riggenbachi | reverse complement strand
TGAAGTGAGGCTGAAGTAGATCAGAAGGGATAGGGTCAAGGGGGGAGGTAGTGGTATGGGAAGTCTGCAGTAGGTGGTTGACCTCCTCAGTGGTAGTAGGAGTGAAGGAGGTGAGGGGAGGATAGGGTGGAGAAGGAGTAGGTTGTGAGCAGGTGGGAGGTGAAGATTGAAGATTGGATATTTCCTGACGGATGGAGACTATTTTGTTGGTGAAGTGGGTGGCTAAATCTGTGGCAGAGAGGGAGACAACAGAAGGTGGGGGGGTGGGTTTAAGTAGGGAGTTGAAGGTGCCAAAAAGACGCCGGGGATTGGAAGCTTGTGCTCCGATGAGCTTGGTAAAGTATTCCTGCTTCGCATGAGCAAGGGCAGTGTGGAACTGCTGCAGGTTAGTCTTGTACTGTAGGAAATCCTGGTTTAGTCGAGTTTTCCGCCATTTTCGTTCAGTGGCGCGTGTTTCCCTCTGGAGGTTGTGAGTATGGGTAGTGCGCCAGGGCTGGGGGTTAGAGGGGTATTGGTGGAGCAGCTTTCTCTAGGGCTGATGAGAGAATTTGGTGATACTGAGCTGCAGCAAGATTAGGACAGGTTAGGGTGGGGAGAGTGGAGGATAGGCCATGGAGGGAGTCAGCAAGGACGCCAGGGTTGAGCTTGCGTAGGTCTCGCTGCCATCGACCAGGTGGGTGGGCGGGTAGTTTGGAGGTGCCTTCCGTGAGGAGGTTGAAGGCGAGAAGGTAATGGTCTGAGGGTGGAAATGGTGCGATGTCGAGGTCTGCAATGGTGATGGATTTAGTGAATATAAGGTCGAGAGTGTGACGTGCAGTGTGAGTCGGGGCGTTGGTGTGTTGTACTAGGCCATGTGAGTTGGCTATGGTGAGTAGCCGGGTCGCAACAGAGTTCTTGGGTTCATTGATGGGTATATTGAAATCCCCGAGGATGATGGTGGGGAGGTCAGAGGAGAGGATGTGTGGGAGCCAGGAGGCAAGGTTGTCGAGAAATTGACGTGTGGAGCCCGGAGGGCGGTATAAGACTGCAACAATGGCTGGGAGGGGATTGTAGAGGCGGATAGTGTGGGCCTCAAATGATGTGAATTGTAGGGAGGAAGGTGGAGTGAGGACACGGAATGTGCAGGATGGGGAGAGGAGCAGACCCACCCCTCCCCCGGTCCTGTTGTCTGGTCTGGGGGTGTGACTGAGGTGAAGCCCCCCGTATGAGACGGCAGCCTCTGCGGCAGAGTCAGAGGGGGTGAGCCATGTCTCAGTGAGTGCGAGGATGGTGAGGGATTTGGAGAGGAAGAGGTTGTGGACCTCTGTAAGTTTATTGCGGACGGATCTGGCATTCCAGAGACCGCAGGGTAGGGGGAGCATGTGCTTGTAAATGGGATGGATGGAAATGAGGTTGGGGCGAGGATGGGTGTTGAAGTTGTTTGTGGACAGAGAGCTGTGAAGCGGGTCAGCAGGGGATGCTTGTCTGGCAGCAGGCTGTGGCCCAGGGTTAGGCGATATATCACCAGCAGCAAGTAAGAGTAGGAGGGAGAGAGTAAGCAAATGTGAATAGGATTTAAATGTTTGTGAGGTTTTTGAGCTGCTGGAGGGAGAGAGAGATTTCAGGAGAGCTAACAGTTCATGAGAAGCTGAGTAAGGTGAGCAAAGCAGAGCAGATGAAATGAATATGGAGTGAGGTACACTGGGAGGATGCATATTGCAATGCAACTTGTAGATGTTTGCAGACAGGCAGAACATAAGAAAAAGTGCAGTAAACATGGTGTCAATGATTATCAGCAGGAAATTTCCAACTCCTAAACAGTTTATATGAGTATGCAGTTAGTGCAAGCAAACCTGTGTACATAAAGAGTCTACTTGGTAGTGCAACATATGTCCAGCAGTGGCATTTTGAGCAACAGCATTGGAGGCAGTTGTGGATGCAGAGTAGTAGTTTCCAGCAGAGTCCTTTGGCTGTTGAATCCTGTTTGAATTCCTGGGTGAATTCCTGGGTGAATTCTTGGTAAATTCTTGGTAAATTCTTGGTAAATTCTTGGTAAATTCTTGGTAAATTCTTGGTAAATTCTTGGTAAATTCTTGGTAAATTCTTGGTAAATTCTTGGTAAATTCTTGGTAAATTCTTGGTAAGTTGTTGCAAAGCACTTTGTAATAAATGGCACTTAGGAATTAAATGGCACCAAATGACCTAGGCCACAAGTGACCTTCTTGCAGCGTTTAAATAGGTATGATAGCTGCCATGGCTGAAATGGAAGTGATTCTCAATTAGAAATTGAGAAAACAGTTCAGCTGGGGATGGGAGTGGCTACCAAAAAAACAGGCCTGTAATAAATAATTGGTGGTCACTGGGCTGGAACACAAGGATTCACAGGATGTAATATGGGAATTTACAAACACTGCTGAACTACTTAATTTTATATTAAACAATCTTAGTAGCAATGTATGCAGCAAGCATACTAATTAAAGGGGAAGATAACGATTGCAGTCCCAAATTGTAAGGCAGACTTTTGCAAGGAATCAGCAAGCATACCAATTAAACGGGAAGATAACGATTGCAGTCCCAAATTGTAAGGCAGACTTTTGCAAGGAATCAGCAAGCATACCAATTAAACGGGAAGATAACGATTGCAGTCCCAAATTGTAAGGCAGACTTTTGCAAGGAATCAGCAAGCATACCAATTAAACGGGAAGATAACGATTGCAGTCCCAAATTGTAAGGCAGACTTTTGCAAGGAATCAGCAAGCATACCAATTAAACGGGAAGATAACGATTGCAGTCCCAAATTGTAAGGCAGACTTTTGCAAGGAATCAGCAAGCATACCAATTAAACGGGAAGATAACGATTGCAGTCCCAAATTGTAAGGCAGACTTTTGCAAGGAATCAGCAAGCATACCAATTAAACGGGAAGATAACGATTGCAGTCCCAAATTGTAAGGCAGACTTTTGCAAGGAATCAGCAAGCATACCAATTAAATGGGAAGATAACGATTGCAGTCCCAAATTGTAAGGCAGACTTTTGCAAGGAATCAGCAAGCATACCTGATGAGGAAGATGAAAATAATGCAGGTTAGGTGATGCAAGAAGCAGCTTGTAGATATAGCAGTACTACAATTCTTGGTAAATTCTTGGTAAGTTGTTGCAAAGCACTTTGTAATAAATGGCACTTAGGAATTAAATGGCACCAAATGACCTAGGCCACAAGTGACCTTCTTGCAGCGTTTAAATAGGTATGATAGCTGCCATGGCTGAAATGGAAGTATGTATGTATGTGTATGTATGTATGTATATATATATATATGTATATATATATATATATGTATGTACATATATATATATATATATGTATATATGTATATATATATATATATTTATGTGTGTGATACAGATATATATATATATATATATATATATATATATATATATATATATATATATATATATACACATACACACACGGATGCAAAACTTTGGGCAACCTTGTTAATTGTCATGATTTTCCTGTATAAATCGTTGGTTGTTAAAATAAAGAATATTTAAATATATCATATAGGACACACACACAGTGATATTTGAAAAGTGAAATGAAGTTTATTGGATTTACAGAAAATGCGCAATAGTTGTTTAAACAAAATTAGGCAGGTGCATAAATGTGGGTACCACAAAAAAGAAATGAAATCAATATTTAGTGGATCCTCTTTTTGCAGAAATTACAGCCTCTAAACGCTTCCCGTAGGTGCCAATAAGAGTCTGGATTCTGGTTGAAGGTATTTTGGTTGGATCATTACTCTTTACAAAACATCTCTAGTTTGTCAGGAACCGGCCCGCCTGCATATACGGTTCCCGACTGCGGGTTTGACCAGATCGAGAGGGGAAGCAGCCTTAGTCGAGCTACCACAAGGCTGTGACCCCTCAAACACTGCCACCACTAGCTGTTGCTAGACACGCCCAATCTGCTGTCGAGTGCTCAGCATGCAATCCGCATTTTCGTATCCGGGTCAGCTTTGCGCTTTAGGCCGAATACGGGAACGCCACGCACACACACATACACACAGTTGCAATCTTACACTGTAGTGAAGCAAAACCACTAACAGTCGTTCCAAACGATACTGTTAGCCACTCCGAGACTTCCCACTCTGCTGTCGAGCGCAGAAGTGCCCCATACACACAATGCAATTACAATCTTATACGGTAGTGTTGCTCAGTCATACAATCAGGCATGGACTTATACACAGTTACACTTCAGTCTCTTCTAGGCTATGAGTATTAGTTTAGGACAGCAGAAGTCAAACTTATTAAATAACGATTTAATATTCCAGGAAAAAAAGTGGAACAATGCAGAAAATAATATATACAAAAGATTTACAAAAACAGTAAAAAGTTACAAA
This sequence comes from Hyperolius riggenbachi, assembly GCF_040937935.1. Lineage (NCBI taxonomy): Eukaryota > Metazoa > Chordata > Amphibia > Anura > Hyperoliidae > Hyperolius > Hyperolius riggenbachi. Next base: position 176,341,819 of record NC_090651.1, on the reverse strand, counting down.
ATAAAAGTTACAAGGATACCCACAAAACAAGTTGCAAAAATAAAAAGGAAATAAACGTAAAGTGAACTTTTACCAGCGCAAATGTCCAACCGTGGAGGGACACGGATTTACTGATTCGATCGAGATCAGCTCTGGCGATGTGCTACCCTCAAGAGAAGATGATCTGTGACTGTCCCAGGCTGGTTCTTATAGTCCCCAGTGTTGCCCCGGGCAGTGGATGTTCAGTCCCACAATCTAATGCAATTTCCCAGATTGACATCTGGTCATATCCTTGATATGCAAACGTCAAAGCTTTCCTGTGTTAGTTTAGGATCTTTCAGAGATTTCAAAACGCTTCCATAAAATCCAATTTCCACAGGCAACTATAGTCCATACATCAAAAGATTGTGTTTTGGTTACAGGTAGCAGTTTGCATGTAATTACCTGTAAACAGACACAGACAATCACATCTGAGACAGCCGATCCAAGGTGAAGACCTGACTGGTATTGTTCACCCTCAAATGCAAATGTACTACAGGAGATTCAATTAGCAGCATCCAACTTCCAGAGGAACAGAATACAGACTCAAGGTAGCAGCCTCCTTCAACCATACACATGGGACACAAAATGAAAAATATGTTCCTCTATTATCCTTAACATCATTAGCACCCCAATATATCACCACATAGTTCATTCAGGTTTGATGGCTTCCGAGCATGGACAGCGCTCTTTAAAGAGACTCTGAAGCAAATATCAATTTACTATTTTAACATGCAGTAATGTTAATCAGTATAACCGCTGCTAAAACGCTGCTATCCCGCGGCAAAATGAGGGGTCTTTAACCCCCAAATCCCCCCTGCAAAAACCACGACTTTCTTGATGGAGACAGAGCTATGAGCTGCAGCTCTGCCTCCATGCGCGCCAATCGCCGCACGGAGCTCCGCCTCTCCCCCGCCCTTCTCTGTGAAGGCAGATTGAGAGAGGTGGGGAGAGGTGACGATCAGCAGGATTGACGCGCTGAGAGCCAGAGCTACAGAGCTTAGCCCTGCCTCTTCAGGAAGCGCTCCCCCGAGCTTACAGAGGGGATGTGGGGGGTAAAGACCCCTCGTTTTGCCGCGGGATAGTGGCGTTTTAGCAGCGGTTATACGGATTAAAGGGAACCTAAACTGAGAAGGATATGGATTTTTCCTTTTAAAATAATACCAGTTGCCTGACTCCCCTGCTGATCCTGTGTCTCTAATACTTTTAGCCACAGCCCCTGAACAAGCATGCAGATCATTCCTTTAGAGTGCACCTGTGTGTTATCTAATGTCAGTACAAATACAGCTGCTCTGTGAGGGCCTCAGAGGTTGTCTAAGAGAATATTGGGAGCAACAACACCGTGAAGTCCAAAGAACACACAAGACAGGTCAGGGATCAAGTTATTGAGAAATTTAAAGCAGGCTTAGGCTACAAAAAGATTTCCAAAGCCTTGAACATCCCACGGAGCACTGTTTAAGCGATCATTCAGAAATGGAAGGAGTATGGCCCTACTGTAAACCTACCAAGACAAGGCCGTCCACCTAAACTCACAGGCCGAACAAGGAGAGCGCTGATCAAAAATGCAGTCAAGAGGCCCATGGTGACTCTGGATGAGGTGCAGAGATCTACAGCTCAGGTGGGAGACTCTGTCCATAGGACAACTATTAGTCATGCACTGTACAAAGTTGGCCTTTATGGAAGAGTGGCAAGAAGAAAGGCATTGTTAACAGAAAGCATAAGAAGTCCCGTTTGCAGTTTGCCACAAGCCATGTGAGGGACACAGCAACCATGTGGAAGAAGGTGCTCTGGTCAGATGAGACCAAAATAGAACTTTTTGGCCAAAATACAAAATGCTATGTGTGGCGGAAAACTAACACTGCACATCGCTCTGAACACACCATCCCCACTGTCAAATATGGTGGTGGCAGCATCATGCTCGGGGGTGCATCTCTTTAGCAGGGACAGGGAAGCTGGTCAGAGTTGATGGGAAGATGGATAGAGCCAAATACAGGGCAATCTTGGAAGAAAACCTCTTGGAGACTGCAAAAGACTTGAGACTGCGGCAGAGGTTCACCTTCCAGCAGGACAATGACCAGGGGCGTTTCTAGGGTCCTTGGAGATTGGGGGCACCTGTGGGCACCAGGCGGGGCAAAAAAATGGGCGTGACCATGAGGTGAGTGGGCGTGGCCATGGGTGGGGCCAAATGTACATGAACTTAGCAGCGGTGTAAGCTACAGATAACGGGCCTGCCCATCGAAATATTGGATGGAGCCCCCTGTCCTTTATTTGGATAATTTACAATCAGTATAGGCATAGATCAAAGATGTATACGCACATACAATTTTGATTGGTCAATCACTGACCCCCAATTTTACCACCCCCGTGCAGTAAGTGGGCCAACAGACAATGAATTTTATGAACAGAGCTAAAATTGGCTAATCAAAATTGTATGTGTGTACCAGGCTTTACAGCTAATACTGTACAAACTGAAAGTAGCAGGGATCAGCATACAATATAGCTGGTTTACAATCAGTAAAGGCACAGAGTAACACCTTACACTGTACACACTGGAGGTAAATCAGCACACAGTGCAGGCACTAGAGAACAGCGTATACTGTACATACTGTAGGCAGCAGAATTCAGCACACTGCAGCTAGCGTGCCAAAAATATGAGGATCATGTTGTGCGGCGTGCTTATCGCGCCGCACCGAAAAATGGGTGGGCCATGGACCAGAATATAGGTGTGGTAACAGGTGGAGACAAATTTACATGAACCTAGCAATGGTGGGACATTAGATTATGACTGTGGTGGCAAACCTTTTGGAGGCCGAGTGCCCAAACTGCAACCCAAAAGTCACTTATCTATCCCAAAGTGGCAACAGCAATTTAAACTAAATACTGTACAAACGTTTTAACTCATACATGAACATTATGGAAAATCCAAGTTGGAAATAAACTGTGAAGATAAACAATTTCATCCATCCTACTCCTGAAAAATGTATTCAATTTTTTAGAACCTCCCAGTTTTATTTTTTGTTTTAAAAAGCTAAAAAAGTAGGTTTAATGCTATTGTCTCATATGATAAGGATTCAGCTTTTCCCATAGTCTCGCAGTTAGCAATCATGTGACCCCCAACAAGACAAATTCAGCAATCATGAGGCCCCCAACAAATCATGAGGCCCCCAACAAGACAAATTCAGCAATCATGAGGCCTCCAACAAATCATGAGGCCCCCAACAAGACAAATTCAGCAATCATGAGGCCCCCAACAAATCATGAGGCCCCCAACAAGACAAATTCAGCAATCTTGAGGCCCCCAACAAAGCATAAGGCTCCCAACAAGACAAATTCAGCAGTCATGAGGCACATAAATAGACAGCATTTCACATAAATAGGCAGAATGCCCCCTTAATATAGTAGCCCCCCCAAGTTAGGTAGTGAGTGACAGGGACCCCCAGGTTAGCTAGTGAGTGACAGGTGCCTCCAGTTAGGTAGTGAGTGACAGGGACCCCGATAGTGAGTGACAGGGAGCCCCTTTAGGTAGTGAGTGAGTGCCAGGGAGCCCCTTTAGGTAGTGAGTGAGTGCCAGGGAGCCCCTTTAGGTAGTGAGTGAGTGCCAGGGAACCCCTTCAGGCAGTGAGTGAGTGCCAGGGAACCCCTTCAGGCAGTGAGTGAGTGCCAGGGAGCCCCTTTAGGCAGTGAGTGAGTGCCAGGGAGCCCCTTTAGGCAGTACGTGAGTGCCAGGGAGCCCCTTTAGGCAGTACGTGAGTGCCAGGGAGCCCCTTCAGGCAGTGAGTGAGTGCCAGGGAGCCCCTTCAGGCAGTGAGTGAGTGCCAGGGAGCCCCTTCAGGCAGTGAGTGAGTGCCAGGGAGCCCCTTCAGGCAGTGAGTGAGTGACAGGGAGGCCCTTCAGGCAGTGAGTGAGTGACAGGGAGGCCCTTCAGGCAGTGAGTGAGTGACAGGGAGCCCCTTTAGGCAGTGAGTGAGTGCCAGGGAGCCCCTTTAGGCAGTGAGTGACAGGGAGCCCCTTTAGGCAGTGAGTGAGTGCCAGGGAGCCCCTTTAGGGAGTGAGTGCCAGGGAGCCCCTTTAGGGAGTGAGTGCCAGGGAGCCCCTTTAGGGAGTGAGTGACAGGGAGCCCCTTTAGGGAGTGAGTGACAGGGAGCCCCTTTAGGGAGTGAGTGAGTGACAGGGAGCCCCTTTAGGGAGTGAGTGAGTGACAGGGAGCCCCTTTAGGGAGTGAGTGAGTGAGTGACAGGGAGCCCCTTTAGGGAGTGAGTGCGTGCCAGGGAGCCCCTTCAGGCAGTGAGTGAGTGTCAGGGAGCCCCTTCAGGCAGTGAGTGAGTGACAGGAAGCCCCTTTAGGGAGTGAGTGAGTGCCAGGAAGCCCCTTTAGGGAGTGAATGAGTGCCAGGGAGCCCCTTTAGGGAGTGAGTGAGTGCCAGGGAGCCCCTTTAGGGAGTGAGTGAGTGCCAGGGAGCCCCTTTAGGGAGTGAGTGAGTGCCAGGGAGCCCCTTTAGGGAGTGAGTGAGTGCCAGGGAGCCCCTTTAGGGAGTGAGTGAGTGCCAGGGAGCCCCTTTAGGGAGTGAGTGAGTGCCAGGGAGCCCCTTTAGGGAGTGAGTGAGTGAGTGACAGTGAGGCCCTTTAGGCAGTGAGTGAGTGCCAGGGAGCCCCTTTAGGCAGTGAGTGAGTGCCAGGGAGCCCCTTTAGGGAGTGAGTGAGTGCCAGGTAGCCCCTTTAGGAAGTGAGTGAGTGACAGGGAGGCCCTTTAGGCAGTGAGTGAGTGACAGGGAGGCCCTTTAGGCAGTGAGTGAGTGACAGTGAGGCCCTTTAGGCAGTGAGTGAGTGCCAGGGAGCCCCTTTAGGCAGTGAGTGAGTGCCAGGGAGCCCCTTTATGGAGTTAGTGAGTGCCAGGGAGCCCCTTTAGGAAGTGAGTGAGTGACAGGGAGGCCCCTTTAGGTAGTGAGTGAGTGACAGGGAGCCCCTTTAGGTAGTGAGTGAGTGACAGGGAGCCCCTTTAGGGAGTGAGTGAGTGCCAGGGAGGCCCTTTAGGGAGTGAGTGAGTGCCAGGGAGGCCCTTTAGGGAGTGAGTGAGTGAGTGCCAGGGAGGCCCTTTAGGGAGTGAGTGAGTGCCAGGGAGGCCCTTTAGGGAGTGAGTGAGTGACAGGGAGGCCCTTAAGGGAGTGAGTGACAGAGAGGCCCTTTAGGGAGTGAGTGCCAGGGAGCCCCTTTAGGGAGTGAGTGAGTGCCAGGGAGCCCCTGTAGGGAGTGAGTGAGTGCCAGGGAGCCCCTTTAGGGAGAGAGTGAGTGCCAGGGAGGCCCTTTAGGGAGTGAGTGAGTGCCAGGGAGGCCCTTTAGGGAGTGAGTGAGTGCCAGGGAGGCCCTTTAGGCAGTGAGTGAGTGCCAGGGAGCCCCTTTAGGGAGTGAGTGAGTGCCAGGGAGCCCCTTCAGGCAGTGAGTGAGTGCCAGGGAGCCCCTTTAGGCAGTGAGTGAGTGCCAGGGAGCCCCTTCAGGCAGTGAGTGAGTGCCAGGGAGCCCCTTCAGGCAGTGAGTGAGTGCCAGGGAGCCCCTTTAGGGAGTAAGTGAGTGCCAGGGAGCCCCTTTAGGGAGTGAGTGACAAGGAGGCCCCCCCTCTAGCCGCCGCCGCTCCCCCCCTCTTACCTCGCAGCAGACCTCATGATCAGCGGCGACCCGACCAGTACCAGCGGGCACCGGACGCACCCGCTTGATATGCGGAAGTGATGTCACTTCCGCATATCAGTGCGGGTGCTGGGTCCTAGCGCCCGCACGATTGGTTGCCGGCTCGCCGCCTGATCCTGAGGTCTGAGTGACGCGCCGGCGGCGGTTGGAGGGAGCCGCTGACAGAGGGGGCGGCCGGGCGGAGATCCGGACAGATTGGGGGCACGTGCCCCCCCAAAATAGGGCTAGCAACGCCCCTGACAATGACCCTAAACATAAAGCCAGGGAAACAGTGGAATGGTTTAAAACAAAACATATCCATGTGTTAGAATGGCCCAGTCAAAGTCCAGCTCTAACTCCAATCGAGAATCTGTGGCAAGATCTGAAAACTGCTGTTCACAAACGCTGTCCATCTAATCTGACTGAACTGGAGCTGTTTTGCAAAGAAGAATGGGCAAGGATTTCAGTCTCTAGATGTGCAAAGCTGGTAGAGACATACCCTAAAAGACTGGCAGCTGTAATCGCAGCAAAAGGTGGTTCTACAAAGTATTGACTCAGGGGGCTGAATAATTATGCACACCCCACTTTGCAGTTATTTATTTGTAAAAAATGTTTGGAATCATGTATGATTTTCGTTCCACTTCTCACATGTACAGCACTCTGTATTGGTCTTTCACGTGGAATTCCAATAAAATTGATTCATATTTGTGGCAGTAATATGACAAAATGTGAAAAACTTAAAGGGGGCTGAATACTTTTGCAACCCACTGTGTGTGTGTGTGTGTGTGTATATATATATATATGTATGTATGTATGTGTGTATGTGTATATATATATATATATATATATATATATCACTCGTAGAAGAAAGACCGGCACCGTCCAGTGTTGCTCTTTAAATATTTATTGCAAACGTATCATGTAGAAAAGACAGCAACGATGTTTCTGAGTGACACACATATCTTTCTCAAGTTCATGACATAATGCTTCAAGATTTCCAAAGCATTCTTATATACAGTCTAATTTTAAAAGCAGCCAATCAACATGCTGCAACATTTTACCCAATAAGCGCTCTTCTCAGAGCGCGGACTTGATGGGGAACTAAATACTGAAAGTAGGACCCACTAGATGCAGAGCACCCTAACCATGTGACCAGAGGGCAGGTATGGAGGCTGGCACAAGTAGGGTGCGCCCTCCCTCCGCCCGACGTCACTCTATCTCCTCCCTCCAGTCTGCGGACCTGATGGGAGACAGGCTAAGTGTGCGTCACGGCCGGACAAGCCTACCAGCCGAAACGCCAACCAATGAGCGCACTGCCGACGAAAGGAATGTCCGCAGGCCACACACCTACACCACCGCTGGCGTTACACCCGCTGCCATAGCAACCATACACACACAACAATGCCGCATCGATAATACCGCATCGCAGTGCAGGAGTACACTGGCAGATCGGGGCGACAACAACGAGGCCCAGGATGAGACAACTCCCCGCACTGGCGCGCGGCCCGCCAGGACCATGATTGATCCCAGTTGCCGCGCCCCAAGCCGGGAGGTCGCGGCAGACCTCCATCCGCAGGCACTCATTGATACTGATGACATGACGTCAGACGGAGGAAACCCCGCCCCCAGCTGCACATGTCACGATATCTGCAAAGACAACAGAGTACAGGCTGAGAGAACATAAAACAAATGGGAAAAACATAATACAGAGAAAACACTAAACATATCTTACAGAAAAACACTAAACATATCTCACAGAAAAGGTACCAAATCATAGTCCCTCGAGGTTCCATGCTATATATAGTCCTAATCCAATGTGCCTCTCTTAATAGTAGTTTGTTGTATCTGTCACCTCCTCTTTTTAGAGGGGGAACTCCTTCCAAAATTTGGCATCTTAATTGGCTTACACTATGACCACAACTGTTAAAGTGATTAGGAACAGATTGTTCCATATATTTATTTCTAATTGCTGTTTTATGAGAGGACAGACATACCTTAAAGGACTTCCGAGGCCAAAGTTAGAAGAAAAAAAAATGTTAGATACCTGCATAAGTTTGGAAGATACGGAGGACGCCGTTTTCCAAACTGATGCAGGTATCTAACTTTTTAATTTTTTTTCTAAATTTGGCTCGGAAGTCATTTACGTTTAGTTGTTGTCTGTCCCACATAAATAAGTCCACAAGGACATTTTAATAAATAAACTACAAATTGTGGGTCACAGGTATAATACCCCTTGATGTCAAACTTCTTCCCTGTATGGGGATGGACAAATTGATTACCTTTTATGATACAATTACAATGGACACAATTGAGGCAAGGATAGGTGCCTCTTCTTGGGGGGGTTCTGGTCGTCTTAAAAGGGCTCCTGTACCCGCATTACATAATTTATCTCTGAGTGTGGGTGGTCTTTTGTATGACATCAGAGGTACATTTTGGAATTCAGTCACAGAAGGAAAGGAATGTGTCAAAATGGACCAATGTATTTTTTTTACAATTTTACGAACTTCATTACTATATAAATTATATTGTGACACAAAAGGTATGCGAGCTGTATTATTCCTTATCCCTCTGGACCCACTCTTTTTGCACCAATGACTTCATGTTTAGCTGTTTCTATTAAATCAGCAGGGTATGCTCGAGCTAAAAATTTAGCTGACATCTCCTGAAAACGAATATGTTTGTTATCTTCATTGCTTACAATTCTGTTGATCCTCTGAAATTGGCTTTTAGGGATAGCTTTTTTTGTATTCTGTGGATGGAAACTATCATATGCCAACAGCGCATTGCGATCCGTTGGTTTATCATACAAATCTGTAATCAAATTTTTTTATAGACAATAGTGTCCAAAAAATTGATTTGATCTGTGGACTGTCAGCCGGATAGACTCACATTGAGAATGCACACAATTGATAAGGTCATCAAGGGTCGAACGTGGCCCCGCCCAAATGCAAAAAACATCAGCGATATAGCGTAGCCATATCTTTGCATAATTTTGAGTTATTTTATTGCTGTAAATGAATGATTCCTCATATATGTCCATATAGATGTTTGCATAGGACGGAGCCACGTTCGACCCCATAGCTGTACCCTGTACCTGTAGATAGAACTGATCTTCAAAAAGAAAATAATTAGATCTAAGGACAATTTGTAATAATTGGATCAAGAAATCCACCTGTGGGGAAGAAAAATTAGAGCATGTTGTTAATGTGTGGAGAACAGCCTCCACACCCCCATCATGTGGGATGGAGGGGTAGAGGCTCTCCACATCCAATGTAACATGGCATTCTGATGGCACATCATGAAAATGTTCAATAATATTAAGAAACATGCTAGTATCTGTAAGGATTTTTGAAAGACCACATAGGGACGTAAATGGTAGTCTAAAAACGTAGCTAATGGTGACAAAACGGAATCTATTCCTGCCACTATAGGCCTGCCAGGAGGCTGGACAAGCCTTTTGTGTATCTTTGGACATAGATACAGCAAAGGAGTCTTAGCACAGAGCACCTGATCTGTATGCTTGTTGAGGGGCTATGGCTAAAAGTATTAGAGACACAGGATCAGCAGGAGAGTCAGGCAACTGGAATTATTTTAAAAGGAAAAATCCATATCCTTCTCAGTTTAGGTTCCCTTTCAGGGGGGTCGCAGGGTAGTGGTATGTACGTTGATGACCTATCGGACAATTGTCGTTGAGTCTCTGCTCGATAGTCTTTAACCTTGCCGGTTATCCCGAGCTCAGTTCGGGGTAACCTGCGCAGGAGGGTTTCTCAGGCCCCGATGGGCCGATTTGCATAATTTTTTTTTTGTTACAAGCAGCTAGAACTTTGCTAGCTGCTTGTAACATTCGATCGCCGCTGCTCGTCCCCGATCCGCCGCGCTGAGCCGCCCCAGACCCCTGCGCAGCCTGGCCAATCAGTGCCAGGCAGCGCTGAGGGGCGGATCGGGATTCCCTGTGACGTCCCAACATCCATGACGTCGGTGACGTCATCCCGCCCGGTCGCCATGGCGACCGTGGAAGCCCAGCAGGAAATCCCGTTCTGAACGGGATTTCCTGCTTACTCTGATCGCCGAAGGCTATCGGAGTGGGTGGGGGGATGCCGCCGCTCAGCGGCTATCATGTAGCGAGCCCTCGGCTATCATGTAGCGAGCCCTCGGCTCGCTACATGATTTGAAAAAAAAAAAAAAAGTGCTGCGCTGCCTCCTTGCCGGGGAGAATTAGACCGGCAAGGAGGTTAATGTCCATAACTACCACTGCGCCCCCTTTGTCAGCAGGTTTAGTGATGATTGTAGGTTCTTCCATTAGTTCACATAATGCTGATTTAAGTTCCTTAGATAAATTATATCACACTTTAATGTCCACTCTAGCTGTTCTATGTAGATGGTCAATTTTGTATATACGTGTCTATAACCTGGCAAGAGGGAGGTTTGAAAGTACTTTTCAATCTTAGAGTTGTGTCCCCAGTTGTATTTGATCTTCTTCATTCCCTGTGTTCTCGCTAGTGTTGAAACGAGGTTGACCACAAAAATATTTTAACTTGATCCTACGAAAAAAACGTTGCAGGTCTATGTCCAACTGGAGAGGATCTGGCCAGAAAGTTGGAGCAAAAGAGAGTCCTTTGTTAAGCACTGTAATTTGATTCTTTGTAAGTGTAAATGATGATATATTCACCACCAAATTACACTCAGTCAAGGACTCTGTTTCGGGTGCTGACGGAGTCTTTCCTTTATGGTTCCTTTGCCGGCTGCCTCGCCTTGTTCGTCTTGGCTTGACTGATTGCTGCCTGAATCCTCCGGTGTGCTGATGGGTAAAAAATCAGAAGACCCCCTGGCCAGGGTCAGAAGGGTTAACTGGGGGATTTTTATCCCGGGGTTGTTTTGGCTCTCTGGGTTTAGGAGGTTTTTGAGGTCTCTTATGTGGCTGCTGCCATACATATACTGTACATATCCTGTAGTGTAGTCATTTTCATCACGTTGGAACTTCTGTCTTTTGACAGTTTCAAGTTTTTGAGTGACCTCTGTACAGTATGTTTGAATTTCACCTTGAGTAGTATCGACCCTTGATGATCTTATCAATTGTGGGCATTTTTAATGTGAGTCTATCCGGCTGACAGTCCATTGTGATCCAGATCAAATCAATTTTTTGGACACTATTGTCTATAAAAAAAAGGTAAATTGATTACAGACTTGTATGTTAAACCAACGGATCGCAATGTGCTGTTGGCATATGATAGTTTCCATCCACAGAATACAAAAAATGCTATCCCTAAAAGCCAATTTCATTTCAGTAGATGTCAGCTAAATTTTTAGCTCGAGCATATCCTGCTGATTTACATAGTTACATAGTTATTTGGGTTGAAAAAAGACATACGTCCATCAAGTTCAACCATTTAATAGAAACAGCTAAACATGACGTCAGTGGGTCCAGAGTGATAAGGAATAATACAGCTCGCATACCTTTTGTGTCACAGTATAATGTATATAGTAATGAAGTCAGTAAAATTGTAAAAAAAAATTGGTCCATTTTGACACATTCCTTTCCTTCTGTGACCGAATTCCAAAATGCACCTCTGATGTAATACAAGAGACCACCCACACTCAGAGATAAATTATGTAATGCAGGTACAGGAGCCCTTTTAAGACCACCAGAACCCCCAAGAAGAGGCACCTATCCTTGCCTCAATTGTGTCCATTGTAATTGTATCATAAAAGGTAATCAATTTGTCCATCCCCATACAGGAAAGAAGTTTGACATCAAGGGGTATTACACCTGTGACTCACAATTTGTAGTTTATTTATTAAAATGTGCTTGTGGACTTATTTATGTGGGACAGACAACAACTAAACTTATGGTACGTCTGTCCTCTCATCAAACAGCAATTAGAAATAAATACATGGAACAATCTGTTCCTAATCACTTTAACAGTTATGCTCATAGTGTAAGCCAATTAAGATGCCAAATTTTGGAAAGAGTTCCCCCTCTAAAAAGAGGAGGTGACAAATACAACAAACTACTATTAAGAGAGGCACATTGGATTAGGACCCTAGATAGCATGGAACCTCAAGGTTTAAATAGGTACTATGATTTGGTACCTTTTCTGTGAGATATGTTTAGTGTTTTTCTGTGAGATACGGTATGTTTAGTGTTTTCTCTTTATTATGTTTTTCCCTTTTGTTTTATGTTCTCTCAGCCTGTACTCTGTTCTCTTTGCAGATATCGTGACATTGGACAGCTGGGGGCGGGGTCTCCTCCGTCTGACGTCATGTCATCAGTATCAGTGAGTGCCTGCGGATGGAGGTCTGCCGCGACCTCCCGGCTTGGGGTGCGGCAACTGGGATCAATCATGGTCCTGGCGGCCCGCGCACCAGTGCGGGGAGTTGTCTCATCCTGGGCCTCGTTGTCGTTGCCCCGATCTGCCGGTGTATTCCTGCACTGCGATGCGGCGTTATCGTCGCACTGTTTGTGTATGGTTGCTATGCCAGCGGGTGTAACGTCGGCGGTGGTGTAGGTGTGTGGCCTGCGGACATTCCTTCCGTCGGCGGTGCGCTCATTGGTTGGCGTCTCGGCTGGTAAGCTTGTCCGGCCGTGACGCACACTTAGCCTGTCTCCCATCAGGTCCGCAGACCGGAGGGAGGAGACAGAGTGACGTCGGACGGAGGAAGGGCGCACCCTCCTTACGGAGGTTGCGCCTACTTGTACCCTCCTCCTTACCTGCCCTCTGGTCACATGGTTAGGGCACTCTACATCTATTGGCTCCTACTTTCAGTATTTAGTTCCCCATCAAGTCTGCGCTCTGAGAAGAGCGCTCATTGGGTAAAATGTTGCAGCATTGTGAGTGGCTGCTTTTAAAATTAGGCTGTATATAAGAATGCCTTGGAAATCTTGATGCATTATGTCATGAACTTGAGAAAGGAGTGTGTCACTCCGAAACATCGTTGCTGTCTTTTCTACATGACACGTTTGCATTAAATATTAAAAGAGCAACTCTGGACGATGCCGGTCTTCTACAAGTGGTGATCCTTTGGCCAGGCATGTCATCTGAACATTGAAATAGACGGTGTGCATTGCTACTAGCACGCAGTGTGTATATATATATATATATATATATATATGTATATATATATATATATATATATATATATATACATGTCTAATTCCTCCTCATTTGTCTCTAATCACAAGTTGTAATTTGATCTCTCTCCTGTGTCACCTGACTGCCATGGCAGAAATGGCAGATGATTTGAATAATTTGAAAGCACAGGTTGACAATATAGCCTATACTTCAGTGGGCAGCATTGCAGGAAGTCACGTGGCGGGCTTAGGAAGGTAAGCTTCCCCACTCGCTGCATACATTACATTTGTGCAAATAGCTGGAAGGGGAGCTGGGACGGGGGGACCCAGGTGAGGGAGGGGGGCTGACCCCCCTTCCCATTGCTGTGCCCGCTGTCCCCCTCCCTGGCTGCTTTCCCCTTTAGCATATACCTAGGGATGCCTATGCTGATGGGAGGAGCAGTCAGTAGGCAATCCGGATTTCCTTCTGTGTCTGTGTAGAGGGAGATTCATTTTTGTATTGCCTGCCATTACCCCTCCGTGTATCCGGGCTCCGTGAAGTCCCGACAAGTCTGGACCCTCTGTTCAGTTTTTCAACCCGGATCCTCTGGATTGCCCACGGATAGGTTTTTGTTATTCAGTGAAGACTGCTGCTATTTTTAACATTGGTATCCATGGCTCCGGTTTTGGTCCAGACCCCAAAACAGAGCCATGGATACGTTTTTTAACTACTTTGGCCTTTTGGACGTATAGCATATGTCCAAAAGGCTGCATGTGCGCTCCCGCGGCCGATCGCGCACATGCACGCCCACTCCCGGCCCGTGGTTCACTACCCAGGGAATCAATGAATCGGGACATGGTGCCCAATCACTGATCCCTTTCCCAGTCAGAAAAAGTGACGGCTTCTCTTGAAAGCCTCGCTCTTTCTGCCTGTCATGTCCCCCCTACATCCCTCTAAGCGTACATGTTACGATTAGAGTGACGTAATGTAAACAAACTCATATATTAAACTCAAATAGTAAAACTACATCTACATAAAAAAACACATATATTTACATTAAAAAAAAATACTATGTACATCCCACCCTCCCAAAAATACCCAAATAAAATGTTGTTTAAAAAAAAAAATTACAATAATAAAAAAAAAGTAAATATTTACCTAAGGGTCTAAACTTTTTAAATATTCATGTAAAGATAAAATATGTCTTAAAATATTTCTATTTTTTTCTTATAAGCTTGTAAATAGTGATGGATGCAAAATGGAAAAAATGCACTTTTATTTCCAAATAAAATATTGTCGCCATACATTGTGATAGGGACATAATTTAAATGGTGTAATAACCTGGACTATTAGGCAAATGCAATTCCTGGGTTTTAATTATGGAGTCATGTATTATTTTAAAACTAATATGGCCGAAAACTGAGAAATAATGATTTTTTTTTCAGTTTTTTTTTATTCTTCCTGTTAAAATGCATTTACAGTAAAGTAGCTCTTATCAAAATGTAGCACCCTAAGAAATTGGTGGCGGAAAAAGCAAGATATAGATCAGTTCATTTTGATAAGTAGTGATAAAGGTATAGGCGAATGAATTGGAGGAGAAAATTGCTTGGATGAATAAAGTGAAACACGACTGAGGGCTGAGGTGGTTAAACAATAGTGAACTGACCCTAAAAGTAAAAAACAATAAGAAAAGACTGCTTCAGTAACAGTAACAAAATAAGGTTTATAAATGTTCTTCTTTCTTTATTGGAACCCCAAGAACTCCTCTCCATTACTAGTATCAGAATTTAGAAAGGTCGGTCCCTGGCATTCATTGACATCACTTTCTTCACCACTGGTATTGTCATCTAAGATATTATCTTCAGAGCCATCCAAGCAGTGCCGGGACATGGTCCGTCAGCACCCAAGGCTGAGACACCAAAGTGCGCCCCTCCATCCATCCCACCCCAGCCTTCACACACTGATTGCTATTAGACTAATAGGTGCCCCAGGGCCACCAACCTCCCCAACACCTTAATCTCTAGTTATCTGGCTTGCAGTCACTGTCATGTATCCCCTTTTTGTATTTCTTTCTGCTTCAAACACAATTGGGAATGACAGCTGAATGAATTGTGCACCCCCTCCTACACTGCGCCCTGAGGCTGGAGCCATTCCAGCCTCTGCCTCGGCTCGGCTCTGCATCCAAGGCATTGCTAATGCCTCATTTTTGGAAGGACCGATGGCAGTTTGGTACCATCTGCACAGCAGGACAGCAAAACCGTGTAATGAGTTTTTCTTATGTCCTTAGGTTTTCATTGTTACGGTTTTGGCACCTTTCAGATCTACAGTTCTATTAGATGGCACATCAAACATTAGCAGGACTTCTTCCATATTCGAAATCTGGCTCAGTTCAAAAGCATGCTTCTGTCTCGCATCAATAAGAAACTTTAAAAAAGACAGAATCTTTGATTTGTATTCCTTTGCTATTTTTTGTGCAATCCTTGTTATGGTGCGCATAAAGTGCTCACATCGCTTCATGAATATGTAGCACCACAATGTTGATATACTGAAATCCTGAATGTCTTTCTCTACAGCAATGTATTTGGCCTTAGAGATTATTATTTTTGTAGAGACGGATAAGTCATTTTCCCAGTGATGTGTGATCCATTCCTTCACATCTACAGTACTGTCGGATTTAATCAGATCGTAAATAGAATCGTAATCGAATTGCACAAAGAATCGTATCGTGTAGATGGGGCTTAACTCTAGTCACTTTGCAGCTGGCCCACGCAAGTGTGTTTGTTTTTATCCAACTTTTGCAGCTGATCCTCCTGTTTCCTTCACTCTCTTATCATTTTCTCAGTTGGCGGTGGCCCAAAGTGTCTCTCCACTGCTCTGTTTCCATGCTTCTTAGCAATTGGATGACTTCCAATTTGAAAGGAAATTTACATGCCAGTGTTTACTGCTTTGACATCTTGAAGGTGGTGCTGGTATCTTTTTGCAAGAAAATCCAGTAATGAAAAAAAACAGTAATACCAATATGATTTTCATTCCCCCTCATCTGGTGCTCTCTTACCCCCTCATATTTCATCTGGTGCTCTCTCACTCCCCCCCCCCCCTCGCCTCCATACACATACACACACACACATATTTCATCTGGTGCTCTCTTAACCCGTCGTATTTTATCTGGTGCTCTCCCCCCCCCCCCCCCTCAATTTCATCTGGTGCTCTTACCCCCCTAATATTTATTTCATCTGATGCTCCCCCATATTTCTTCTGGTGCTCTCTTACCCTTGAATTTCATCTGGTGCTCTTACCCCCTCATATTTCATCTGGTGCTCTCATACATCCCATGTTTCATCTGGTGCTCTGAAAGTTGACCTGAACATTCGCCCTACCGTAAATACAGTATCCGATACATTGGTACTGGTGCCGTATCATACAGTGGGTTTCAAAAGTATTCGGCCCTCTTGAAGTTTTCCACATTTTGTCACATTACTGCCACAAACATGCAACAATTTTATTGGAATTCCACGTGAAAGACCAATACAAAATGGTGTACATGTGAGAAGTGGATCGAAAATCATACATCATTCCAAACATTTTTTAAAAATCAATAACTGCAAAGTGGTGTGTGCGTAATTATTCGGCCCCCTGAGTCAATACTTTGTAGAACCACCTTTTTCTGCAATTACAGCTGCCAGTCTTTTAGGGTATGTCTCTACCAGCTTTGCACATCTAGAGACTGAAATCCTTGCCCATTCTTCTTTGCAAAACAGCTCCAGCTCAGTCAGATTAGATGGACAGCGTTTGTGAACAGCAGTTTTCAGATCTTGC
Organism: Hyperolius riggenbachi; assembly: GCF_040937935.1. Classification (NCBI taxonomy): domain Eukaryota; kingdom Metazoa; phylum Chordata; class Amphibia; order Anura; family Hyperoliidae; genus Hyperolius; species Hyperolius riggenbachi. The sequence goes on along the minus strand of NC_090651.1, from coordinate 176,325,279 downwards.
CACAGATTCTCGATTGGATTTAGATCTGGACTGTGACTGGGCCATTCTAACACATGGATATGTTTTGTTTTAAACCATTCCATTGTTGCCCTGGCTTTATGTTTAGGGTCATTATCCTGCTGGAACCTTCGCCCCAGTCTCAAGTCTTTTGCAGTCTCCAAGAGGTTTTCTTCCAAGTTTGCCCTGTATTTGGCTCCATCCATCTTCCCATCAACTCTGACCAGCTTCCCTGTCCCTGCTGAAGAGATGCACCCCCCGAGCATGATGCTGCCACCACTTTGACAAAAAAGTTCTATTTTGGTCTCATCTGACCAGAGCACCTTCTTCTACATGGTTACTGTGTCCCCCACATGGCTTGTGGAAAACTGCAAATGGGACTTCTTATGCTTTCTGTTAACAATGCCTTTCTTCTTGCCACTCTTCCATAAAGGCCAACTTTGTACAGTGCATGACTAATAGTTGTCCTATGGACAGAGTCTCCCACCTGAACTGTAGATCTCTGCAGCTCGTCCAGAGTCACCATGGGCCTCTTGACTGCATTTCTGATCAGCGCTCTCCTTGTTCGGCCTGTGCGTTTAGGTGGATGGCCTTGTCTTGGTAGGTTTACAGTTGTGCCATACTCCTTCCATTTCTGAATGATCGCTTGAACAGTGCTCCGTGGGATGTTCAAGGCTTTGGAAATCTTTTTGTAGCCTAAGCCTGCTTTAAATTTCTCAATAACTTTATCCCTGACCAGTCTGGTGTGTTCTTTGGACTTCACAGTGTTGTTGCTCCCAATATTCTCTTAGACAACCTCTGAGGCCATCACAGAGCAGCTGTATTTGTACTGACATTAGATTACACGCAGGTGCACTCTATTTAGTCATTAGCACTCATCAGGCAATGTCTATAGGCAACTGACTGCACTCAGATCAAAGGGGGCCGAATAATTATGCACACACCACTTTGCAGTTATTTATTTGTAAAAAATGTTTGGAATCATGTATGATTTTCGTTCCACTTCTCATGTGTACACCACTTTGTGTTGGTCTTTCATGTGGAATTTCAATAAAATTGATTCATGTTTGTGGCAGTAATATGACAAAATGTGGAAAACTTCACGGGGGACGAATACTTTTGCAACCCACTGTACGTGGAGATTCTACAGCTCATACGATATAGTGCCTGATTCTATGGACTGATCACGCAGGGGAACACAGGCAGATGACATGGAAACAGCCAATCATTACACAGACCATATGGGGGGCACACCTGTGCCCCCCTATGAGGTCAGTGTAATGTAGTGTAACATACTGTACTGCATCTTTTTCATCATACAAGTTGGCTTTAATCATCCTTCGGCTTTAAATTGTTATCTGCATTCTACTTTAGGTGTAGTGTATGTATATAATACATACATATATCCAATGACTTTTAGCTCAGTTGGCCTCTGTGTTGGCCTGTCTGTCTCCTTGAAGACACCTTACACACTGCTGCTGTTGCCTGTGACTTAGGTGTGGACCTTCTACACTCCTTTCAGGGGGCAGAGCTTCTGTGGGAGAGCTTATTCTGCCCAATAATCTCAGGGCAACCAGTGCGCCTCTTTCACCCATATTGTTCAACTAGTGGATTATTAGTGGGAGGACTTACCGTGGAGCACAGAGATGGTGCATTTTGCTGCTGCATGGAGAGACACAGTCCCTGTGGGGAGTTTTGTTTACCAAGCAAAGGTGAGACACATTGGCCGAAGGGGAAATGGGGAGAAGGAGAGGCACACGGCTGGCTGCAGCACAAGACAGGCAGTGCAAAAATGGGGTGGAATGAAGAGGACTCACTGTTCGCAGCATTCACAGAGCCTGGCATTGCACAAAGTGGGAGGCCTCACCACTCACAGCCTGCAGCACTTACAGCCCACACCACAACACAGAGCCTGTGCAAAGGGGGAGGATTGGAGTCTGCACAAAGTTGTTGGATTGGAGAGGACTCACAGCCCGCAGCTCACCACAAACTGAGCATGGAGGAAGGAGAAGGAAGCCCGGCGCACACGCAAGCCTGCAGTAAGGCAGTGGCGTATCTGGGTAAAATAGCGCCTATGGCAAACACTTAAATTGCGCCCCCTCCCACATCCCCAGCCCCAAGAAGAGTCTCATTCCCCCATAATAAAAGCAGCCAGGTGCCTCAAGATAAGACATTAAGTAGCCAGGTGCCTCAAGATATTTAAGTAGCAGTGTCCCCTATATACATAATTTGAGTAGATATGTCCCACAGAAAATAGAATTAAGAAGACACGTGCTTCTAGATATCAGTATAAGGTAGTTATATGTGCACCCCACATTTGAAAAGTGCTCATCTAAGGACAGTTATTGGCATGACTATGTACTCTGTACAGTGCTGCAGAAGATGTTAGAGCTATATAAATACATACTAATAATAATATGATTGGACATTAGAATAGGACTATGGTAGGATTAGATTGTGAGCTCCTCTGAGGACAGTCAGTGACATGACTATGTAGTCTGTAATGTGCTGCAGAAGATTTCAGTGCTATATAAAATACATAACAATAATATCGTAAGACATTAGACTATGACTCTGGTAGGATTAGATTGTGAGCTCCTCGGAGGACATTCAGTGGCATGCCTAGGTGCTCTGTAAAGTGCTGCAGAAGCTGTGGGGGGGGGGATTTCCTGAAAGAATCTCCAAAAATCGGCCGGGAGCAATAGGAATGTGATGTGTACCTTTTTAAGGGAGGTGCAACAGATGGGGGGGGGGGGGGTGTTATAAGAAGCAGGGAGAGCAAGTTGGGGAAATGGAGGACAGTAAGAAGTGTGAGAAAGGCAGGGAGGACACAAGTGAGGGCAAAAAAAAAAAAAAAGAGAAGGAAGGGTGGGAGATAAGGATGTGGAGGAACAGACTGTGTGGAAAGGGAGAAATCACACCAGGGCAATCTTCACCAGCCCCGTTTGGCAGGAACATCGCACCACAATTATGCTGCACAGTACAGGAGAGAGAGGGGGCAGAGCACATGCTGGAAGTATTCAGCGTAATAATCTTATCAATTTTGTAGGGAGCTGCCGCTCTCTGCTCCGGTAACTTCACACACATAGCTATCAGCTTCCCCACAGCTGTGCTCATCTCCTGCCTGCAGGGGCGTTGCTAGGATCCCGGGAGATCCGGGGCACATCTGGACACCGAGACAATAAGTAAAAGCAAAAGTGGGCGTGGTCATGTACAGAGGGGAAGTGGACATGGTTATGGGTGGCCTGACCAACAGCATCTTGTAATGTAGCCTAATGCTGGGCATACACGGTTAGATAGTTCTTATCAATCGAGCCGCTGATGGCTCGATTGATAAGATCCAACCTGTCCGATCACCGTGGCGGATCGATACCATGCTCGATCCCCGCAGGCCGACAACAGAAAATAATGAAGCGATGACAAGAAGCGCCCGCAGGGACGAGTGGGAATCGATCCGCGCGGACGAGCGGTGACGCGCCGGCGCATAAACGAACCATGTATGCCCAGCATAAGGCTGGGTTCATACATACAATGTGTACAGTTTTGTACCAGTCCTGTCAGTTTTCTATCAGTCAAGAATAAAACTGATAGAAAAATGATATAAAACTGATGAAAACTGATGGCACAGGACTGAAACGGAACAAATATTTGTGAAATATATGGTACTCCAGCCAACAGGTACAAATCCCCAGCACATCAGACTCGCAGACCAGCAGAACCTCTCTGCTCAGTGTAATCAATGTCTCACGCCCAAACATGCTGCTGTTCCTTAATGTATAAATGTTCGTGTATGTGTGCATTTATACATTACCTGTCCTGTGTCGCTGTGCCTGTCTGTCTCCTGAATCGGACGTTCCTCCATTAGCAGTATACACGCCGCCAGCACGAGATGTCACACTCACGCCAGCATGCTATAGAGCTAATGGAAGAGTGGCAGATTCAGGAGATGGACAGGCACAGCAACACAGGACAGGTAATGTATAAATGCACACATCCATGTACATTTATATACTGGGGGGAGCAGCGCAGGGAGTTTCAACACATTTGTCCCTATATCGCTCGCCGTTTCCATCATGCACCTAAACGTGAAAGTCAGTCCTACATCTTGCAGTATATCCATCTTATACATGCAGACAATTTTAGCCTGAAATTGGTTGCATGATCGATCGGACATGCACTTGGCGTCACCAATTTTCATTCGATTTGATTATAATAATCAAATCAGATGGTCATTGGCCGCCAAGTCACCTGATGTATGGCAACCTTAAGACCTTCTTAACAGAAAATCATAAACAGCAACTATACATTATAAAATTAGGATGCAGAGAGCTCAAGAAGTTAGGACCAGCAGTGAAAGGGTTATTGAAAGAAAAATACAGGCTAGAGTGAAGAGCAGACCATAGTGCAGAGGACAGGTCAGTGAGATAGAGAATAGTGGAAGGAAGGGGGGATGAGCAGCTTACACAGTGTGTCTGGTTGTTGTCTGCAGACTGTCCCTCCTACCTGAGCCAGTCTTAGCAAAGCTGCAGATAAAAGCTAGGGAGTAAAGAGAAAGAAGCGCAAAAGGTGGATCAGCGCAACACCAGGCCGCCTCCGAATGGCCTCCATCAGAGATGCGCTGAGCCCCCCCAGGAACTACAAACGCACCTTGAACCCAAACAGAAGCTCTGCATATACACCAAAAGCATGGCTGTTAAGTGGGAGCAGCTGACCAAAAACGAATTACATTAGTACATAGCAAGGAAATGAGCAGCGCTACTTAAAAACAGACTAGTGCCTACCTGCAAAGGAGTGCAAGCCCCACTTGTGGGGTGGAATACAAACCGAGCATACACATGACCTGTCTACCACTAGAGGAGGATGTTGGTTTCCATTAACAGCTTGCATGCAACCTATTAAGTACTCGTCCCTCCCACTGCGAAGAAGTCAATCCTCCATGGGAGGGGCCTAACACTAACTAAATCCTAACCTATGTATATGCATAGCCTGGGTGCGGCTAATCAAATAAAATCGAAAATTGAAAATTGCGCAAAAGGTGGATCAGCGCAACACCAGGCCGCCTCCGAATGGCCTCCATCAGAGATGCGCTGAGCCCCCCCCCAGGAACTACAAACGCACCTTGAACCCAAACAGAAGCTCTGCATATACACCAAAAGCATGGCTGTTAAGTGGGAGCAGCTGACCAAAAACGAATTACATTAGTACATAGCAAGGAAATGAGCAGCGCTACTTAAAAACAGACTAGTGCCTACCTGCTAAGGAGTGCAAGCCCCACTTGTGGGGTCGAATACAAACCGAGCATACACATGACCTGTCTACCACTAGAGGAGGATGTTGGTTTCCATTAACAGCTTGCATGCAACCTATTAAGTACTCGTCCCTCCCACTGCGAAGAAGTCAATCCTCCATGGGAGGGGCCTAACACTAACTAAATCCTAACCTATGTATATGCATAGCCTGTTTGCGGCTAATCAAATAAAATCGAAAATTGAAAATTGCGCAAAAGGTGGATCAGCGCAACACCAGGCCGCCTCCGAATGGCCTCCATCAGAGATGCGCTGAGCCCCCCCAGGACCTACAAACGCACCTTGAACCCAAACAGAAGCTCTGCATATACACCAAAAGCATGGCTGTTAAGTGGGAGCAGCTGACCAAAAACGAATTACATTAGTACATAGCAAGGAAATGAGCAGCGCTACTTAAAAACAGACTAGTGCCTACCTGCAAAGGAGTGCAAGCCCCACTTGTGGGGTCGAATACAAACCGAGCATACACATGACCTGTCTACCACTAGAGGAGGATGTTGGTTTCCATTAACAGCTTGCATGCAACCTATTAAGTACTCGTCCCTCCCACTGCGAAGAAGTCAATCCTCCATGGGAGGGGCCTAACACTAACTAAATCCTAACCTATGTATATGCATAGCCTGGGTGCGGCTAATCAAATAAAATCGAAAATTGAAAATTGCGCAAAAGGTGGATCAGCGCAACACCAGGCCGCCTCCGAATGGCCTCCATCAGAGATGCGCTGAGCCCCCCCAAAGAGAAAGAAGCACTGCCTGCCCACCAATTATCACAGTAATGTGGATGCTAGTGCATCAGGTCACTAGGGGAGGTCAGGTGACTCGTTCTCTACGCTGAACATTCCGTCCATCCATAGCTGTAAGCTGCATCAGTACACAGGCACAGTCTGACGCAGGCTGTGTCCTGTGTGTGCAAGAAGCAAAGCTGGGCTGCTGGGACTGGAGACAGGTAGTAACTTGCCTCTTTCTTACTTTGCACACGTCTCCTCAGCACCCATCTTTGCTCTAGTAGTCCCACCCTGCCCAGTACCTTTAGGAGCAGCAACTTTCTTTCCCCTGCTCCTTCTGACACATCGCACTGCACATGTTGGAGATACACAGTCTCGCCGGGATCACATGGGGCCGGGCAGCCAGTGAAAGAGGAGTGAGTTACAATCCTCTCTCTCACTGGCTGCCCAGCCCCATGTGATCCCCATGCATGCAGGCTACAAGCGTGTGTATCTCTGCAGTCACAGTCCGCAGCCATGGAAACAATCGGGGCGCTGACGGTTGTATTATTACACATTAGCCCCGGTTCTGTGTCACTCGGCTGCAGCTACACAGGGATGTTTTCAATTATGCGCCCCTTGGGAGGTGAATGACAAGAGCGCCTATAGCAGGTGCCCTATGTGCACGCCTCCAGATCCGCCTCTGCAGTAAGGTTCACATTTAATGTATGAAAAAAGTGTGTATTCAGCATATAAGACTAACTTTTACCCTCCACTTTTGGGGAAGAAAAAGTGCATCTTATACGGTGTCAAATATTGTATACTCCACTTATTGGATTGCTGCACCTATTTAATTCCTAAAGTCTCCTGCATACTTATATCGCCTTAAGGTAACCATACACTGGTCGATTTGCCATTAGATCGACCAACTGACAGATCCCTATCTGATCGAATCTGATCAGAGAGGGATCGTATGGCTGCCTTTACTGCAAACAGATTGTAAATCGATTTCAGCCTGAAACAGATCACAATCTGTTGAGCTGCTCCTGCCGCCTGTAAACCCCCCCCCCCCCCCCCCGTATACATTACCTGAAGCTGGGGTCCTCTTCTCCAAACTGCACCCCAGCATCCCGCACCGCATCCCAGCGTACACTGTGTCAGCGCCCTCTATTTGAACTTCCTGGTCACTGGAGTGACACAGGAAGTTAATGTACGCTGGGATGGAAGCAGGAACAGAGCGGTGCAGCGCGGAGAAGATGCCCGGGAGCCAGCGTCAGGTAATGTATACCTGTATCGGATCGGCCGCCGCTAGCGTCGCGCTCCCTACCCGCGGGCGATCGACGGTAATTTCCCGCACGGCGCGATCGACGGACCGATCCGATTTCGGGAGGAAATCGGATCGGCGGGTGCGTTTAGCGCGAACGATTGGCAGCAGATTCGATCCCAGTGATCGAATCTGCTGTCGAAACGGCGGCAAATCGAGCCAGTGTATGGCCAGCTTTACTCTTGGGCATTAGCTCTCTGTCATTCATTAGTGGTGCGAGACAGAAGCATGATTTTGAACTGAGCCAGATTGGGAATATGGATAAAGTCCTGCTAATGTTTGATGTGCCATCTTATAGAACTGTTGATCTGAAAGGTGCCAAAACAGTAACAATGAAAACCTCAGGACATGAGAAAACCCTTTACACGGTTTTGCTGTCCTGCTGTGCAGATGGTACTAAACTGCCACCGGTCCTTCCAAAAATGTGGCATTAGCAATGCCTTGGATGGGTCTGAAAATAATATCTTAGATGACAATTCCAGTGGTGAAGAAAGTGATGTCAATGATGCTAGTGATGAAGAGGAGTTCTTGGGGTTCCACTAAAAAAAGCAGAACATTTATAAACCTTATTTTCTTACTGAAGTAGTCCTTTCTTCTTTTTTTTTTTCTTTTTTTTTTTTTTTTTTACTTTTTTTTTTTTTTACTTATTTATTAAAGGAAACCGGCGATGGGCAAATTAAAAGATTTTATACTTAACCAGACTCACGCCTGCCCAGTAGAGCGGATACGATTGGGTTCGGCTATTTTCGCCTTACCCGAACGAAGGGCCACTAGTGCGCCTGCATAGGATCGTGGTAGGTAAATGTTTACTTTGCCACACTTCAAGAGGACACAGCACTGGATTGCCGGGCCACCAGAGGACGGAGGAAGCCTCGTTAGGATCCAGAGGCTTCCCCCTCCCGAGGTAAGTATCCCCAGCTGGATTTTTTTTTACATTACAGTAAAATGTATTGCACTGTCCACATTTTGATTTGTGATTTTTCTGTAGTAAAAAAGAGATAAATCCTTCTTAGGGTTTTCCATTTTGACTCTGTCAATCTTGAAGCCAATCCTGACATCATTTCCTCCTTTAAGCTAAATACACACTTGAGACAAAAGTCTGTGGAAAATGAAAGTTCACAGACCATTTTTACCACCTTCCATGTAGTATGAGAGCATACCTACACAGTCTATTCTATTAAAGGAATACTATCGATTGAAACTACTTTTTTTTTTAATACTCTATATTAGTGTACACATTACCACTAGTGCTAGGGGCACTTTATTTATTCACCCAGGTCTCTCTCTCGCTATCCCTGCTTAAAAATTCATTTCTCACTCATAGTAGTTTGGGTCACCCTGAGCTGCTTGGTTACTCTGTCACACAGCTCACAAATATATTTCACTGTGTCACTCACAGCATGCAGCAGACATGAGGAGAAATAGGCTGATCTGAGGTGGTAACAGGCAGGGTCGGACTGAGCCACAGTAGTACAGTTTTTTCCCTCGGTGGCCCCCCCCCCCCCCTCCAGATCTCTGGTGGGCCCCCCCTCCTTGTCTGACAGAGCTCCAATTGCTGCCTGCAGCACAAAAATTCTCTTCTCAGTGCTGTAATCACTCATGCTGAGAACAGTGGCGTAGCTAAGGAGCTGTAGGCCTCGATGCAAATTTTACAATGGGGCCCCCAAGCACTCTATACATAACAAATGATACGACGCACCAAAACCTGCCAATGGCAACTACAGTGTCAGAGGTGCAAGAAGGGGATGGGAAATAGCTTGTTAATGATTACCACTGTTCAAAGTATCTATAGAAGTGATTATTATGAGCAAAGGACCAATAGAGAGGTAATACTGTAGTTGAGGGAGGGCCCTTCGGGGGCCCCTTTGGCCCAAGGGCCCCGATGCGGTCGCAACCTCTGCGGTCGCAACCTCTGCAAAGTAGGACATTACTTTATATTGAAGGAGGGGACTCTATGCAAAGTTTTGCTGGGCAGCAGTGTCTCTGAATTACAATGCTGCTAAGATTATGTACATTTGGTGCATGGTCATGCCTTTTTTCCCCGCAATCATGGGATGTGTGGGCCCCAGGTTGAAATTTCTTTGGTGGGCCCCCAGTGTCCCAGTCCGACCCTGGTAACAGGTAACTAAATGAGCTGTAATATTTCTGGAATATAACTAGCTATAACACTAGTCTGTGTTTACACTCAGACTGGCTGCCTGCTTGAGGTGATTCACTCCAGGCTGCATCCACTTTACAAGCTGCTGAGAGGGGCAGACCACTGTCTACAAATAGCATTATTAGTATCTTTATCAGTCAAGAGAAGCAAAGATAATAAACACACATTGCTAGAATCTTTAACCCCTTACCACCATGTCAATAAGATTCTTTCAGCAAGGTGTTAATTAAACTATAAATTGATGAGTTGATAGCAACTCCCCTGTGCAGAGACATGGTCTAGCCTTCTGGGAGCCCAGTATTTAGATACATTTTGTATCCAACACTGACGCCAAAACTGAAGGAGGATTTTACTGCTGAGAGGAACAGCTGTGTGAGAAATCAAATTGCTCCTATTACTTGCCCTAATGTGTGCTACAACATACAGCATTTAAAAATAAATGCATACATCGATAGTATTCCTTTAAGCTGAGTACACCCATCAGATAAAAATCTTTGCAAGAGTCTGTACACATGCAAAAGATCAGTATCTGCAAAAGATCAGTTCCTGCAAAATGCATTCAAAGTCTATGATATCTGCATATATATATATATACAGTGGTTTGCAAAAGTATTCGGCCCCCTTGAAGTTTTCCACATTTTGTCACATTGCTGCCACAAACATGAATCAATTTAATTGGAATTCCACATGAAAGACCAATACAAAGTGCAGTACACGTGAGAAGTAGAAAGAAAATCATACATGATTCCAAACATTTTTTACAAATCAATAACTGCAAAGTGGGGTGTGCGTAATTATTCAGCCCCCTTTGGTCTAAGTGCAGTCAGTTGCCCATAGACATTGCCTGATGAGTGCTAATGGCTAAATAGACTGCACCTGTGTGTAATCTAATGTCAGTACAAATACATCTGCTCTGTGACGACCTCAGAGGTTGTCTAAGAGAATATTGGGAGCAACAACACCATGAAGTCCCCCAAAAAATGGTCCAGCCTTTCTTAAGGAAATATCTGAACTCTTATCCTGCCTAACAGTGGAACACCCTAGATGGATCATCCTGGGAGACTTCAATGCATGGGTGGATGATCACGACTCCCACCTAGGAAGTGAACTACTTCTCATAATGAGTGAACTGGGTTTCTCCCAGGCTGTCAACCTCCCCACCCACAAGAAAGGGCACACCCTGGATCTTATATTTCATTCCGGACTTTTAATATCACACATGGATATAAACCCAGTAGTATGGTCAGACCACCACACCACCCACTTCTCTCTGACAGCACCAGCGATAAAACACAGAGGGAAAGAACTCATAAAATACCGTTCATTGAAAGATGTCTCACCCCAGCACGTTCAGAATACCCTCAACTTCGACGCATTAACCAATCATTGCGCAGACTCAGACTCCATGGTCCTGATGTACAACCATGCAGTGTCATCTGCCTATGATGCCCTTGCTCCAGTTTGCATTAAACGGTCTACACCACTTCACCATGCACGGTGGTTTGACAGCTCACTAAAGGACCTAAAGAAAGAAGTGCGCAGACTAGAAAGGAAGTGGCGAAAATCTCAGAATTCAAAAGATAAACACACCCTTGTCTCTCACCTGGAAAGCTACCAAAATGCGATCACCAAGAAAAAATCCTCCCACCTATCACAGGAGATCGCAAAGGACCACCAACAGACCAGCCCAACTATTCCGCACAGTTGATAGACTATGTAATCCATCCTGTCTAAAACCTACTATAACTCCCTCAAAGGAGCTATGCGAGAAATTTGCTTGCTACTTTGCTGACAAAGTATCCTCTATTCGGTCTCTCATTCAATCCACAGCACCTAAGACTTATTCAACTCCTGAAAATAGTGGCAAAAACAACCTAACACCCTGGACTGACTTCAAAAGTATTAGTGAGGAAGAGATCTCAGACATCCTCCGTCGCCTCCGCCAGACAACCTGCGACCTGGACCCTGGACCAACTAAACATATGCTGAAATGCCCTGACCTGCTTGGTCCAGCATTTCACAAAATAGTAAATTGCTCTCTGCAAGCAGGGAGGTTTCCTACCTCTCTAAAAGAAGGAATCATCAAGCCCCTTCTTAAAAAACCTTCCATGGATCCAGATGCTATGAGCAGCTACAGACCTTTCTCCAACCTCCCCTTCTTAGGTAAAGTTATTGAAAAGGCTGTCTATCTGCAACTTGAAACCAGGCTGTCAGTAAACAACATCCTGGACCCTCTACAATCTGGCTTTAAGAAACACCACAGCTGTGAAACAGCCCTCATCCAAGTCTGCAACGATCTGCTCATGGCAAGGGACAGAGGGGAATGCTCCATCCTAATCCTGTTGGATCTCTCAGTGGCTTTTGATACAGTTGACCATTAAATCCTGCTTAACAGACTGCAGGAGTACCGTGGTATCAGTGGATCAGTCCTCCAGTGGTTCAGATCATTCCTGGCTGACAGAACACAGAGAGTATCCCTAGGTCCTATAATGTCCAAACCTGCACCTCTACAATTCGGAGTGCCACAAGGATCAATCCTATCCCCTCTGCTGTTTGCAATCTACATGTTACCACTCGGTACACTTATCCTACGTCATGACCTGACGTACCACTGCTACGCCGATGACACACAGCTATACCTGTCCTTCAACAATGAAAAGTAAGTGGAGATGGATGAACGGTGATCCAGGTAGATGACCCGTATACTTGCCGGTGCCTTGTCTCGGCTGGATTGCTCCCACAGCCACACTGCTGTACACACAAAAGAAAAGAGACGGCACACTACTGGCTGCAAACTTTTGCTGTATTAGGAGGACAAACACTACATGTTACGGATCCAATGATCCTTCATCAGGTGATAAACAGCAATGACAAGTACATGCATGTATAAGTACATCCCATATGCAAGCACCCCACCCATTCAGGCTCCGCCCAGGGAGCCATTAACTCTAAAGTCCCAGGTCTCCAATAAAAATCCACACGGTCATATGGCACTCCTATACGGCTACCAGAAAACAAACATCAATGACTGACCGTGAACCAGGTACTTCCGAGAGAGGACTACCATAAGACCACCTGTGAAAAAACGCGTAATGTTATAGCATGCTGCATTGATAAGATACAAACAGGTCACGTTACACATTGCACATTGCACTGTTGCCCCAAACCCAAATAGATCATAATGACAACATGTTTTATAAAAAGCTTTTAAGTGGCAATCTCTCATTCATCCCTCTAGGGGTCACAACATCTAACGAGTAGATCCACTTTGCTTCTTTTTGCTTTAATTTCTTCTCCAGGTCACCCCCCCTATTAGGCAAGGTCACCGCTTCCAAAACGCACCAGCGTAATTGTGCGGCATTATGCCCTCCATCAAAAAAGTGCCTCGCCACCGAAGTGTCATAGCACTTGCGTTCTCCTTCTGCATATTTCGTAATGGCACGCTTGTGCTCCTGTATGCGGGTCCTCACTGTTCTAGTCGTTTCTCCCACATACATGAGTCCACACGGGCACTTCAGCCCGTATACCACCCATGTCGTGGAACAATAATGCCTACCTTTAATAGCGATGCGCTCACCTGTGTGTGGGTGGCTAATTCTATCCCCTCTAATGATACCACTGCAAACATTGCAGTTCAAGCAGGGATATGTCCCAGCCCTCCCTGTGACAACATTGCTCTTGTTGGAGGATACATCAGTGTGTCTCACTCTATCATAAATAGTGGTGCCCCTTCTAATCGAGAAAATGGGTTCCTCCCGAAAAAGGGGTCCAAGATCATTGTCGTTGCACAGCAACGGCCAGAACCTACGTACCGTGTTCTGAATCAATTGTGTATTTTTACCCAAATTCATGACAAACGGGATCTTATTAGAGGCCCTATTTCCTGCTTGCTTATTAAGTAAAGTGGACCTGTCCATCACCATAGACATGTCGTTAGAGCCATCCCCAAGGGGCAGTTCCTCAGGGCGAGACGTATATGCACCAGAAAAGAGGATTTTGTAATGGCGAGTAGTGAGTTGACACACAAGTTTGCCCAGAAAGGCTACAATTTGCAAAAAATTGAAGCAGTCAACAAGGAGGTTTTGGCTATTGACAGGTCCACTTTACTTAATAAGCAAGCAGGAAATAGGGCCTCTAATAAGATCCCGTTTGTCATGAATTTGGGTAAAAATACACAATTGATTCAGAACACGGTACGTAGGTTCTGGCCGTTGCTGTGCAGCGACAACGACAATGATCTTGGACCCCTTTTTCGGGAGGAACCCATTTTCTCGATTAGAAGGGGCACCACTATTTATGATAGAGTGAGACACACTGATGTATCCTCCAACAAGAGCAATGTTGTCACAGGGAGGGCTGGGACATATCCCTGCTTGAACTGCAATGTTTGCAGTGGTATCATTAGAGGGGATAGAATTAGCCACCCACACACAGGTGAGCGCATCGCTATTAAAGGTAGGCATTATTGTTCCACGACATGGGTGGTATACGGGCTGAAGTGCCCGTGTGGACTCATGTATGTGGGAGAAACGACTAGAACAGTGAGGACCCGCATACAGGAGCACAAGCGTGCCATTACGAAATATGCAGAAGGAGAACGCAAGTGCTATGACACTTCGGTGGCGAGGCACTTTTTTGATGGAGGGCATAATGCCGCACAATTACGCTGGTGCGTTTTGGAAGCGGTGACCTTGCCTAATAGGGGGGGTGACCTGGAGAAGAAATTAAAGCAAAAAGAAGCAAAGTGGATCTACTCGTTAGATGTTGTGACCCCTAGAGGGATGAATGAGAGATTGCCACTTAAAAGCTTTTTATAAAACATGTTGTCATTATGATCTATTTGGGTTTGGGGCAACAGTGCAATGTGCAATGTGTAACGTGACCTGTTTGTATCTTATCAATGCAGCATGCTATAACATTACGCGTTTTTTCACAGGTGGTCTTATGGTAGTCCTCTCTCGGAAGTACCTGGTTCACGGTCAGTCATTGATGTTTGTTTTCTGGTAGCCGTATAGGAGTGCCATATGACCGTGTGGATTTTTATTGGAGACCTGGGACTTTAGAGTTAATGGCTCCCTGGGCGGAGCCTGAATGGGTGGGGTGCTTGCATATGGGATGTACTTATACATGCATGTACTTGTCATTGCTGTTTATCACCTGATGAAGGATCATTGGATCCGTAACATGTAGTGTTTGTCCTCCTAATACAGCAAAAGTTTGCAGCCAGTAGTGTGCCGTCTCTTTTCTTTTGTGTGTATACCTGTCCTTCAAACCTGGTGGAACAGACCCTACCCCAAAAATAAACTCTTGCTTAGCTGAGCTACAGGCATGGATGAATGATAACTGGTTGAAACTGAATGCTGACAAAACTGAGGTCCTGTTTGTCCAAAGCCAGCACTCGCCATCAAAACAGCTCTATCCTAAAGCAACACCAATCAGGATTGGGAATTCAGACATAAACAGCTCCAACCTTGCGCGCAGCCTTGGCGTACTAATCGATGGGGAATTGAGTTTCAGAAACCAAATTTCATCTGTAGCTAAATCTTCCTTCTTTCATCTGAAGAACATTGCAAAGATTAAACATCTGATTCCCCCAGAGGATCTTCCAACCCTAGTCCACGCCTTCAACACATCACGGCTGGACTACTGCAATGCCCTTTATGCTGGCCTCCCCAAAAAGGACCTGCGTCGCCTGCAATTAGTGCAGAATGCTGCTGCCAGATTGCTAACAAACCAGCCTCGCCACTGTCACATTACACCGATCCTTCGCTCACTGCACTGGCTACCAGTAGAATGGAGAATACTCTTCAAGATTGGACTGCTGACATTCTAATCCCTGCACAATCTGGGCCCTGGATACATGAAGGATTTGCTGAAGCTGCACCACACCTCTCACAACCTCAGATCAGCAAGTTCTATAAACTTGGTCACTCCCAGAGTGCACCTCAAAAAATCTGGAGATAGAGCCTTCTGTCATGCTGCCCCTACTCTTTGGAACTCCCTACCACACCCAGTAAAGACAGCACCATCCCAGGAGCTATTCAAATCCAGACTAAAAAGCCACCTGTTTAGCCTGGCATTTCCAGATTTATAAAATTCTTCCTCTGTACCACGATGGTCAGAGCCATGCTTATGCGCTTTGAGTCCCACGGGAGAAAAGCGCTTTACAAATTTGTTGTTGTTGTTGTTGTTGATGAAGTCCAAAGAACACATCAGACAGGTCAGGGATGACGTTATTGAGAAATTTAAAGCAGGCTTAGGCTACAAAAGGATTTCCAAAGCCTTGAACATCCCACGGAGCACTGTTCAAACGATCATTCAGAAATGGAAGTAGTATGGCACAACTGTAAACCTACCAAGACAAGGCCGTCCACCTAAACTCACAGGCCGAACAAGGAGAGCGCTGATCAGAAATGAAGTCGAGCGGCCCATGGTGACTCTGGACGAACTGCAGAGATCTACAGCTCAGGTGGGGGAATCTGTCCATAGGACAATTATTAGTCATACACTGCACAAAATTGGCCTTTATGCAAGAGTGGCAAGAAGAAAGCCATTGTTAACAGAAAAGCATAAGAAGTCCCATTTGCAGTTTGCCACAAGCCATGTGGGGGACACAGCAAACATGTGGAAGAAGGTGCTATGGTCAGATGAGACCAAAACTGAACTTTTTGGCCAAAATGCAAAACGCTATGTGTGGCGGAAAACTAACACTGCACATCACTCTGAACACACCACCCCCACTGTCAAATATGGTGGTGGCAGTATCATGCTCGGGGGGTGCTTCTCTTCAGCAGGGACAGGGAAGCTGGTCAGAGTTGATGGGAAGATGAATGGAGCCAAATACAGGGCAATCTTGGAAGAAAACTTCTTGGAGTCTGCAAAAGACTTGAGACTGGGGCGGAGGTTCACCTTCCAGTAGGACAATGACCCTAAACATAAAGCCAGGGCAACAATGGAATAGTTTAAAACAAAACATATCCATGTGTTAGAATGGCCCAGTCAAAGTCCAGATCTAAATCCAATCGAGAATTTTTTTCTTTTCCGCGGGGGGTGATCGTTATAGCGTTCAGCTTGTGGTTACCAAGCAGTACAAAACCTTTGCAGCCAGTAAGGGCAGCACTTGCTTCTTAAGGTGGCCACACACCATACAATAAAATTATACAATTTTACAGCAATTCGATAAAAATGATTGGTTGTCCCAAAGAATCGAAAAAAAAAATTTTTTCATTCATTTGAGAAATCTGATAACAACATTTCCTGTTTTAATTCAATAAAAGATTTTTTTTTGTCAATTGTAGATTGTCAATTACTTGATTTACAGATCAAAAATTTTTTTTGCTGATTTTTCAATCATTTTTTTCATAATTGGGGGAAAAAATATATTTGTGTGTGGTACAAGTCAGATTTTTGAGATGTTACAATCAGAAAGATTTATTCTTTAATTAAAAAGATATTTAAAAAATGATATGGTGTGGCCACCTTTACACACTGCTTGTGTATGCGATTGTCATTTGCCATTTGGGGTTGTTTGGGAGGCACAGCTTTAGAGGAGCCTCTATGCCATGCCTCTTAATCCTTAAAGAGAAACTCCGACCAAGAATTTAACTTTATCCCAATCAGTAGCTGATACCCCCTTTTACATGAGAAATATATTCCTTTTCACAAACAGACCATCAGGGGGCGCTGTACAATACTGTGGTGAAACCCCTCCCACAAAGAAATTCTGAGTACGTACTCTTGGCAGTTTCCTGTCTCTGAACCTTGCTGCATTGTGGGAAATAGCTTTACAGCTGTTTCCAACTGCCCCCCCCCCCATCCCCCCAAAAAATGCAGCGACATCACCTGCCAACAGTAAAAATGTCACCATGTAATTGTTTTTACAATGGGCAAACACTGACTGTTAGCTTCACAGAGAATACTGTTGACCTTACCACTGCGGAAAGGAACTTCCCGGAGCACAGAGTCTAAGTGACCACGGGTCTTCACCCACGACCCCTTGAGGGGGAAGCAGGAACATCCCCCTAACGGGGATGTCGGACTTCGCTGCCTAGTGCCCACCAGGTTGTGCCCAGGTCGTCCCAACAGTGGTTCAGAGAACAGCAACGCTGCAATATGGGATAGCAAGGTACAGAATCAGCAGGCGATATCGTGGTCAGACAGTTCCAAGGTCAGGGCTGGCAGAGTTCAATCAAAACGGTAAGGCAATCCAAGGGTCGAGGCAGGCAGAGTTAAGGCAACACGATAAACAGACAAAGGTCGGGGCAGGCAGAGATCAAGCGGAAACAGGAACAGGCCGAGGTCAACAACAGAAATCAATCAGGATACAAGCGGGCAGAGACACAGGTTACTGCGAGCAAGCTGTATGAACTGACAGCAATGATGCTCATGGCTAGCTGGTTTAAATAGGCCGTTTGGCGCCAAGGACTGAACGCCACGCATGCGCACAAGCGGACGCATGGACGCATTGCGCATGCGTAGAAGCACGCACATGCGTACTATTGTCCGCATGGTACCGGGTGCGCGTGACTGCGCCTGTGCGAACTACACGGCGTGGTGACATCACGCCCAAGGAAGTAACGCCACGCGGGATGCCTAACAAATGCCGGCCCCTCCTGCGCACGCGAGTGCATACCGATCCCCGGGACTGACAAGCAGGAAGCCGGTGAGTATGACATTGCCTCCCCCTCAACGGCATCCTCTGGATGCCTCTTAGACCCGGTCTGTCAGGATGTAAGTTATGAAAAGATTTAATTAATCTGGGTGCATGGATATTAGATGCAGGTTCCCAAGAGTTCTCTTCCACCTCGAACCCTTTCCATTTTATTAAATAATAAAGTGAACCTCTACTGAGTCTAGAATCTAGGATCTTTTCTACCTCAAATTCTTCAACTCCATCAATGAGAATAGGAGGAGGTGGCACCACTGACCGGTTCTTAAAAGGGCTTGATATTACTTGCTTGAAGCAGGAGACATGAAAAACTGGATGAACCCTCATGGTGTCTGGAAGTTTCAACTTAAATGCCACAGAATTAATCTGTTTTTCTATAGGAAAAGGACCCACAAATCTAGGACCCAACTTCTTAGATGGACACCTCAAGTTCAGATTAGCAGTAGAGAGCCACACCATATCACCAATTTGGAATTGAGGAGCTTCACTTCTCTTCCTATCTGCTTGAGACTTCACCCTGAGTTGAGTCTGTTTCAGATTGGCCTGCAATCTCTTGAAGTTTTCCGTAAGACAGGATAAACGTTGTTGAACTTCTGGCAGTTGAGAATCACATCGTATAGTAGGAAGTATAGCTGGGTGGAAGGCATAGTTAGCGTAGAATGGTGTCTGTTTGGTGGAGGCATGAATACTGTTATTGTACGCAAATTCAGCAGTGGATAGTAGAGATGACCAATCTTCTTGTGAGGCAGATGTAAAGCAGCGTAAGTATTGTTCCAATGTCTGATTTGTTCGCTCTGTCTGTCCGTTAGACTGGGGGTGATAACCAGATGAGAATGACAGGGTGATACCAAGTTTGCTACATAGCTCCTTCCAGAATCTTGAGGTGAATTGAACTCCCCTATCGGAGACTATGTCAGAGGGGAGTCCATGAAGCTTGACACAATGGTTTAAGAAGGTTTCAGCAGTAACGGCAGCAGTCGGTAAGCTCTTCATTGGAACAAAGTGTGCCATCTTAGTAAACCGATCAATGATTACGAAGATAGTAGTGAACCCATCTGAAGGTGGTAAATCAGTAATGAAGTCCATAGAGAGCATGTCCCAAGGCCTAGATGGAATGGATAATGGAGCTAGTAGACCCCATGGCCGGTGGCGAGAGTTCTTGGATCGAGCACAGGTGGTGCAAGATGAAACAAAATCTTTGCCGTCTTTAATAAGCTGGGGCCAAAAAAAATGTCTTTGGACTAGTTCCTGAGTCTTACTAACACCAAAATGGCCAGCTAGTAGGTTGTCATGGCATTGCTGTAATACAGTAGTCCGCAGATCAGCTGGAACATATACTTTGTTATCATGGAGGAAAATGCCATCCTGTGTCTGCAACTGCTCCGTAAGCTCAGCGGGAAGTGTAGAAGACTGTTGTTTAATTTGATCCAGTAATTCTGGTTGTAACAGAAGGAAATTCATAGGAGAAAGAATAGTATCGGGGTCCGTCTCTGGTTGAGGATCTCCTGGGAACATCCGGGACAATGCGTCAGGTTTAACATTCTTGTTGCCAGGCCTGTAGGTTACATGGAAATCAAAACGAGAAAAGAAGAGGGCCCACCGAGCTTGTCTTGGGCGAAGGCGTTTTGCGGACTTTAAATATTCCAGGTTCTTGTGATCTGTAAAAACAACAATAGAATGTTGTGCTCCTTCCAGTAGATAGCGCCACTCCTCAAACGCAGCTTTAATGGCCAATAGCTCTCGATCAGCGACATCATAATTCTTTTCAGATGTATTCAACTTACGGGGAAAAAAAAGCTACAGGATGAAGTAAGTTCTTTGGGCCAAAGCGTTGAGATAGAACTGCCCCAATCGCCACTTCAGATGCATCAACTTCTAAAAAGAAAGGCCGTGATGGGTCAGTGTGTTTGAGAACTGGGGCTGATGTAAACAGCTGTTTAAGTCTTTCAAAAGCGATCTGGGCGTCAGGAGTCCAATAAAACTTCTGATGGGCTTTTGTGAGTTGTGTGATTGGGGAAACAACAGCAGAAAAGTCCTTGATGAATTCTCCTATAAAAGTTTGCAAATCCAATAAAACGTTGTACCCCTTTCTTGTCAACAGGAGCTGGCCATTCCAGTATGGCGGATATCTTTTGAGAATCCATCTTGATTCCATCGGAGGAGATTTGTAACCCCAGAAACTGTACCCTATCCTGTTCGAAGGCGCATTTCTCCAGTTTGGCATACAGATTGTGGACACGGAGCCGGGTTAAAACCTTCTTGACGTGGAGTCGATGCTCACTCAAGGAAGAGGAGAAGATCAGGATGTCGTCAAGATAAACTGCCACGAACACATCAATGAAGTCTCGGAAAACATCATTAATAAAATACTGGAAGGTAGCTGGTGCGTTACAGAGGCCGAAAGGCATAACCGTGTATTCGTAATGTCCGTATCGGGAACGGAAAGCCGTCTTCCATTCGTCTCCTTCACGAATTCGAACGAGATTGTATGCTCCCCGAAGGTCAAGCTTTGTAAAGATCTTGGCGGTCCTCAGTCTTTGGAACAAATCTGGGACCAGAGGTAGAGGATAGCGGTTCTTAATGGTGATCTTATTTAATTCACGGTAGTCCACACACGGCCTGAGAGAACCATCTTTCTTTTCGACAAAGAAGATCCCAGCTCCAGCTGGTGAAGTTGAGGGACGGATGAATCCTTTGGCCAGATTCTGATCAATGTATTGTTTCAGCACTGCGGACTCAGGTTCTGAGAGAGGAAACACTCTTCCAAAAGGAATCTCTGCACCGGGGTGAAGGTCAATAGGACAATCGTAAGGACGATGTGGTGGCAAAGTGTCAGCAGCTTTTTCATCGAACACATCTCTGAAGTCCTTGTACTGAATAGGAAGCAATGGCTCTAAGCTGGATTTGAGGCACATTAATTGGCCGGCTTTAGGAAGGCAAAACTGTTGACAATACTTAGATTGAAAGTTCACAGTTCCCGAACTCCAGTCGATAGTTGGATTATGAGCTTGGAGCCATGGAATTCCCAAGATGATAGGGAATAATGGAGAAGGAATCAGATCAAATGTAAGAAATTCCTGATGATCTTCGGAAATGGTAACAAGTGTAGGGTAAGTTTCCAGAGTGATGGGTCCAGTGCTCAGAAGAGACCCATCAGCAAGTTGTATCGGCAGAGGGATCTTCTTTTGATGGGTAGGAAGCTGTAGTTGTTGAGCAAGTTGAGTGTCCAAGAAACAGGAACAGGCTCCAGAGTCAATGATGGCTTTAACTTGGGTTATTGCGTTTGGGCCCTGTAAAGATAAAGACAATGGAACGTGAGAAGATGAAGGATGAAGAATACGAGACTCCGCTGCAGTGCTTGACTCGAGCTTACCCGTGGGTCTCACAGGGCAGTTGTTACGGAAGTGTCCTGGAGAACCGCAGTACATGCAGAGGTTGGCTTGTCTACGTCTCTGGCGTTCTTCCATGGTCAATGGAGATCCGGCTAGTCCAAGTTGCATGGGTTCTACAGTATCCAGGTCAGAAGGTGGTGTAGAGGAAGGAGTAGCTTGTGACGGAGAGACACTATAAGCAGGAAGGTTCCAAGAGGTACGAGTGACACCTGATCTCTCGAGTCGTCTTTCTCTCAGACGCCTGTCGATCTGTGTTGCCAGTTTAATGAGTTCCTTTAGGGTGGCTGGAATGCCCACCCGGGCCAGCTCGTCTTTGAGTTGTTCCGACAGACCCAGACGGAACTGGAATCTCAGTGCAGCATCATTCCACTGGGTGTCTCCACTCCAGCGACGAATGTCCGAGATGTATTCCTCCACTGGCCTGCGACCCTGACGCAAGTTCTGGAGTGCGCTTTCGGCTGAAGCAACTCGAGCTGGATCATCATAAAGTTCTGCGAGTGCTTCAAAGAAGGTCTCTACCGTGTTCAAAGCGGGATTATCTTGTTCCCGCAACTGTAATGCCCAAGCTTGTGGTTCATTCTGAAGAAGGGAGATAATAGTACCCACTTTGGCCTGTTCAGTGGCATAAGTTCTGGGGTGCAATGAAAACAGTAGCAGACAGGCTCCTTTAAAAGTTCTGAACTTGCTACGGTCCCCGGAAAACCGATCTGGCAGAGGAGTCTTAGGTTCAGGCATGGGAGCGTTAACTGTGATGTTAGGTGCAGCGGTAGACAGTAATGCAGCAGGTAGATTTTGAACTTGAGTCTGAAGCTGAACAAAGTTACCCTGGATTTGTTGCACATGCTGAGTTCGGATACCAGTTTGCACAGCATATCAATGTCAGGCGAATTCCCAGCAGCGTTCATCTTGGCTGTCAGTTTCTGTTAGCTTCACAGAGAATACTGTTGACCTTACCACTGCGGAAAGGAACTTCCCGGAGCACAGAGTCTAAGTGACCACGGGTCTTCACCCACGACCCCTTGAGGGGGAAGCAGGAACACCCCCCTAACGGGGATGTCGGACTTCGCTGCCTAGTGCCCACCAGGTTGTGCCCAGGTCGTCCCAACAGTGGTTCAGAGAACAGCAACGCTGCAATATGGGATAGCAAGGTACAGAATCAGCAGGCGATATCGTGGTCAGACAGTTCCAAGGTCAGGGCTGGCAGAGTTCAATCAAAACGGTAAGGCAATCCAAGGGTCGAGGCAGGCAGAGTTCAGGCAACACGATAAACAGACAAAGGTCGGGGCAGGCAGAGATCAAGCGGAAACAGGAACAGGCCGAGGTCAACAACAGAAATCAATCAGGATACAAGCGGGCAGAGACACAGGTTACTGCTAGCAAGCTGTATGAACTGACAGCAATGATGCTCATGGCTAGCTGGTTTAAATAGGCCGTTTGGCGCCAAGGACTGAACGCCACGCATGCGCACAAGCGGACGCATGGACGCATTGCGCATGCGTAGAAGCACGCACATGCGTACTATTGTCCGCATGGTACCGGGTGCGCGTGACTGTGCCTGTGCGAACTACACGGCGTGGTGACATCACGCCCAAGGAAGTAACGCCACGCGGGATGCCTAACAAATGCCGGCCCCTCCTGCGCACGCGAGTGCATACAGATCCCCGGGACTGACACGCAGGAAGCCGGAGAGTAGGACTCTGACTAAATCATTTATACATAATTATTGTAAAAATGAAGCACTTTTTTATTACATTATTTTCACTGGACTTCCTCTTTAAAGAAAAATATTTTTTGTCAGTGTTTGCCCATTGTAAAATATTTTAAATCCCTGATTTACATTCTGACATTTATTACATGGTGACATTTTTACTGTTGGCAGGTGATGTAGCTGCTGCATGATTTTTTGGCAGTTGAAAAAAGCAGTAAACAGCTATTTCCCACAATGCAACAAGGTTCACAGACAATAAACTGCCAGGAGAACCATGGTCCTCAGAGTTTCTTGTGAGAGGGGTTTTACCACAATATCAGTCATACAGTGCCCCCTGATGGTCTGTTTGTGAAAAGTAATAGGTTTCTCATGTAAAAGGGGTATCAGCTACTGAGTGGGATAAAGTTCAATTCTTGGTCGGAGTTTCTCTTTAACTTCCCCCCAATCCCAACATTAGCTGTACGTATGCTACATTCTCGGCAGAGGTGGCCGTTACTGTCCGAGTTTAATCTGCCATTTGTACACAGCTTTACAGAGACAAATAGAGACAATCTAATAAAACAGTTTTAGATAGTTACTGATGAGGGTACTACAGTGTGTTTCACTTTGCTGGGAAGCTTATCAGTTACATGCTACAGTACCACACAGTTTCACAAAATGTCTTTTGACCACTAATTTCAGTTAATAAGTATGAGCAAACAGACTTTTTTTTTTCTAAAGCCTGGTACACACCATGCAATTTCCCATCAGATAGATGGATCAAATACAGTGGGTTGCAAAAGTATTCAGCCCCCTTAAAGTTTTCCACATTTTGTCATATTACTGCCACAAACATGCATCAATTTTATTGGAATTCCACATGAAAGACCAATACAAAGTGGTGTACACGTGAGAAGTGGAACGAAAATCATACACGATTCCAAACATTTTTTACAAATCAATAACTGCAAAGTGGTGTGTGCATAATTATTCGGCCCCCTTTGATCTGAGTGCAGTCAGTTGAGACATTGCCTGATGAGTGCTAATGACTAAATAGAGTGCACCTGTGTGTAATCTAATGTCAGTACAAATACAGCTGCTCTGTGACGACCTCAGAGGTTGTCTAAGAGAATATTGGGAGCAACAACACCGTGAAGTCCAAAGAACACACAAGACAGGTCAGGGATCAAGTTATTGAGAAATTTAAAGCAGGCTTAGGCTACAAAAAGATTTCCAAAGCCTTGAACACCCAGAGGAGCACTGTTCAAGCGATCATTCAGAAATGGAAGGAGTATGGCACAACTGTAAACCTACTAAGACAAGGCCATCCAACTAAACTCACAGGCCGAACAAGGAGAGCACTGATCAGAAATGCAGTCAAGAGGCCCATGGTGACTCTGGATGAGCTGCAGAGATCTACAGCTCAGTGGGGGACTCTGTCCATAGGACAACTATTAGTCATGCACTGCACAAAGTTGGCCTTTATGGAAGAGTGGCAAGAAGAAAGGCATTGTTAACAGAAAGCATAAGAAGTCCCGTTTGCAGTTTGCCACAAGCCATGTGGGGGACACAGCAACCATGTGGAAGAAGGTGCTCTGGTCAGATGAGACCAAAATGGAACTTTTTGGCCAAAATGCAAAACGCTATGGCCTCAATTCACTAATCTTATCTCCTGTCTTTAATAACT
The DNA here is from genome assembly GCF_040937935.1 of Hyperolius riggenbachi. Lineage (NCBI taxonomy): Eukaryota > Metazoa > Chordata > Amphibia > Anura > Hyperoliidae > Hyperolius > Hyperolius riggenbachi. The sequence continues at coordinate 176,300,357 of NC_090651.1, read as the reverse complement.
CTTCTAGAGTTGTTACCATGGTGATAAGGCGTGTAGTATTCAGGAAACATTTTACCTCAGGCAAGCCTAAAGTTAACTCTTCTGTCTTTAAATTAACTCTCCAATCCTTAAAATAACTCCAGAGTTAAAGACAGGCTGTTAATTAGCTGCATGTAAAAATAACTACAGAGGAGGTAAATTAACTACAGAGGAGGTAAATTAACTACAGGAGAGGCAACTTAAGGAATGAAGAGGTAAGATAACTCTCTCACGTGTGGAGGTAAGTTTTCTCTTGCCTTATTATCTCTAGCATGATCTTAGTGAATTGAGGCCTATGTGTGGTAGAAAACTAATACTGCACATCACTCTGAACACACCATCACCACTGTCAAATATGGTGGTGGCAGCATCATGCTCCCCCCGAGCATGATGCTGCCACCACCATATTTGACAGTGGCGATGGTGTGTTCAGAGTGATGTGCAGTGTTAGTTTTCTGCCACACATAGCGTTTTGCATTTTGGCCAAAAAGTTCCATTTTGGTCTCATCTGACCAGAGAACCTTCTTCCACATGGTTGCTGTGTCCCCCACATGGCTTGTGGCAAACTGCAAACGGGTTCATCTCTTCAGCAGGGACAGGGAAGCTGGTCAGAGTTGATGGGAAGATGGATGGAGCCAAATACAGGGCAAACTTGGAAGAAAACCTCTTGGAGACTGCAAAAGACTTGAGACTGGGGCGGAGGTTCACCTTCCAGCAGGATAATGACCCTAAACATAAAGCCAGGGCAACAATGGAATGGTTTAAAACAAAACATATCTATGTGTTAGAATGGCTCAGTCAAAGTCCAGATCTAAATCCAATCGAGAATCTGTGGTAAGATCTGAAAACTGCTGTTCACAAACGCTGTCCATCTAATCTGACTGAGCTGGAGCTGTTTTGCAAAGAAGAATGGGCAAGGATTTCAGTCTTTAGATGTGCAAAGCTGGTAGAGACATACCCTAAAAGACTGGCAGCTGTAATTGCAGCAAAAGGTGGTTCTACAAAGTATTGACTCAGGGGGCCGAATAATTACGCACACCCCACTTTGCAGTTATTGATTTGTAAAAAATGTTTGGAATGATGTATGATTTTCGATCCACTTCTCACATGTACATCACTTTGTATTGGTCTTTCATGTGGAATTCCAATAAAATCGATGCATGTTTGTGGCAGTAATGTGACAAAATGTGGAAAACTTCAAGGGGGCCGAATACTTTTGCAACCCACTGTAGATAATTTCCGACAGGTCTGATCTGATTTCCAATTATTTTTCTGATTGATTTCCATAGAAGTGATCAGAAAATCTATCAGGAAAAAACGATCAGAAATTTGATTGGATCTGTCGGAAATTATCGATCCATCTATCTGATGGGAAATTGTATGGTATGTACCAGGCATAACTGTACTGCAAAGAAGATAACGTTTCCCAAATTAATTTAATGTGATGACAGCCCTGTTGTTCTCTGATGAAGGGAGGGGTGACATTGTACATTGATGACATTACTTTGAGACAAAAGTAAGTAGGATAAATGCGTTGGCAATAAAAAGTAGGGTAATGTTTTTTATTGAGTGTTATGCTAGACTGCTATTCTACTTTGAATTCTGTTTCATGAGTTGGTTTTAATATCTTACAAATTTTATTTTTCAGTCATACTGCTTAAAAGTGAAAGAAATGGACGATGAGGAGTACAGCAGTTTAGTAAGTATGATTATAATGAACTATTCAGCTTACAGTTGTGTTCAAAATTATTCAACCCCCACTGAAATTGAGTGTTTTGACATTGATTTTGATCATTTCAGTCATCTTGTTTACAATTAAATCAAAGAGGCACTTGTAAGTCAGACAAATATAACATAACATTTATAATGAAATAACCACAAATGTCTTTTCTGTGCTCACATCATTATCAGTTTTAATCAACCCCCAAGTGACATTCATTCTTAGTACTTAGTACAGCATCCTTTTCCAGTTGTAACAGCTTTTAAACGTGAAGCATAGCTTGACACAAGTGTCTTGCAGCGATCTACGGGTATCTTAGCCCATTCTTCATGGGCAAAAGCCTCCAGTTCAGTCACATTCTTAGGCTTGCGCGCTGCAACTGCTTTCTTGAAGTCCCACCAGAGGTTCTCAATCGGATTTGGGTGAATGCGATGGCCACTCCAAAATGTTCCAGCCTTTAATCTGCAACCATGCTCTAGTGGACTTGGAGGTATGCTTGGGATCATTGTCCTGTTGAAAGGTCCAACGCCTCCCAAGCCTCAGGTTTGTGATGGACTGTGTCACATTTTCAGCCAATATCTCCTGGTACTGAAAAGAATACATGGTACCTTGCACATGCTGAAGCTTCCCTGTACCTGCAAAAGCAAAACAGCCCCAAAGCATGATTGACCGCCCCCCCCCCCCCCATGCTACACAGTAGGCAAGGTGTTCTTTTCTTCATAGGCCTTGTACTTCCTCCTCCAAACATAGCATTGATCCATGGGCCCAAAGAGATCTAATTTTGTTTCATCAATCCACAGCACACTATCCCAAAACTTTGTTTGTGGTAATTTTTTTTGAATAATTTTGAACACAACTGTATGTACAGATAAATGTCTTGTGCACACTTTAAGGGAATTTCAGTCAATCCTTTGCAGTGCTGTCTCTCTCTTGGATCTGTAAAGATGTAGCTGAACCCCAGTACCATATCCTTTCTCTCACTCACAAAACTGGACACCAATATACTGTATATTTAATCATACAACTTTCCTTTCAAATAAGTTTTATTGATACAAGTATAAATTGCATTACAGGGTAGGCATTTAACTTAACAAAGTGTAGTGTAGGTTTATTAACACATACTGAGCTGGGTTTTGCATATAGTCCATATGAACATCTTGCAGCAATTTTGCCATTAACTTGAGAACCGGTATATAGATACTTTGGAATTTCCCATGGCTTGGGCTCCATTTTACCATGGTGAAAGGTCTCTCCCTGTATTCACTCGAGCCGATAAATAGTCCAATCCACTAGGGATAAGTGAGAGTCCTCCTTCTGACCTATTAACAGTCTAATCTATATTCAATTTTAAAAATTCAAAATTAACAATAATAACAGAAACAATATTCCTTGTACATCTTCCCAATTTTTCCTTTTATAAGTAGTGATATTAATAGTACTCCTCTACGTGTATTTTCAGCAAAAACTCGGTATACAGAGGCGCCAGAGTAGAGTAAAACGTTTTAAAAACCGCTTAAAAGGAGAGGGGGATGTTAAGGTGGACTCACCTCCCTCTTACAAAAAAAAGAAAACTTACTTGAGTCTCAATAAAACAGAATTGTCAAATAATTTATTCAACTCCACAAATGCAACGCGTTTCGCGGGCGTGACCCCGCTTCCTCAGGCAAAAATGGGAGCACAACTGGCATAAAAACAAAATATACACAAAATAACTACCCACAGAATTGCAACAATTGGCGCAGCAGATAATTGGTAGAGAACATAAAATTGCTTCATAAAGCATTGCTACAAAAAAACATTTTCCGCCCACATAAACACAGGGCCATGCAAACAAGCTTAGATGTCAGAAATCAAATAGCTAAGGCTTAATGCTCACAGATTAGAGGGTTCATATTGTGTGTCTCAAAGTGAAACAGTTACATGGTAGAGCTGGGTATAGGCCACGGTCTATTCCCAGATAGCATATAGAGCTTTATATGGACACAAAAAAGAATTAAAATAAACTGCAAGCATAAAGTATAAGGTAACTTACCTCAGTGGGTCAAGCAATAGGTTTGAGCGCCTCTGTGTCAGTATGAAGTGAGGCTTGCTTTAAATGGGAAGAGAGGTTAAACTGACAGGACTGAAGTCCAATCAGGAAATGTTTAGTCACACCTCGTGTTACCAAATACTTCCTGTTACCAACTTTGCACAGGAAGTGAATCTCTCCAGTGGGATAGTTACGAAATTCCCAACAGTGGCTGGGATGTGGGATAACCAGCAATAGCTGGATAGTGTAATGGTCAAGGGCGCTGCCTCTGACACAGACGACCCGGGTTCAAAACCCGGCTCCGCCAGTTCAGCAATTTTTTGTGGCAGCTAGACAATTCATGTAACTTTTAGCCATGGATGTTCGTATAAAGATGTATGTCACTGGGTGTGCACATGTATACATATGGATTCAGGTGTAAAACGGTAAAAATGGTACAATATAACAGTATGAGTGTTTTTTTAAAAAACCATATAAACATGCCAACAGTATATAATAAAAGTATACATGAGATAGAGCATAAGAGGCCTCCAATGATAAAAATGCTAACACAATGTTATTATAAAAATGTGGGTAATGATGATATAAATAAATAAACATACATATACATATACATGTATATATATATATATATATATATATATATATATATATATATATATATATATATATATATATATATATATATATATACACATATATATATATATACATACATACATACATACATACATACATAAAAACATAGACGCATAAAAGTAACATCTATAAATATTGACATTAATCATAAAAGTGGTCAAGAGTAAGAAAGATATAAAAGAGAGGACCATTAAAAGCATAAAAAAGGTTTGAAGTATAGATGGAGCTATTTACCTATAATTAAACACTTGGGAGGTGGGATCAAAATATTTTTTCTAAGACCTCATTTAGCCCTGTTGGTGTTAGGGTTTTGAGGATCTGTATCCACATCATCTCCCTATGCCGCAAAGTCTCAAAAACGTTAGTGGTGTTGGGGGGTAGAGATTCAATCAGAGTAATAGTGAATAGGTGTGGGTTGTTTTGGTGATGGGTGCCAAAGTGCCGGGAAACACTGTGGAGTGCATAATTATTAATGATGTTCCTTTTGTGTTGCCCAATTCTGGTTCTGGTGGTCTGGGTGGTCCGTCCGACATATTGCAGTTTGCAGGGGCATGATATTAGGTATATTACATTTTTGGTTTCACAGGTGATGTTTTGTTTGATCGTGAATTGAGTGTTGGTGGTAAATGATGGTAAATGATTGAAAGGAATCTGTTTGGGTTATACAGGAACAGGCCTGGCAGCGGGACTTTTGACAAGCCCGTGATCCTAGGAGTAGTGAGTTGGTGTGGTGGCTTGGTTCACTGGGTTGGATCATTTTCAGTCTGCTGGGGGCTAATAGGTTCCGGAGGTTGGGAGCCCTCCGAAAGGTAAGTGTTGGATTTTTTGGTAATGTGTTGAGATAATAAATTAAGAAAACTCAATCGAGATAGACTGGCCTATGCTGAGCATAGAGAAAGGGAAAGAAAGACCAGATTCCCACCAGCCTATCTGACACCTACACCGCCACCCCGAGCACCAGCACTACCGCCACCATTGATGAGTCTAAAAATTCCGGCACCCCAGAATAACATTTTTCCCCTGTACCCACCACCCCACCCTGTCCCGCCACCCACCTTTCCTCCACCCATACAGGCACCCACCACACCAATCCCCCCCCCCCCCCCCACCACCGGCCTACAACCCCCCTAAATTCAGTTTCGCCCACACAACCATGTTGGAAAAAACATTATTTAAAAATACTCCCTTCATGGGAACCACGACACTTTCTGTTGACCAAATACTCCCCACCACAACTCAAAAAAAACCCACATCCATTCCACACACAACCCAGATACTCAAAGCCAAACCCCCCAGGAACCACAACACCAAAACCAAAATCTCCAAGAAAACACCAGGTCCAAAACCCAATAAACCAACCTTCAAAGTAAATGAATGGCCCATGTATAGATTCTTGAGCGGTACCCATCCTGATACCCTATTCAAGGGGCATGATACAATTAATCACACTGGTCCTGAGGAAACCGCACACACCCCCAATTCTTCCCCTACAGATGATCTAAGAGCCTCCCAGCTGAGTGTGCATGATTCACCAACACAAATTCCAGCTTCTTGTTCAGATCTTTCCCAAACAGCTCAAGACCCCATGGTGGACACTCCCGACATAGTAATCTCACCCGAAACTAATACAATTACACCCTCCAACCCTTCAGATACAGCCCAAGCCGCAAGCCCATGTAGAGATGACAACCTTGACACCACCAGCACTATTTCGGCCTCTTTTTTAGATCTTCCCCCCTCACTGTCCCAGAATACCCTACTACTACCCATGCCCAACCCCATTGACAACAGAGTCCTGTTGAAACCAAAAGTCCCCTTGAAACGACCTCCCCCAAGCCCAGAAAAAGAGGATGCAGAGGAAAAGGAAAACAAAGAAAAAAGAAACAGATTCTTCACTTAAAGGACACTGGTCCCAAAATGCAGTCCATCTTCAATCTATCAAATCATACCCTAACCATGCGAGAAACAGAACTGTTGCAGAAGGGCCTCTCATTTTGTCCCACCAATTCATCTAGTATGTCTGAACTCTTCTCAGATTTAAATGCATATATCCGTAAACTTACCCTCAAACGCCACTTTGCCATGAAAAACCAACAGAATTCTGACACTGATACAGCCCTGATCATTACAGCTAATGACAGCATTCCCATTGTTTCCATAGACCCAGGGGAAATGGCCACAGAAAAATATATTACAACTCAAATAAAAGGAAAGTCTAGGTTCTACCCTACAGGCTCCAAAGGTAACTTTATCCCCACATTTTATGCCCTGGTTCTCGAGGATTTACAAAAACTCCCCCTAAAAAATTCTATCCAACAATCAAATCTAACCCCATCAGAAACTAGAGCCATCAAAACCTTACAGAATAATCATAACCTTGTTATTAAGCCGGCGGACAAGGGCGGAGGAGTGGTTCTACTGAACAGAGCTGATTACCTAGAAGAGGCATACCGACTACTTAACAACACTGATCACTACTCTCCGCTAGATCATGATCCCACTTTCGAATTTAACAATAAACTTAAAACATTCATCAATACGGCTTTTCTCAACGGTATCTTAACAAAAAACGAACGTTCTTTTATTATAAATCAGCACCCCAAAACACCCTTTTTTACTTTCTCCCTAAAATCCACAAAACACTCATAAAACCACCAGGCCGACCAATTATTTCCGGAATTGAATCTACAACCAGCAATTTATCTCGTTTTCTTGACCAACATCTCCAAACTCATGTTAAGGCACTTCCGTCATATTTAAAAGACTCCCAACATCTCATCCAACTCCTCAAAGATATAAACTGGCAATCCGATTTCCTTTGGTTAACCTGTGACGTCACCTCCTTATATACAAATATACCTCACCCATTTGGACTCACAGCCCTAAAATTCTTCCTAAACCAAAATCCAGACATGCCCATCGCCCAACAGACTTTTCTAATACAATGTGCAGAATTTATCTTAAAACATAATGCTTTTACATTTGCAGGAAACCATTACCACCAACAAACAGGCACAGCCATGGGTAGCTCATTTGCCCCTTCATATGCAAATCTAGCAATGGGCTACCTAGAATTTCTAAAATTCACTCCTGACAACCCCTTTTCATCAAACATAATTTTTTACCGCCGCTATATCGACGACCTAATCTTTATCTGACAAGGTGACCCCACACGCATTAATTTATTTTTAGAATTCCTTAACACCAACCCTGCCGGACTCCAATTTACCTGTCAATATAACCATAATTCCATAGAATATTTAGATCTCCTACTGTTCACTGATTCCATCCACATCAAAACCAAAACCCACTTTAAAAAGGTAGATGATAACAATTACATCCACTTTGACAGTCATCATCACCGCCCATGGACAACCAACACACCCTACAGCCAATACAGACGCATACACCGTAACTGCACAGACATTAAGGACTTCCATGAACAATCCAGAATACTTACAGGCAAATTCACTGACCATAACTATCCACGCAAACTCCTGAAGGATGCCAAACACAGGGCCCGGAATACCCATCAACTAGCCCAGACCCAACCCACACAATCAGCCAACCCCTCCGCCCTTTTTCCAAGGTTTATCACCAAATTTAGTATGCAACATAGTGCTATCAGAACCATTCTTTAGTCAAGGTGGGAAATCCTACAGCAGGATCCTTATCTACTCAACACATTACCAAAAAATCACTTACCTTTTCGGAGGGCTCCCAACCTCCGGAACCTATTAGCCCCCAGCAGACTGAAAATGATCCAACCCAGTGAACCAAGCCACCACACCAACTCACTACTCCTAGGATCACGGGCTTGTCAAAAGTCCCGCTGCCAGGCCTGTTCCTTTATAACCCAAACAGATTCCTTTCAATCATTTACCACCAACACTCATTACACGATCAAACAAAACATCACCTGTGAAACCAAAAATGTAATATACCTAATATCATGCCCCTGCAAACTGCAATATGTCGAACGGACCACCCAGACCACCAGAACCAGAATTGGGCAACACAAAAGGAACATCGTTAATAATTATGCACTCCACAGTGTTTCCCGGCACTTTGGCACCCATCACCAAAACAACCCACACCTATTCACTATTACTCTGTTTGAATCTCTACCCCCCAACACCACTAACGTTTTTGAGACTTTGCGGCATAGGGAGATGATGTGGATACAGATCCTCAAAACCCTAACACCAACAGGGCTAAATGAGGTCTTAGAAAAAATATTTTGATCCCACCTCCCAAGTGTTTAATTATAGGTAAATAGCTCCATCTATACTCCAAACCTTTTTTATGCTTTTAATGGTCCTCTCTTTTATATCTTTCTTACTCTTGACCACTTTTATGATTAATGTCAATATTTATAGATTTTACTTTTATGCATCTGTTTTTATGTATGTATGTATGTATGTATGTATATATATATATATATATATATGTATGTGTATGTATATATATATATATATATATATATATATATATATGTATGTATGTATATATATATATATATATATATATATATATATATATATATATATATATGTATATGTATGTTTATTTTTTTATATCATCATTACCCACATTTTTATAATAACATTGTGTTAGCATTTTTAGCATTGGCGGCCTCTTATGCTCTATCTCATGTATACTTTTATTATATACTGTTGGCATGTTTATATGGTTTCTTAAAAAAACACTCATACTGTTATATTGTACCATTTTTACCGTTTTACACCTGAATCCATATGTATACATGTGCACACCCAGTGACATCTTTATACGAACATCCATGGCTAAAAGTTACATGAATTGTCTAGCTGCCACAAAAAATTGCTGAACTGGCGGAGCCGGGTTTTGAACCCGGGTCGTCTGTGTCAGAGGCAGCGCCCTTGACCATTACACTATCCAGCTATTGCTGGTTATCCCACATCCCAGCCACTGCTGGGAATTTCGTAACTATCCCACTGGAGAGATTCACTTCCTGTGCAAAGTTGGTAACAGGAAGTATTTGGTAACACGAGGTGTGACTAAACATTTCCTGATTGGACTTCAGTCCTGTCAGTTTAACCTCTCTTCCCATTTAAAGCAAGCCTCACTTCATACTGACACAGAGGCGCTCAAACCTATTGCTTGACCCACTGAGGTAAGTTACCTTATACTTTATGCTTGCAGTTTATTTTAATTCTTTTTTGTGTCCATATAAAGCTCTATATGCTATCTGGGAATAGACCGTGGCCTATACCCAGCTCTACCATGTAACCGTTTCACTTTGAGACACACAATATGAACCCTCTAATCTGTGAGCATTAAGCCTTAGCTATTTGATTTCTGACATCTAAGCTTGTTTGCATGGCCCTGTGTTTATGTGGGCGGAAAATGTTTTTTTGTAGCAATGCTTTATGTAGCAATTATTTTATGTTCTCTACCAATTATCTGCTGCGCCAATTGTTGCAATTCTGTGGGTAGTTATTTTGTGTATATTTTGTTTTTATTCCAGTTGTGCTCCCATTTTTGCCTGAGGAAGCGGGGTCACGCCCGCGAAACGCGTTGCATTTGTGGAGTTGAATAAATTATTTGACAATTCTGTTTTATTGAGACTCAAGTGAGTTTTCTTTTATTGTAAGAGGGAGGTGAGTCCACCTTAACATCCCCCTCTCCTTTTAAGCGGTTTTTAAAACGTTTTACTCTACTCTGGTGCCTCTGTATACCGAGTTTTTGCTGATCTTCTAGTCCACCCTGGGTGGAGGGGTGCATCCCCATCTACTATCTACAGAGAGCGACTTCTTAACCTGAGTGGGGTCAGGTCCTAATGCTCCCCACCTGCATTTAAAGTGGTTGCCTATGGGTAAACCCGTGTTTGTGAGTATACAGTGGTGTGAAAAACGATTTGCCCCCTTCCTGATTTCTTATTCTTTTGCATGTTTGTCACACTCAAATGTTTCTGCTCATCAAAAACCGGTAACTATTAGTCAAAGATAACATAATTGAACACAAAATGCAGTTTTAAATGATGTTTTTTATTATTTAGTGAGAAAAAAAGCTCAAAACCTACATGGCCCTGTGTGAAAAAGAAATTGTCCCCTGAATCTAATAACTGGTTGGGCCACCCTTAGCAGCAATAACTGCAATCAAGCATTTGCGATAACTTGCAATGTGTCTTTTACAGCGCTCTGGAGGAATTTTGGCCCACTCATCTTTGCCGAATTGTTGTAATTCAGCTTTATTTGAGGGTTTTCTAGCATGAACAGCCTTTTTAAGGTCATGCCACAACATCTCAATAGGATTCAGGTCAGGACTTTGACTAGGCCACTCCAAAGTCCTCATTTTGTTTTTCTTCAGCCATTCAGAGGTGAATTTGCTGGTGTGTTTTGGTTCATTGTCCTGCTGCAGCACCCAAGATAGCTTCAGCTTGAGTTGACAAACAGATGGCCGGACATTCTCCTTCAGGATTTTTTGGCAGACAGTAGAATTCATGGTTGCATCTATCACAGCATGCCTTCCAGGTCCTGAAGCAGCAAAACAACCCCAGACCATCACACTACCACCACCATATTTTACTGTTGGTATGATGTTCTTTTGCTGAAATGCTGTGTTACTTCTACGCCAGATGTAATGGGACACGCACCTTCCAAAAAGTTCAACTTTTGTCTCGTCGGTCCACAAGGTATTTTCCCAAAAGTCTTGGCAATCATTGAGATGTTTTTTTAGCAAAATTGAGACGAGCCTTAATGTGGTTTGCGCCTTGGATTTCTTCCATGCAGGCCGTTTTTGCCCAGTCTCTTTCTTATGGTGGAGTCATGAACACTGACCTTAATTGAGGCAAGTGAGGCCTGCAGTTCTTTAGATGTTGTCCTGGGGTCTTTTGTGGCCTCTCGGATGAGTTTTCTCTGCGCTCTTGGGGTAATTTTGGTCAGTCAGCCACTCCTGGGAAGGTTCATCACTGTTCCATGTGTTTGCCATTTGTGGATAATGGCTCTCACTGTGGTTTGCTGGAGTCCCAAAGCTTTAGAAATGGCTTTATAACCTTTACCAGACTGATAGATTTCAATTACAGTACTTTTGTTCTTATTTGTTCCTGAATTTCTTTGGATCTTGGCATGATGTCTAGCTTTTGAGGTGCTTTTTTTCTACTTCTCTGTGTCAGATAGCTCCTATTTAAGTGATTTCTTGATTGAAACAGGTGTGGCAGTAATCAGGCCTGGGGGTGACTACAGAAATTGAACTCAGGTGTAATAAACCACCTTTAAGTTATTTTTTAACAAGGGGGGGCAATCACTTTTTCACACAGGGCCATGTAGATTTGGAGTTTTTTTTTCTCACTAAATAATAAAAACCATCATTTAAAACTGCATTTTGTGTTCAAGTAGTTTATCTTTGACTAATAGTTAACGATTTTTGATGAGCAGAAACATTTAAGTGTGACAAACATGCAAAAGAATAAGAAATCAGGAAGGGGGCAAATAGTTTTTCACACCACTGTACAGTATATATATACCGTATTTTTCGGACTATAAGACGCTCCGGACTATAAGACGCACCTAGGTTTAGAGGGCAAAAATTGGGGAAAAAGAAAAAATACTAAACATGGTGCGTCTATAGTGGCAGGGCATCTTATGGACCTTTTCCTTCTAAACTGTCCCTATCAAAGCTACACTTCCCACCTACATTAACCCCTGCTGCCCTCCCAGCTACATTCACTCACAGCCCTTCCTGCTACACTCACTCCCAGCCCTTCCAGCTACACTCACTCCCAGCCCTTCCAGCTACACTCACTCCCAGCCCTTCCAGCTACACTCACTCCCAGCCCCCTTCCAGCTACACTCACTCCCAGCCCCCTTCCAGCTACACTCACTCCCAGCTCCCTTCCAGCTACACTCACTCCCAGCCCCCTTTCAGCTACACTCACTCCCAGCCCCCTTCCAGCTACACTCACTCCCAGCCCCCTTCCAGCTACACTCACTCCCAGCCCCCTTCCAGCTACACTCACTCCCAGCCCCCTTCCAGCTACACTCACTCGCAGCCCCCTTCCAGCTACACTCCTGTACACCTACAATCACAACTACACTTCACAACAATCGCAGTTACACTAAACTTGCTTGGACGCCGCTCTCACCTATGCAGTGGCATGCTGGCATCCAGCGCTCAGGACACTTGACGCGGTGCGTTTGGTCATCAGCTCTATCAGTGGGCAGGTCACTGAAGTGCAGGGGCCATTACCGGGAACTCCACAGTCCACGTGCAGGACAGCCGGCGCACTCATCTTTGATCTCCGGCAGCATCCATCGCAGGCCCGGACTTCCCGCCCCTGATGTCCCGCCCCATCCATCGATGGCCTGGATATCCCCCGCCAGCCGCTGCATGCATCGCTGGCCCAGACCTCCCATCGCAGACTCCACAGTCCCCGTGGAGGACAGCAGGCGCACTTATCTTTGACCCGGACCTCCGGCAGCATCCATCGCAGGCCCGGACGTCCGGCCCCATCCATCGATGGCCTGGATATCCCCCGCCAGCCGCTGCATGCATCTCTGGCCCAGACCTCCCATCGCAGACTCCACAGTCCCCTTGCAGGACAGCCGGTGCTCCGGCGCATTGATCTTTTGCCCGGACCTCCCGCAGAATACATAGCAGGTCCGGATGTGCCACAACGTCCATCGCTGACCCGGAGCTTCCTACCCTTCCATGGCTGGCCTGGATTTCTCCAGCATACCGCTGCATACATCTCTGGCACCAATCTGCAGGACGAAAGAGGAGCTGTGGCAGCTTAATGACAGTTTGGTCATTCAAATCTCCGCAGCTGAGAAACACACGCAGGAGGAAGTTCGGAGCTGTGAAAGCTGGCAGATGTCCACTGCCAGTTAGCTCACAGATGTACGCCGCGGGGGGAGTGTGGCAAGCGGGTAAGCTATGAGCAGCTGCCACTCACTGAAGCAGAGTATTCGGCAAGCCCTGGATACGTAAGCTTATGTGTTGGGGGGGTCGGAATCGTATATTCGGACTATAAGACGCACTAACTTTCCCCCCCCATTTTGAGGGAAGAAAAAGTGCGTCTTATAGTCCGAAAAATACGGTACATAAAATTGTATTGAACTCTTCATTTTACCTGACAATACTGCACCATATTGGGCTCTCGATTCTCTTCTTGTTTTTAAGCAATGTATTTCCAGACACCTCATGAGTGTCTATTGGTTCTTATTTGCTCCCCTACCTTCCCTTGATGTGGATTAGTAGGTGTTTACTATATTTAGACTGTAACCAAGGGTCCCAGATACCCAAAAATTGTTGTGTATTTTCTAGCAATAGGTCTGTCAAATACTCGTTTAGACAGATATTATTAATTTTGTTCAGTAGAGTATCCCATTCTATCCTATCCTTCTTCCAATCTCTAGCCACCTGTAGTCTTGCTACAGTTACAACAATAACAATAATATTTATATAGCGCTTTTCTCCCTGGGGACTCAAAGCGCTGTGACCCTGCATTATGCAGTCTCAAAGGCTAGGGAAAAGAGGTGAGTTTTTAGCCTTTTTTTAAAGCTGTCCAGAGAGGGAGCCTCTCGTACTGATTGTGGAAGTGAGTTCCATAGTAGGGGCTGCGTAGGAAAAGGCCCGAGCACCAAATGTTAAGTGTACCCTGGGAATAACCAGCTTCATCTTGTTGGCAGAGCGGAGGGTGCGTGGAGGGGCTGCTATGTATTTGGGTCCCATGTGGTGTAGAGCCTTGAATGTCAGCAGGCAGATATTAAAATTGATTCTCCATTTTACTGGTAACCAATGAAGAGTTTGCAGTACTGGGGTGATGTGTGAGCTGCGGGGGGCATTGGCTAGGAGTCTGGCTGCAGCATTCTGTGCTAGCTGTAAGGGGCGCAGAACCTTTTCTGTAGATCCGATGAACAGGGCGTTGCAGTAGTCTAGGCGGGAGGATACAAATGTATGAACCAGGGCAGGTAGGTCTTCAGCTGGGATAAGGTGTTTGATTTTCGCTATATTTCTTAGATGAAAGAAGGAAGACTTGACGACAGCTGATATCTGCTGTTTGAGTTTTAGATTTCCATCCAGGATCACCCCAAGGTTTCGCACAGAGTCTTTATACTGTACAGTATCTCCCCCAATTGCTAGTTTGAGGTGGTGAGCGTTTTGAACTTTATCCATCATGTGTGGACCACCTACCACCAACACCTCTGTTTTGTAAGAGTTCAACCTCAGCCAGCTGGTGTTCATCCAATTTTGTAAATCCACTAGACACGCATTTATGGATGCTGATGGGTCTTGGGTGCCAGGCTTGAAGGACAGATACAGTTGTGTGTCATCTGCATAACAATGGTATCCTAGGCCATAGTTCTGGATTATTTTGCCCAGTGGGAGCATGTAGACTGCAAAGAGTAATGGTGATAGTACAGAACCCTGTGGAACTCCATAGGGAAGTGGCACTGGATTTAAGTAGTGTGTGCCCAGACATACTTGCTGTGTCCTGCCAGATAGGAAGGTCTGAAACCAGCTAAGAACAGTACCCCTTAGGCCACAGTAATTCTTCAGTCGCTGGATTAGTATTTCATGATCCACAGTATCAAATGCTGCAGACAAGTCAAGAAGAATCAAAATTGAGCAATCACCCTTGTCCCTTGCAGTAAGTAGATCGTTCATTACTCGGACTAATGCCGTTTTAGTGCTGTGCCTTTTCCTGAATCCTGACTGAAAAGTATCAAAGATGTTGTTATCTGTAAGCCTGGCTTCCAGCTGGTTGGCGACTACTTTCTCGATAACTTTTGATAGGAATGGTAAGTTCGCCACCGGTCTGTAGTTGGTTACAGAATCAGGATCTAGTGATGGTTTCTTCAAGAGGGGTTTTATGATCGCTTTCTTTAGTTCTTCTGGGAAAAGTCCACTTTGCAAGGAGCACTGAGTGATTTTGTGAAGTGCAGCCACTTCACAAAAGTTAGACTTTTTTGCGGTAGTTTATTTTCTTTATTTGTAAGTAAAGGCAAGAAAATATTTAAAAGTGCATTTTGGGGTGTTTTATGTATAGGTTTACCTATTATTTCTGATCCTAGTGTATAGATTCTATCCCACCAACTAGCTACTGTTTTGCAGTTCCACTAAATATGATAGAAAGAACCCAAGGAACCACAACCTCTAAAGCAGGTAGGTGAGGAGGATTTGGAAAACTTGGCTATTCTCTCAGGAGTGAGATATGTCCTAAATAATAATTTTAAAGAGGTCTCAGTGATAGAAATGTTTCTAGAGCATCTCGATGTTTTATCCCAAATTTTTTCCCTACTTTCCCCTGGAATATTTAGGCCCAAGTCTTTCGCCCATTCCAGTTGATACTTATGTTTAGGGTTTAGCTCATCAACTTGTAGTAAAGTATATATTTGGGATATACCTTTATCAAAGAGGTCATGGTTCCTATGGGCTCTCTCCAATGTCGTGAACATAGGCGTTGATGGAAATTGGCCCCAATTCTTTATGATATATGCTCTTAACTGCATGTATCTAAAGAATTCAGTCTTGGGAACATTCCACTTATCAATTAGTTCTTGCCACGTTAGGATGTGTCCTCCTGATATCATATCTGAAGGTCTATTAAGTCCTGAATTAGACCACCATCCGTAATTTCTCAGCGATTCTCCTGGCTGAAAGGAAGGATTATTGAAGAAGGTAGCTTTGTTAGCTTTGTTGGCTAGAAAATAATTTCTTTGCCCCAGCCATCTGAATGTGCATGCCACTTCTTCCGTTAAGATAGCGTCTATTTGCTCCTTAATATGGCGTATCTGTCTCAGAATGTTCTTAGACATATTTTGGGCGTGATCATTATATAATTTATGTAAGGTTCGTTCGAGATCTTCCCTGGTTCTATTTTTATCTTTCTTGTTCTGGGCATTAAGGGAGATTATATGCCCTCTTATAAATGTTTTGTGTGCTTCCCATCTGGTACTCGTGGAAGTGTCCCCACTTTTGTTT
This sequence comes from Hyperolius riggenbachi, assembly GCF_040937935.1. NCBI lineage: Eukaryota > Metazoa > Chordata > Amphibia > Anura > Hyperoliidae > Hyperolius > Hyperolius riggenbachi. The sequence continues at coordinate 176,283,984 of NC_090651.1, read as the reverse complement.
AAGGAAAAATATTCTTTAATGTGTTGTTCTAAAATTTCCACATTCTTGGAATGGTTTAATATATGAGGAGATAATCTCCACCTTAGTTTATTCGAAGTAACGTTGTGTAAAGGAGAGAAGGTGGTGGATACCATGGAGTGGTCTGACAGAGGAGAGTGGAGAATCTTAGAGTTTACCATCCCTGTTATAAGAGCTCTTGAGGCATAGATGTAATCTATTCTCGATGAGCTTAGATGATGATGTGAAAAAAAGGTAAATTCAATTTTATTGGGGTGGGCTTCTCTCCAAGTATCCACTAAGTTCATTTCTTTCCACAAACTAAAGAAAGATTTAGGAGGTGACGGTCTGGTCTTTTGTCCCCCTCTGCTACTACAATCCTTTGTTGGGTAACTGGCTGTGTTCAAATCACCTGCTACTATTATATTGTGAGCTTTTAATTTCCTAATCCTTTCTAATATCTCAGCAAAAAAATGCACCATTTTTTTGTGGATGGAGCGTAAAGGGAAACAAACAGGATCTCTTTACCATATATTTCTCCCAGAATCATCAGTATCCTTCCTTCTTTATCAGAATACTTATCCTTCAAAATGAAGGGGAGGTTTTTATTAATAAGTATAGCTACTCCATTCCTTTTGGCACTTGGGTGACAAGAGAAGTAGCATGTGGGGTAGTCTTTATGGAAGTATTTGGGGATATTTTTTTTAGTAATATGTGTTTCCTGGATCATTATCACGTCTGCATTCTTATTTCTGTAGGAGTTGAGACATTTGAGTCTCTTTTGTGGGCTGTTAAGCCCTTGTGCATTATGTGTGAGTACTTTCATGTGGATGAGTAAGAGTTGGGCCGCTAATGATACTGAGGTGTCCTGAGAGAAGTATATGGGATAGGATTGTCTTAATTAGGAAAGATGTATAAACGTCAATATACTTATAAACAAACACATGAACATATAACAAAACTACAAAACAGAGTGAATTACCAAGCTTACGGTAATCTACCTTACATTGATGTTTCCCCAGTAAGTAGGGATTCTCCTTACTAGGAGACATCACAGATGGAGAACTTGTTGTGGCAGCAAATTGCCGGGGATGGCATTACCTATATATTATCATTATCTTATTTCTGTACTTAGTAACAGCAGAGTATATAGATATAAATGATTGGCCTATATATATATACGTCCAATATATAAACGGCTGATAGGGGGAGTGGTATATAATTGGGTTTACCCCATATACTAGTGAGATGTGGAGGGTTAACATTCCCTCTTTTTGAGGAGAAATTATTGATTCAACTGTAGAGACAGATTGAGTGAGTTCCGCTTTTCTAGTAGCATAAATCCACTATTCATTTCACTGACCCTGCATTCTTCGTCGAGGTAGGGATCTTGGAGAGAGTGATAGGTTTTTCTTTGGATTTTTTTGAAGTTGGGTGCTGTACTTCCTGCCAGTCTCTTTGTATCCTTTTAGTAGCTTTAGAGGTATCCATCGCTGAGAGGTCTCCTTGATCCAGTAGGCCCTGATCTTTTAATAATTTCAGACCCTCTTGGAGATTGGTTATCTGAACTCTTTTATGGCCTAGCATGAAAGACAAGGCAAAGGGGAACCTCCACTTATATATATATAGAATAGCCTTTTTTTGCAAGATCGTTGGGATCGGTTTTAGGGATCTGCGTTTGGCTAGCGTTAGAGGTGAAATATCGGGGAAGATCTGCACTTTCTGATCCCCTATTCCATTTGGCCTCATGTCTCTTATAGCTCTTAAGATCTCCTCTTTAGTCTCGTGGTAGTGCATTTTTAAAATTGTGTCTTTGGATAACTGCTGCGTGGAGCCTTCAGCGCTCTATGAATCCTGTCGAATCTTAATAGTTCCTCTGTAGCATCAGGTAGTAAAGCTTTAACCACTTGCCGACCGCCCCCAGCCGATGGGCGGCGGCAAAGACTGGGCCTAAACGATCGCAATACGCCCATCGGCGGAGGCGGCGGCAGGCGTGGTTATGCGGTGATCGCGTCATTCGTGACGCGATCAGCCGCCGGCGACTGGCTCCGCCCCCCTCGCGCTGTAACCCGCCGGCCGTTTGGAAGCGCCGGCGGGTTACTAGCACCCGGATCGCCGCATGTACTTAGTATAATAGGCTTTGTAATGTATACAAAGCCTATTATACTGGCTGCCTCCTGCCCTGGTGGTCCCAGTGTCTGCACCAAGCACACTGATCCTGCCCCCCCTTCCCTCTGATCGCCCACAGCACTCCTCAGACCCCCCCCCCCCCCTGCCCACCCCCCAGACCCCTGTTTGCACCCAATCACCCCCCTAATCACCCATCAATCACTCCTTGTCACTATCTGTCAACACTATTTTTTTTAACCCTAAACTGCCCCCTGCTCCCTCCAGATCACCCCCCACCCCTCAGATTCTCCCCGGACCCCCCCCCCCCTGTGTACTGTATGCATCTATCCCCCCTGATCACCTACCAATCACCTGTCAATCACCCATCAATCACCCCCTGTCACTGCCACCCATTAATCAGCCTTTAACCTGCGGGCAATCTGATCACCCACCCACACCAATAGATCGCCCGCAGATCCGACATCAGATCACCTCCCAAGTGCAGTGTTTACACCCCAAAACACATTATACTACTTCTCCTGAGTACGGCAATACCACATGTGTGGCACTTTTTTGCACCCTAACTGTGCTAAGGGGCCCAAAGTCCAATGAGTACCTTTAGGATTTCACAGATCATTTTGAGACATTTGGTTTCCAGACTACTCCTCACGGTTTAGGGCCCCTAAAATGCCAGGGCAGTATAGGAACCCCACAAATGACCCTTCTAGAAAGAAGATACCCCAAGGTATTCCGTTAGGAGTATGGTGAGTTCATAGAAGATTTTATTTTTTGTCACAAGTTAGCGGAAAATGACACTTTGTGAAAAAACACAATTAAAATCAATTTCCGCTAGCTTGTGACAAAAAAAATAAATCTTCTATGAACTCACCATACTCCTAACGGAATACCTTGGAGTGTCTTCTTTCTAAAATGGGGTCATTAGTGGGGTTCCTATACTGCCCTGGCATTTTAGGGGCCCTAAACCGTGAGGAGTAGTCTGGAAATCAAATGTCGCAAAATGACCTGTGCAATCCTAAAGGTATTCATTGGACTTTGGGCCCCTTAGCGCAGTTAGGGTGCAAAAAAGTGCCACACGTGGTATTGCCGTACTCAGGAGAAGTAGTATAATGTGTTTTGGGGTGTATTTTTACACATACCCATGCTGAGTGGGAGAAATATCTCTGTAAATAGACAATTGTGTGTAAAAAAAAATAAAAATTTGTCATTTACGGAGATATTTCTCCCACCCAGCATGGGTATGTGTAAAAATACACCCCAAAACACATTATACTACTTCTCCTGAGTACTGAAATACCACGTGTGGCACTTTTTTGCAGCCTAACTGCGCTAAGGGGCCCAAAGTCCAATGAGCATCTTTAGGCTTTACAGGGGTGCTTACAATTAGGTACCCCCCAAAATGCCATGACAGTGAACACACCCCACAAATGACCCCATTTTGGAAAGTAGACACTTCAAGGTATTCAGAGAGAAGCATAGTGAGTCCGTGGCAGATTTCATTTTTTTTTGTCGCAAGTTAGAAGAAATGGACATTTTTTTTAATTATTTTTTTTTGTCACAGTGTCATTTTCCACTAACTTGTGACAAAAAATAAAATCTTCTATGAACTCACCATGCCCCTCAGTGAATACTTTGGGATGTCTTCTTTCCAAAATGGGGTCATTTGGGGGGTATTTATACTATCCTGGAATTTTAGCACCTCATGAAACATGACAGGTGGTCAGAAAGTCAGAGATGCTTCAAAATGGGAAAATTCACTTTTGGCACCATAGTTTGCAAACGCTATAACTTTTACCCAATCCAATAAATATACACTGAATGTTTTTTTTTTTTTATCAAAGACATGTAGCAGAATAACTTTCGCGCTCAAATGTATAGGAAATTTTACTTTATTTGAAAAATATCAGCACAGAAAGTTAAAAAAGTCATTTTTTTTGACAAAATTCATGTCTTTTTTGATGAATATAATAAAAAGTAAAACTCGCAGCAGCAATCAAATAGCACCAAAAGAAAGCTGTATTAGTGACAAGAAAAGTAGGTAAAATTCATTTAGGTGGTAGGTTGTATGACCGAGCAATAAACCGTGAAAGCTGCAGTGGTCTGAATGGAAAAAAAGGCTCTGGTCCTTAACCTCCTTAGCGGTATGGACGACTTAATACGTCCATTACCGCCGGAGGTCGCCGCTCAGGCCCCGCTGGGCCGATTTGAATTTTTTTTTTTTTAAACACGCAGCAAGCACTTTGCTTGCTGCGTGTCTCACCTGATCGCCGCCGCCGATCTGCCGCCGCTCGCCGCGATGCAGGGCCCCCCAGGCGAGACCCCGTGCGCTGCCTGGCCAACCAGTGCCAGGCAGCGCTGAGGGGTGGATCGGGTCTCCCTGTGACGTCGCCGACGTCGATGACGTTACGACGTGCGTCGCCATGGCGACGGGGGAAGCCCTAAAGGAAATCCCGTTTCAGAACGGGATTTCCTTATGGCTTACAGTGCCGGGGGCGATCAGAGGGGTGGGAGGGATGCGGAAGGGAGGGGGGCATCATGTAGCTAGCGCTAGGCTAGCTACATGATTGAAAAAAAAAGCGTTGCGATGCCCCCTGGCGATCTTTAATAGAACGCCAGGGAGGTTAAGGGGCGAAAGGACTGTGGTCCTCAAGTGGTTAAATAAAGTGAAAGTATATCCCTTTATATCAGTAACTGAATCTGGTACAGCTCTTATTCTCAAATTGTCTCTTCTTCCTCGGTTGTCCATATCCTCCAGCCACGCTTCCATCTCTTGTTGTTTCTCATCCTGCTCTGACTGTTTATTTTGTTTGGCTGTAATGGCGTCCGCAGTGTCGTCTGCTCTTACCTCCAGAGAATGTATCCGGGAGCCCAGCTCATCTATTTGGGATGATAAGGTAGATGTTGCAGATCTAATTTCATTCCGGAGTACCTCTTTCAGATCTGCAATCAGATCCGGAATATCTTTCAGCGAGAACTCCGTGCTTTGAGACTCTTCTGGCAGGGCCTCTGTTGCGCTCTTGTTCTCTGCCGCTCTGACCGCCTCCATCTTGGATGTGGTGCTCTCTCGTAGGCGGAAGAAATCTAAAGCCTTCGCCGCGCTGTCTCTGCCTTTGGATGTGCTTTGCTGCATCTTGTGCGTCTCCCGTAGCCTCTCCGCTGTTTTTATCTCCCCTCGCTCTGCTGGAACTAAGTGTTTTTCTTCATAAGGCTTCTCCCCGGAGCGGAGCACACGGGATGAGTGACTATCTCATCTCGCGCCGCGCATGCGCCCCCTTAATCATACATCTTAATGAGGCTTCCTTGCTTGAAGCTTTATAAAAAAAATTTTTATATTTTTTTACCTAAGTGTTTTTCTAGTTAGTTGTTTAAGTACTTGGATCTTGCTAGAAGGCTTCAGAGGTGATGGAATGCCTGGCTGACATTGCCCATCATCAATAGCCTGGAAGAAGCTAAATAAGCTCACTCAGAAAAGAGAAAAAAAACTAGGTAGATGAAACCCTCACCCTGTGCACATGAATCAAGGCACTGCTATATGTTTTTGATGTTCTTATCATTCACTTATTTAAAGCCCATGAATACAGATTTAAATATCTTACTTGCATACTACCACATCATGGGGTATTGTCACCCGGTGGTTATGGAGAGAAACAGGAGGAGGCAATCCAGCATACAGGTTAGTGTACTCTCCACTAAAACACTCGGGGGCCCGACTGGCGGTAGCGACTGGGGGAACATATTACATGGGGAGACATGGAGGCCCCGGCAGGTGATAGGAGCTCAAGGGGTGACATGGGGGCCCTACCGGCGATAGCAGCTTGCCCCAGGGGGACCTCATAGCTGGGGGAGACAATAGACAGAGGCAGATCCACAGATTTCCAGTAGATTACATGCAGAAATCTATTGAAAATTAGTGTACAATACGAGATTCGATCAGAAAGGGATTTATCTGATAATCGAATCTGCTTGCCATCTGCCAATATATGGGCACCTTAAATCTTAATCTGCTTATCTCTTCCTTTCATGTTGTAAAAAGTCACAGAAAAACACTTTTGTTTCCTGCATCCTTACATCTGTTAACCATGTGTACCGTATATACTCGCATGCAAGCCGAATTTTTGACCCCAAAAAAGTGGCCCAAAAGTGGGGTCTCGGCTTGCATGCGAGCCATCACTACTGAGAGGTGCATGCAGATGAGGGCCGCCATCCTTCCTAGCACCCCCGCACGTTCCCCCCCCCCCCCCCCCCCCCGGAGCGGAGCGGCAGTGAGACCTTGCCGCTTTGCTCTCACCTATTAAATGCTGCCGCCCGGGTCTTTCCCTGTATTCTCCGATGGTGTTTTTCTTCTCTCACCCCCTCGCGCTGCTCTCCCCTGTTCTGTCAGCTGCCCGGACACTGCGTGATGCCAGGCATCCTCTTCGCGCTGTAATTGGCTGTCAATGCTACACTTCCTCCCGACGGGCCTAGTTACCGTGGAGACCCATCCCCTTCACCGCTCGAGACACGCGGGTAACTCCAGCGCTTGCACGCACATCCGCCCTGCCGGACCTCCAACATCCAGGCAACCTACACTGACAGAGCGTGGGAGAGCAGCGTGAGGGGGTCACAACACAAGAATACAGGGGAAGACTCGGGAGAGAGGCTCGAGGGGATGCCAGTGTCCTGTGTTCTGGGCAGCCAACAGCGCTAAGGGGGTCAGAGGAGAATACAACAGAAGAATATACTGGACTCAGGCAGCAGCATTTAACAACTGGCAGCACAATGCCCGGCTGTATCCTGTGGCAGACAAGAGAGCCAGGAGAATGGGCAGAGGAGGAAGAGAGAGGCCAAGGGAAAAACCACATTTAGGAAATGCCCAGGCAGCTGCAGTTAACATGTGAGAGCAATGTGGCTAGGCCTCACCTCACTCAGTACAGGCTGCACATCAGTAGCGCATTACAAGTCAGCCATACATGCCACTCTGCTCCTGGGGTAGGATCTATATACATACATACATCTATATACATACATACATACATACATACATTTGCTCCGCTATTACACATAAATATTATTAATCTAAATATTAATAATCAATACTGTCCTTCCAAAAAAAGAAATAATTATTGTTAAAACCTATAATATAATTAAATACTTTGAAATACATTTATTGCTGAATTTTGCCAGTGATACTTCCAGTGACAGTAAAACATTTTCATAAGATTGTTTATGTTCTTCTTGCTTGAAGGACGTCTAAGCTAGCTGAACAGTCATAGCTGATAACACATGATGTTTTGGGAACAGGCCTTATAAAAAATATAAAAACAAGGGCTTTTCCCAATTAGTTAAACATGATGAAATGCTGACATATGCCGGTTGAAGTTATTATATTTATTCATAAGAAAGGCAAATATATAGAACATGATTTTATATTTAATGTTAACGTGCAGTTATATCTTAATTGTTTTAAGAAGAATTATCTAATAAGCTTTATATTTATATAAGTATATTAGAAACCCTGTATGTTTCAATGAGCCTTAAATTGCTGAAGACTCTCACAGGTCTGGTTACAGTGTCAACCTGACCAATCTTATTTCTGTGAAAGAACAGACACATAATTAGCACATGGGGACATTATAAGAAATGTGTCATGAATTACATTGTTTACTGTTTGGAAGTTCAATGTCTGGGTCCAAAAAGTCAACCAGCAGACAAGATGGCTGGTGACGTCCATTTTTAATTAACTGCATCAGAAATTACCTAATCAGAATGTGCAAACATTGCAAACCTACGTTAATACGTTAAGATAAGGTAATTAAGAAAATTATAAACAATAATATTATGACTTGGGTATTCAAAACATGATAAAGCATTGATGCACGGAAGCTATAGCCAATCAGAACCTGGGATCCAGGGAAATTCCAGATTAGGCAGCCATATTGCATCCTATCCTTATACAAGTAGGAGCTGAAAGCTCATAGTTTGCAGAAGCCCAACAATCTCCTGAGAAGACACATGATCAGAAGCTACCTTCCCACACGTGGTTCTAGATGCTGAAGAGATGACAGAGAAGGGGTAATATGCTTAATAGTCTGGTGATTTACTTTATTAATTTTTCAGCATTAAGTTCTGTTAAGATATTAGCAAGAAGGGAGGCGCATGCGCGGTGAGCCTGAGATGGCCGCTTGAGGACAGAGCTCCGCTCAGTGCCCGCACAGATTCCGCCGCAATCAGCCTCATCTACGCTCCTGACGAGCGGCGCACACGGAGATCAGTACCCGAGGACTCACCCACCCGGATGGCTGCCAAATCCGCCTCCAGAACGACCCCACAAGCAGGCACTATAGATCGGTTCGTCCGACCCTCCTCCACCCAAGATGGCGCCGACCACGCTGCCTCCTCCGGCTCCTCACAGCCTGCACAGCAGCCACAGTCTGGCCCATTCCCACAGCACAGAGAAGAGGTGCCCAGAGAAGAGGTGCCGCTGACCACAGCTACACTGGAGGCGACCTTGGACAGACACTACAGGTCCCTCCATGACTCCCTGCAGCAGGTAATCCTCTCAGCCCTGAAAGATCTTAAAGGGGAAGTCACAGCTCTGGGGGATCGCACTAGCTCCCTAGAAGGGAAACTAGATGCACTGACACTTAAACAGCAGGACATGGAGGATGAACAGCGCATTATACAGAATGATTTGAAAGCCATTAGAATTGCCCAGGAGGATAATGAGAATAGAGAGAGGAGACAGAACATTAGAATCAAGGGCATGTCAGCATCTGTTACAAATGACTTACTAATTCCGCATCTCATGGAACTGTATAAATCCATTGTGCCTGACCAACCAGATGAGTTCTGGAGAATGGACCGAGCACATCGATCATTAGGAGAGAGAAAGACGAATATACGTCAACCCAAAGATGTAATAATCAGACTCCATTATTATGAGGCTAAGGAAGCAATAATGCGTGCTATACGAAACACCCCCAAAATATCTTTCAAAGGAGATGATCTCTTTATATATAATGACTTATCTCTAATTACCCTGGCAAAGAGAAGGGCCTTCAAGCCAATTACACAACTACTATCTGACGCAAAGATAGCATACACTTGGGGCTTCCCGTTTCGCCTCCGAGTCACTAGGCAAGGGGTCTTGTTTACACTTACTGACCTAGATGATGCCCCCTTCTTCTTGAAACAACTGGGTCTCCGTCTACCATCGACGCTTTCCACACAACAGACCTCCTCACCCTATGCAAGATCCCCGCCAAGAAAGATACGCCATGTTGCTGAGTGGTCTAGAGTTCCAGTACGCAGCCTAACCTATACAGATGCGACAGATGACATGGAAGCTTTACCAAGCTGAACTGTTCCTAGCAGAAATCTAGTCGCCTACGCATAATTCTTTTACTATCCAGGGATCCTTTATGCTATATTGATTGCTAACTATTGCTAATGCTTTAGGTTAAATCCTGATCTCCTACACCTATTTCCACTAGGATGGCGGACCCTGGGCTCCGAGGGGCTAACCCTGGTCACCCGCATGTACCTCCGGAAAGTTGTTCAGGAGACTGACTGGCCCCTTCGAGAACCAGTCACTCCCCGACAGCTTGCTCTAATACAACTATCTTTAGTTGTCCTTCTTTGTTGCCACATCTTTAACAGTGGCCATTATAAATACGAAACTAGTCTAAAAATGTTGCATTGTATGCTTAAATTGCTACCTCCTACAGGTCTTTTTACTACCTTCCTTTCTTTTTCTGCTCCCTTCTATTCTGCTTATCCTCTGTACCAAATGGTTACCAAATTTCTATACGATCACACTTCTATCTCAGATAATGGTTAAACTATACTCTCTAAATGCTATGGGTCTAAATATTCCACAGAAAAGGATGTCTCTACTGAGAGACCTACGGAAACTTGATGCAGTTCTAGTCCTGCTTCAAGAGACTCATCTGACCTCTCGGGACTCCGTACGTCTCCACAATAGATACTATCCCGATGTATATCTTGCCTCTGGGCCTAAAAAAACGTGCAGGGGTAGCCATATTATGCAAAAAAGGCCTTCCTATCCAAATAGATAAAATCATGAAAGATGATAAGGGACACTTCTTAATAATTCTGGGTTCCCTGGCTGGTAAGCTAATCACACTGGCAAACGTCTGTCCCCAATACGCAGCAGATTTCTTTTTTGTCATCTTTCCTCTACAAGCTCCAAAAAAATGCCAAAGGGACGATTATCTTAGGAGGGGATTTCAACTTGGCCTTTTCTTCTATTAAAGACAGAAGTAAACCAGTTTCACCATCTACCTCCACACCCCATGAGCGCAACTCCCGTAAATTTCGAATGCTACTCCGAAAATTTGGAATGATAGATCTTTGGAGGGTAGCCAACCCTACAGCAGTAGAATATACATTCTTTTCTCCCCCTCATGCCTCTCACTCACGTATCGATTACTTTTTTGCCAAAGCCCAACTTCTTCCTTTCCTAATCGATTCCACCATATCCCCTACGGCATGGTCGGACCACCACGCAGTCATATTAGATCTTGACTGGCTAGCTAATCCACACAAACCATTACACTGGAGGCTAAATGAATCCTTATTAAAAGATAAAGCACTCATTACTAACTGTCTAGAAGAACTACAATCTTTTTTCACGACAAATATAGACTCCGTTACATCCTTCGGCTTAAAGTGGGAATCCCACAAGGCCTTTATAAGGGGTTATTTTATTGCGCAAGGCTCTAGGAAAAAACATTGCACCACAAAAAAACTGCTAGAACTCAATACCTCTCTTACAAAAGCGTTTCACATCTATAAAAGCCACCCAACGCACGAACACTTCTTGACCATCTAACAACTTAAACTGGACATACGCACTCTCCAATCCTCCCAACTTGAAAAAAGTTTAAAATGGACCAGACAGCTGTTCTTTGAAAGAGGTAACAAACCACATACTATATTGGCTAAAAAACTTAATCCACTGAGCACACAACAGACAATATACTCAATGAAGGACATTCAAGGTGTCATTTATTATGATCCTACCAAAATAGCCAATATATTTACCTCCTTCTATGAACAACTCTACAATCTTCCAGACCCCTCCTCTAACCCACAATACTCGGAAAAAGTATCCCTCTTCTTAGAACAGCTAAACCTCCCCAAGCTATCTGAAGAAGAACAACGGACTCTAAACTCACCAATAACCTCAACTGAAATACTAGAGGTCCTCAAAAAATTACCCTCATCTAAATCCCCAGGCCCAGATGGCCTGCCCTATTCATATTATAAGCACTTTCAGTCAATTCTCATCCCACACTTGGTGACCTTAGCTAATAAAATTATGAACGGGGATAACCCACCTAATTCCCTTTTAAACTCAGTAATTACTGTCATCCCCAAGGAAGGGAAAGACCCCCAACTACCCCAGAGCTACCGTCCCATATACCTTCTTAACTCGGATTTAAAAATTATCACGAAAACGATAGCTAATCGTCTTAACCCTATTTTAACCAGACTCATTAATAACGACCAGGTAGGCTTTATTTTAAACCGACAAGCAGGAGACAATACCCGTAGAGCCATAAACTTGATATAATTGATGAACAAGATGGGAAGGCCTTCTCTGCTTCTAAGTTTAGATGCAGAGAAGGCTTTTGATAGACTATACTGGCCCTTTCTTTTCCAGGTGCTAGAACATCAAGGCTTCGTAGGCTCTTTCCTACATATAATCAGGTTTTTATACTCTACCCCATCAGCCTCAATTAAACTTCCCTTTGCCTCCTCTACTCCTTTCCAAATCCATAACGGTACGAGACAAGGCTGCCCCTTGTCTCCACTTCTCTTCGCTTTAAGTATCGAACCCTTGGCAGCAGCAATTCGACAAAACCTTAACATAAAAGGAGTCTCTCACGGCAAACATGAATACAAAGTATCGTTATTTGCGGACGACATTTTACTCACTATTACGGAACCTCTGATATCACTCCCAGCTTTACATAACACTTTGAATATATATGAATCTCTATCTGGTTTTAAATTAAACCAAGATAAAACAGAAGCCTTGCCTATAAAAATTCCTTCTAATATATTAGCCTCCTAAAAAGCACATTTCCCCTACAAATGGCAGTCCCACTCCATAAAATATCTAGGAATTCAACTTACATCCACCTATAATACTTTGTATAAAAGTAACTTCCCGACCCTTATTCAAAAAGACCTACACAAGTGGACAGCATATAAGATCTCATGGCTTGGCCGAATATACGCTTTAAAAATGAACGTTCTACCGCGCCTACTATACTTATTCAAAACCCTCCAAGTACTGGTCCCATCCTCTCAACTGGCGACGCTTCAATCAGCTTTCCTACAATTTGTGTGGAATCATAAAAGACCAAGAGTACACAAGAATATCCTTCTCTCTTCTAGGGAACAAGGTGGTCTTGGACTCCCAAATCTGCGATATTACTACTACGCAGCACATCTTCGCCAGTTGGGGGAATGGTCCAGCCTAAGGGTCCACACAAAATGGGGTCTTATAGAGGCAACCAGCATGCTTCCTGTTTCACTAGCATCTTTAATATGGGCTCATCATCCAATTAAAATCCCCACACAACATATCCTCCCAACAATCAAGTTTACGCTTCACATATGGCGTTTAACCGCTAACATGGCCAAGTTGAAATCCTCTCCTTCACCGCTGCTCCCGATACTGGGAAACCCTTACTTTCAACCAGATTTATCTGAATCATTTATGTCTGCATGGTTTAATCTAGGTTTTTTTAATCTGAGTAACTGGATACACCCTCTCACAGGTAAAGTCTACACTAAATTACAGATAGAAGAAAAAAACCGTCTTACTCCTAAACTAACCTTAGAATTTAATCAAATTACCCACTTCATTTATTCGCTTATCCCCAAGCCACCTACAACCTTTATCTTATCACCCTTTGAACAACTATGTAATCACAAGGGACACCAAAAGGGTCTGATCTCACAGATCTATGGACTACTCCTTACTAAGTCAGGTTCATGCATCCCAGACCATCCTTATATGGCTAAATGGTCAAGTGTACTTCTATCCCCTGTTTCCGTAGAAGACTGGTATGAGATATGGGAAAATGCCAAACATTCTTCCATGTGTATCCAAATCAGAGAAAATATATACAAAATCATCTTTCGATGGTATCTTACCCCAGAAAGACTATCAAAGATTTACCCGGGTACCTCAGATCTTTGCTGGAGGGGCTGTAATGAAAAGGGCACCCTGGAACACATTTTTGGTATTGTCCCATGCTCACCCCTCTATGGGCCAAGGTCCAAGGTCTTATTGCTTCCACTACTGGCACACAAATCTCACTCGACCCCCTCCACATGATACTAGGCAAGCCACTCCCGAAAGTCAACAAGCACACAAATCGTCTGGTTAACCATATACTTACGGCCACCAGATTAACCATAGCCTCAGCATGGAAAAACATAGCTCCACCAGATATCTCTGAAGTCATTCTGAAAGTAAATTGGACCAGGTCCATGGAACAACTAACTGCCTCACTAAGAGATACAGAAAATAGCTTTCACAGAATCTGGGACTCATGGCCCTACTCCTCGCCTGTCTACCAACCCCCCTGATTACTAGAAACTACCATCAACAAACCCTCACATTGACCATAAACTATATTAAAAGACATTTTCCCACCTTACTTATTAATATTTGGACCCTGGCATAATACAATTCTAATATCTAGTACAGTTCTCCAACAAAAAACTATAGGTAACCTAGGATGATCTATATCTATATAAGACAGTAGGAACCATTCTTTTCTTTTTCTTTCCTTTCTTTCTTTTTTTCTTTCTCTATAGTTCGGCCTACACTTCATATTAGGTCAAGTTGATAAGAATAAGTTTGATGTTTCTGATTACAGGATCCAACATAGATGATAAAATGTGTAAGATTAAAAACTACGGGACTTATTACACCTGACAATATAGTCCTCCAGGTCTAATAGCCTATCTTAAGGACCATAAAACTTTCCTGGACCCTTTATAAGGAACATTTTCCTCAGACCCTTTCGAAAATAACTTTCCTCTGCTCCTGATGGATCCTGCTCCGCTTCTTTAAGCAATGTTCAATTGTTATATATTTTCTCAACAAATATACAATTTGTTCAGTTATTTATACTATGAAAAGTATATGATGTACACTGGAAGTTTTTTGTTGAAAAACCAATAAAAAAATTAGTATAACAAAAAAAAAGATATTAGCAAGAAGTTTTTTAGAAGCTATTTTTTTATGCTATTTCTTTAAGAAGATTACTACAAGTTTTACACAGCTATTGATACAGATTAAACTACTTTTGATCTTATTCTACATAACACAACTGTTATATTCTATTTTGAATGTGCTTAGAAGATTGATGAACGCTTGGCTATAAAGCCTTGATAAGATGGAATACTGTTAGAAGGAAGCACTACCTGGAACTGTTCATATTTTGTATATATGCTGTATGATAAGCAAATACATTTTTTTTATATAAAATCAAATACTGAGTGCTCTGATTCATTTCAAGGTACACCGTCAATCTATAATTATTGTTATAGAGGGTTCAGACCCCGCTATGCTGGACTTATATGATAGTAATGCTTTAAGGGCTGGTCCTTTACTGAGTTAGCAATCATGAAAAAGGCAAGAACCGCTCAGGTTTTTGACAGGCCCCCCCAAGCACTCTATGCATAACAATTGATACGGTGCACCAAAACCTGCCAATGGCAACTACAGTGTCAGAGGTGCAAGAAGGGGATGGGGAACAGTTTTTTAATGATTAACACTATTCAGAGCATCTATAGAAGTGATTATCATGAGCACAGGACCAATAAAGAGTAATACTACAGATGAGGGAGGGCCCTTTGGGGCCCCTCTGGCTCAAGGGCCCCGATGCGGTTGCGACCTCAGCAACCCCTATTGCTACGCCCTTGGCACTGCAATCTCGGAAGTACTGGCTACACCACGCTGACAGAGCCGCGGAGCAGCAGAAGAGTATAAGCAAGCCAGCACACAGGGAGAAGCCCTGGCATGGTGGTGAGTGCTGCATTAGCAGCCACAAGTTCCATACAAGTTAGCAGACAGCTATTTTTCAGCTGGCAAAGAGGCCAGGTTGTGACTGCCTGCTGTTTGAAAGGTGATAAACTGTTAGGGCTTGTTCACATTATAAGCAATTTTGTTTATTTTTAAACGCTGGCGATTTTAAAAATTGCCTTAAAAGCGCTTGGGCAATGTTAGCTATTGCAATTAGAGGCTGTCGAGCAGGCGCACGGGTGGGATTGAAGGGGAAGGGCCTGCGGTCAGCCATCCCTGCAGCCCTCCTCGCAAATGTCCGCTCCCTCCCCAATAAGTTAGATGAACTGAGACTCCTTTGGGACAAACGCAAACTTGGCAACAACACCCCAATTCTCTGCTTCACAGAAACATGGCTCCATGATAACATCTTTGATAGCGCACTACATCTCCCAGGCTTCAGCCTCATCCGCGCAGACCGTGACAGCATCCTCACGGGGAAAAAGAAAGGGGGAGGCATCTGTTTTTACATTAGCTCTGCTTGGTGCTCCAACTCCACCGTACTTGCAAAGAAATGCACACCAGAGCTGGAGCTCCTTCTGGTTAATTGCAGACCGACATACTCACCTAGGGAGTTCTCCTCCTTCGTTCTCGCTGGTGTGTATATCCCACCTGATGCTGAGGTAAAAAATGCCCTGAGCCAGCTCACCGACACTTATCGCGCAATGGGAGACGGCCCTACCGGACTCACTGTTCATCGTCATGGGCGATTTCAACAGGGCCAACCTCCGCCAAGAGCTTCCCCGCTTCCATCAGCATGTCACCTGCCCCACCAGGAATGCCAACACCCTGGACCACTGTTACACGGTCCTGAAGGATGCCTACAAAGCCACCCCTTGGGCAGCTCTAGGTTCATCTGATCATTGTCTCATCCACCTGATACCAACTTACAGGAGATGCCTGGAGACATCGAAACCGGTCCTCAAATCCTCCTAAGTGTGGTCAAGCGAAGCGAAGCTACAACTTCAGGCCTGCTTCGACAGCACAGACTGGCAGACCCTGGAATCACCAAACTTGGACGAATGGGCTGACAATGTTACCCCATACATTAACTTCTGTGAGAATCATTGCATACCAACAAAAACCTTTAAACTCTATCCTAACGACAAACTGTTGTTCTCAAAAAAACTACGGCAACTGCGCAGAAGCAAAGAGGACGCGCACAAGTCAGGAAACCAAGATGAATACAGAAGGGCAAGAAATGACCTGAACAGAGAACTGAGGGCCGCCAAGAAGGGCTATGCGGATAAATTGGAACAGAACCTCTCCTCAAACGACCCACGAGCTGTGTGGAAAGGGCTCAAGGCCACAACCAACTATAAGCCTCCCCCGCAGCATGCAACACCAAGCGCTGAGCTCGCCGAGAATCTCAGTGAATTTACTGCAGATTTGAGAACCAGTCTCCCCCACAGCTATGAGAGCAGACACAATAGAGCACAAACAAATAACAACAAAGATCCATGTCTATGGACAATTACACAAACTTTAACACTATATAGATGTCCACAACATCCAAAATAAACAATATCTCCAGCTCCATGTTAAATATCAATAATCTTTATTAAAGTAGAAATGCTTGTTAAAAACAATTAAAAGGTTGTACACAGGTCGAGCCACAAGGTGTGGGCCATATAATCAATGCACAGATACAATATCTCACGCAGGGTAAGGAGGACAGTCCCCTCTATAATACAATCAGTCATTCAATCTAAACTGCAGTACAAAACAGAAATATAGTGTATACAGTGATATATAGCCATCTGGCTGATATTGTAGTAATGAGTCTGCGTGGCTGCAGTAAGTTAAATAAATGAACACTTACCCTGCATGTACTGGTATCCACACAAGGAGGCCCGGCCCGGTACTTATCTAACGTGTGTCGGACATCCGTCCTTCATCGGAGATCCACAGCTATGGGCACCTCTCCCCTCCCCTGCCACTGAGGCCCCGAGACCAGACTCTCCCCCTCCACCAGTGAACGAGGCGGATGTTCTGAAACACTTGTTAAGGATAAATGTCAAGAAAGCCTCCGGCCCGGACGGTATGTCACCAGCCTGCCTGAAAACCGGTGCTCGACAGCTCGCCCCTATTCTTTCCTCCATCTTCAACGGGAAAGTCTTCAACGGAAAAGTCCCCGCTTGCTTCAAGAGGTCCACCATCATCCCTGTCCCCAAAAAGCAAGGTGTCACCGACCTCAACAACTTCAGGCCCGTGGCACTTACATCAGTCATCATGAAGGTTCTTGAAAGGATGGTGCTCCCCCTCCTCAAGCTCACCACTGAGGCCGTGCTGGATCAGCATCAGTTCGCATACAAAGCAAACAGGTCCACCGACGATGCCATCAATATCTGCCTGGAGCTCGTCCATGATCATCTGGACAAACCCGGCACGTATGCCAGGATCCTCCTTCTTGACTTCAGCTCAGCGTTCAATACCATCAGCCCCAAAATACTCCAGGAGAACCTTGCCGCACTCGGGGTCCACCCCACTCTACGCCTGTGGATCACGGACTTCCTCACCAACAGATCCCAGGTCGTTAAGCTAGGCACCATCTCCTCTCAACCTCGGATTACAAATACAGGAGCACCTCAAGGGTGCGTCCTGTCGCCGTTCCTGTTCTCCCTGTATACGAATGCCTGCAGATCCACAGCAGACTCCGTCAAAGTGATCAAATTCGCTGACGACACCACCATTGTCAGCCTCATCACTAAAAATGATGAGGAAGCGTACCGCCACCAGGTTGGGAGCATCTGCCACCGGTGCAGGGAGAACGGGATGGTCCTAAACACGGCAAAAACTGTTGAGATGATTGTGGATTTTAGAAAGCACGCCAACGCCCCCCCTCCAATCCGTATTGAGGACAAAGAAGTGGAAAGAGTTCCCAGTGTCCGACTTCTGGGCACAACCATCTCCAAGGACCTGAAGTGGAAGGCAAACACCTCCTCCATCCAGAGGAAAGCCCAGCAGATGTTATACTATCTCCGTCAACTGAAGAAGTTCGGCATGTCCCCGAAACTTCTGACCAGCTTCTACTCTGCCACAATTGCATCTGTCCTCTGCTCTTCCATCCTAGTCTGGTATGCAAGCTCCTCCGCCAGCGACAGACACAAGTTACAGAGAGTCATCAGATCAGCGGAGAGAATCATAAGAAATTCACTACCCGCTCTGGACCTCCTCTACCACTCAAGACTGAGCTCCAGAGCTTTGAGGATTGTAAATAACCCCTCACACCCTGGCAACCGTTTTTTTCAGCCAGCTTCCTTTAGGCCGGAGGTACCGGTCCATCTACACAAGGACCACTAGACACAGAAACAGCTTCTTACCCTCAGCTGTAAACTCACTAAACTCTCTCCATGCACTCCACAGTACAACGTGACCATGTTTTACTGCCACACATATCCCTTACTCACCTGAGTGCTGTATAACTATGCAAAAATTTGAGTGTTGTTTGCTTGGATGTTTTCTCTGTATGTAATGTCTGATATAGTGTTGATCCTTTCTGATGTATTCTGTGTACCCTATCCTACCTGTATCCTGTACGTGCCAAGACCAATTCCGGGCACGACCCAGTCGTGCTTGGCGAAAATAAAGATTCTGATTCTGATAAGTGATGAGCTTTCAATCCAATTGTGGCTCCTGAACCATTTCCAGAGCGTTTGGGATTCAATAGAAAGTAAAGCAAAATCGCTAAGAGCTTGAAAAAGCGCTTTGAAAAGCGATTTGCTGAGCGCTTTAATGAATAAATACATTGTATTTATTCATTTCCAGGTCAAAGGAATTGATGTCAGGAAGTGAACAAAACATCTCTACACAAAAGCGCTTAGAAACGCGAATATCGCTCTGAAAGCGCTTAGAAAAGCACTTACAAAATTGCTCAACGCTTGCGATTGCGCTGGCAATTTTTAAATGTGAACTAGGCCTCAATGCTTCTGATTTGCTGGGTGAAGGGACTGGCTGAGAAGATATGGTCTGCTGGACAGAAGAATCTGCTTGTGGCTGTGCTGGCTTTACAGAGTATGATCGAGCTAGTACACACTCCTGGGAGAGGGGGGAAGCCCTGGAGAGGTGATAAGGGTTGCAGCAGCAGCAAAGTTCTGTGCAAGCGAACAGACTGTTATTTATCAGCTGGTAATAAGACAAGACAAGACAAATAACACTTGTATCGCACTTTTCTCCTGGCGAACTCAAAGCGCCAAAGCTGCTGCAGCTAGGACGCGCTGCAGCACTAGGATGCGCTCTATAGGCAGTAGCAGTGTTATGCTGGACATACACAGTGCAATTCTGCGCCGGAATCGAGCCGCTGGCTCGATGCCGGCACGTCCCCGCTGGTCCGCGCGGGCGCGTGGATTGATTTCCACTCGTCCCCACGGGCAGTTCCTGATCAGCCACTCGTTTCTTCCATTGTCCGCCCGCGGGGTCGATTCGCCACGGTGATCGGACAGGTTGAGTATTATCAATCGAGCCATCAGCGGCTTTATTAATAACAAATATCGCGCCGTGTATTCCCAGCATTAGGGAGACTTGGCTACTGAATAGACAGAGCCGAGATTTGAACCCTGGTCTCCTGTGTCAGAGGCAAAGCCCTTAGAGCCCTTTTCCACTAGCAATCGCAATCACAAATCACAAACGCCAGCGATTGCGATTTTTCATTAATTCTGTTATGCGATTGCGATTTTTTTTTATTTGCATCGCATTATCATTGTAAAAATCGCTCCAGAAAGCGATTGCTATTTGCGATTTCCAAATCGAATCATTGTAGTGGAAAATACTTCTCGTGATTTCTATGATAAAGTAACAACCCTAGCGATTTAAAAATCACTAGCGATTTTGCGATTCAGCAATCGCAATCGCTCTAGTGGAAAAGGGCCCTTAACCATTACACGATCCAGCCACCAAGGTTGCATTACTTTGTTTGAAGTGTGACAATCTGTCATTTGTTTGTGATTGATGGGACTGGCTGCAGCAAGTGAAGTGTGGTCTGGTGTTAGTCGAGGAGCAGAAATGGGACTGGCTGAAAACATATGTACTGCTGAACAAAAGAAATCTACTGGTGGCTGTGCTGACTCCATAGAGGAATGAACTGTGTTCCTTTCAAGCTACTTACAAGCAACTGTAACAATGTGCTGTATCAAGGAATATCCAATAAGTTCATTAGCTCAAAATACTACTGATGTCAGTTTGCTATTAGAGCAGGTGATGTCTCTACATTATCCAAGCAAGAACACACAGTTAATCCACTCCTGAAATGACAGTGCTTCTGGATTTTTCCATTGTTCAATGATTAAACTTTTTGCGACCAACGTTCCAAATTCTTTGATTAATTTATTACTACTATTATCGCTGTCTTCAATTATTTTAAAAAGCACCATTTCTACAGGCATCAAAAATTCCTTTTCTACATATTTTTTCCCCAAAAGTTCAAAATCCTTCCAGAATTCCTTTATTGCTGGGCAGTGCCACCACATACCGTATGTAGTTCATCACCAGCACCTTTTAGGCACTTCCAACACCTTACTGTGGTTGTTAGACCGAATTTCTGCATCCAGCAGGGGGTTAGGTAAAACCTAGCAATCAATTTATACTGCATCTGTTGCAGACTATGATTATTACATTTCCAAACATTCTCTAGAATTCTGGTCCATTTATCTTCTAATTTATTTTTTAGTAGAGATGGCCCGAACTGTTTGGCAGCAAACTTGTTTGCGCGAACATCGGTGGTTTGCATTCGCGGTGAACTGCGAACTTTATGCGAGTTCGACCCACCCCCTATGCTACATCGTTTGGCTAAACTTTGACCCTCTACATCACAGTCAGCAGACACAGGGCAGCCAATCGAGCTACACTCCCTCCTGGAGCCCCCCCTCCCCTAATAAAAAGCAGCAGCCCCTCCCCCCTAATAAAAAGCAGCCAATTCCTCACTCTGTGTGCTGCGTAGGTAGTAAGAGAAGGGAGAGAGATGGCTGCACAGATCAGAGAAAGCTTAGTTAGGCTGTTGTTAGGTTTGTTAGCTTGCTCCTGTTAGGAATTCATCTGGAGGTTCCCGCAATGCGACCGCTCCTGACGAGAGTTGCGTCGGGTCCTCCACTTCCGCATGTCAACGGCCATCCTCCGCTGGTGATGCGTGCACTGGGCATCACTCTGCGCATACTGGTGGGCGGAAGTCTCGCTCCTCTCGGCCACAGTATGGTCTGAGGCCGGAGTTGAACTCTGGTCTCTCATGTCAGAGGCGATACCTTTTACCAGTATGCTATAGCTAATACACAGCCAGGAGGTTTTGTTAGTCAGCTGTGTAGTTAGCCAGCTAACATGCATTGCTACCTGTAGGAGATATAAAAGAGACAAACCGAGAGCCCAATATGGTGTAGTAGGTATTAACCCAGGAGGAATATAAATGAAGGTAAGTATTATACTTACAAACACGGGTTACCGCAAAGGCAACCACTGTATAGGCAGGTGGGGAGTACAAGCCTGTCCCCACTCAGGATTAAGATGTCGCTCTCTGTGATAGAAGAAAGGAGGGTATGACACCCTTCCACCAAGGGTGGTTCGCTGGATAAACCGGTGTACAGAGGCGCCAGTAGAATAAAAGATGATAAAAGGTTTAAAACATCTAGGTGGTGGTGGTGGACCAACCAACCCAAAACAGACACGATGCTGTCAGTTCAAATTAACGGAAATTTATTCACATACTCCAAAATACTGCGACGCGTTTCTCGGGTCAAAAGGTGGTAAGTGTTTTTGCACATATATTTAAAGACTATTACTCACTGGTATAATTTGCGATAGGAATGTTTTCCAGCTGGATATCTAAAAGTTGTAATCTACTAGTATAACCCCAACTTCCCTTAAACCCCACATATACTTACTGCAATAGATCACTTTCCCCTTAGCCCACCCATATTCCCACACCTCCTCCCACCTTTTACCCCTGGCCACCTTAGCCCCCCTCCCCCCCCTCTCCCAATTCCAATACATTATACGACCAATCACACACTATACTACTACCCATGTTATCATCACATTATCTCCCCTTAACATAAACATTATCGTGCGTACATGTTTATTATTATTATATACTTTATACAGTTCCCTGATGTGGTTTTTATCTCTGTCATCCTGTAGTGAGATACTCCTGTTTTTTAATGCCTGAGGAAGCGGGCTTTTGACCCGAGAAACGCGTCGCAGTATTTTGGAGTATGTGAATAAATTTCCGTTAATTTGAACTGACAGCATCGTGTCTGTTTTGGGTTGGTTGGTCCACCACCACCACCTAGATGTTTTAAACCTTTTATCATCTTTTATTCTACTGGCGCCTCTGTACACCGGTTTATTGCTACCTGTGTCAGCTGATCTCTTCATCTGACACTTAAACAGGATTATTGCCTGCGTGTGATTGGCTGCTGTGTGCATGTGGTCGACCACTGATTGGTTGCATGAAGTATTTAAACCTGCTGAGTGCTTCCTGTGATTGCCCGTGATAGCTTTGGCTGTGTGCTTTTGCTGGGTGTAATATACTGCTTATTGATTACCTGTGAACCGACCTCTGCCTGGAATCTGACTACGCTTTGCCTGCCGCCTGAACCGACCTTCTGCCTGATCCCTGACTATTCTCTGATCTCTGCCTGGACCGACCTAGGATTACCTGACCTTGATTTCGCCTGCTCCTTGTGTACCTCGATACTTCTGATTGTACGTGTATGACCTCGGATTGTTACTGGACTCGGCTTATCTCCTGTTAGGTTCTGGTGAGTTACATAGTTCACTCTACGTTCAGCTCCTATACCTTGCACCTACAAGGCCTGGGTGTAACCGAAGTCGGGCAGGTGTTGTTTCCTCACCTCCCGTTCAAGCGAAGACGCGCCACATAGGGTGAAGAAGGTAGGGATAGATCGGGGCATAGGAGCTGAGCTGTGAACTGATAACTTGCCAAGCCTGACATTACAGCTCCTTGCTGATACTTATTGCTAAGAAGCACCCCAAAACAGCTATTTTGAGAGCTAATGTTCTTTTTATGTGTTTTTTTTTTGTGTGTGTGGCCCACTGACACTTGCATATATACCCCTGTTAGTCGCAGCTGGCCCTTGCTAATTGCTATACTGTGCAAGGCCCAGCACATTCAGTAACTACCTTTTCACCTGTGTGGGACAGCTGCATATTTGTAATACCAGTCACTGCATACCTGTTCATGTTTACTGCACCTGTGTAACAGCACGCAGTGTTATATACCAGCAGTCACTGCATAACTGTTCACGGTACCTGTGTGTGTGGCAGCTGCACATTTGTAATACCAGTCACTGCATACCTGTTCATGTTTACTCCACCTGCGTGACAGCACGCAGTGTTATATACCAGTAGTCACTGCATAACTGTTCACGGTACCTGTGTGTATGACAGCTGCACATTTGCAATGCCAGTCACTGCATACCTGTTCACGGTATCTGTGTGTGTTACAGCTGCACATTGCATTGATACCAGTCCGTGCATACCTGTTCACTGCACCTGTGCGACAGCACGCAGTTTTATATACCAGCCACTGCATAACTGTTCACTTTACCTGTGTGTGTGACAGCTGCACATTGTATTGATACTAGTCCGTGCATACCTATTCACTTTACCTGTGTGTGTGACAGCTGCACATTGTATTAGTCAAGTCAGTGCATACCTTTCACTTCACCTCCCCCCATATGGACAAAACAGGCAGAGGCAGAGCCAGAGGCAGGTCTGTTCGAGGTCGTGCTGATGTGATTTCGTACGGCCCTGCACCAAAGTACAGTGCTCAGAAAAAGGCACGTGCCATCAACTCCCAAGATTGTCAGGACGTAGTTGACTATTTAACACAGAACACCTCATCTTCCACAGCCACCAGCACTACTACAAGCACCACATCCGCTGCATTTGACACTTCGCAGGAGTTATTTGGTGGGGAATTAACTGATTCACAGTGTAACGCTCGGTGTCAGCAAGCACCGCTATTCTTATTGGTGATCTGCAGTATCACCAATAATGCAAGTATAGTGTGACACGATACAATCGTACGCAAGAGGGTGCTAGGTACAATAGAGTATCTCTATAGGGCACAGAGATACAACCTCCAGCAAGCTGGAACAGCAGACAACAATAATAATATACAGTGTAAATTCAAGTCTGTGGAAATATCCACCACACCGTAATTCCTCAGAGGTGTGGTTACCTCTGAATGGGAACCCTGTGTGTGAGATCCTCCAAAGGACGGAGTGGAGGAGTCTCGGCCTCTAGCAGCAAGGGTTTGCTAGTGGCGGTCGTCTCAATGAGGCAAGCCTCTGATAGAACCCTACAGTGGGAGACGTTCCACTGAAGGGAGAAATATCAGACAAAATGAGGTTTGGCAACAGATCAGGCGGCAGCAGTACAGAAAAGTGAGACAAGAGAATAGTCGGAAACCAAGCCAATAGTCGATAACGGTACGGGCTGGCGAAGTACAAAATCAGGAAGCAGAGGAGTAGTCAAGACAGGCACAGAATCATACACGATAAATTAAACAGTAATAATATGTGTATATATTGGCGATAAACCAATATATAACACAATATCAGAGACAAGGCTGACTAGGTCTGAGTGCTGACACAGGGTATCGCAAACACAGACGAAGTGTGACTGAAAAGCACTTCCTTATATACTGCCTGGGAGAGAAGTCTCCACCCCAGGCAGCAACCAATCAGAGCAGGCTAAAATGTCAGCTGATCTCCGGGTCAGCTGACACGCTTCCTAAGAGTATAAAGGTGTGTCTGTCGGGCGCACCCGCCCCCTAGAGGCAAGATGGCAGAGTCCTGGTGAGCAGCATGCTGGTGAGTTTGGAGAAGAGTGCTCGGACGGGTTTGCGCAGCGGATGCGGACGAATTTCTGCATCCCGCGTTGGAAAGTCCACTTGCCGGATTGGATGCGACCATATTTCCGCAATCCATTTGGTGTTGCGGATTTTTCGTTACACACAGCCACTACTGTTACAAGATGAAGGCACTAAGCAAGTTACAAAACCTCATATGTCTGAGTTAGGCGTCACAATGGACGTAAAGTGTGAGGATGATGAAGTACCTGCTGTTGGTGCAGTTTTGGAGGTGTTTGATACAAGCGAAGCTGTGGAGGATGATTATGACGATGATTATGATGATGATACTTCAATGGATGTCACATGGGATCCTAATAAACATCACCATCTTTACTCTCTGCCACCTAAAAGAGCCGTGGAAAGACCAAGACCCGCGTAGGGACAACTGCCTTACGAAGGCACATGTCGAAAAAGCACAAACAGCAATGGGAAGACCACCTGAGCAAAAGCAGCTCACAAAAGCAAAGCCACCTTCTTTCGCCTCTTCCTCCTTCAGGTGCATTATCTTCAGCAGCTTTCTCCCTTGCACCTTCAAAGCCACCCTCCTCCACTCCGCCTCTCACCTTGAGCGGTTCCTGCTCCTCTGCCCACAGCAGCCAAGTGTCCGTGAAGGAAATCTTTGAGCGGAAGAAGCCAATTTCTGCCAGTCACCCCCTTGCCCGGCGTCTGACAGCTGGCTTGGTGGAACTGTTATCTTGCCAGCTGTTACCATACCAGCTGGTGGACTCTGAGGCCTTCCGGAAATTTGTGGCGATTGGGACACCGCAGTGGAAGATACCAGGCCAAAATTATTTCTCAAAAAAGGCGATACCCAAACTGTACCATGAAGTTCAAAGGCAAGTGGTGTCATCTCTGGCACACAGCGTTGGGTCAAGGATCCATCTGACCATGCATGCCTGGTCTGCAAAGCACGGTCAGGGCAGGTACATTACTTACACGGCACATTGGGTCAACCTGGTGACCGCTGGCAAGCAGGGAGTACGTGGCTGTGCAGCGGACCTAGTTGTGACACCTCCGCGGCTTGCAGGCAGGCCTGCTGCCACCTCTTCTCCTTCTCCTCCTTACTCCTCCTGCTACATCCTCTGTGACAACGGTGGCAATCTCATTTCGGGTTTGAGTTTGGGAAAGTTGACACATGTACCCTGCATGGCACATGTGCTCAATCTTGTAATTCAAAGATTTGTGTCTAAGTACCCAGGCTTAGAGGACGTCCTGAAGCAGTCCAGGAAGTTGTGTGGGCATTTCAGGCGGTTGTACACAGCCATGGCACGCTTGGCCGATTTTCAGTGGAGAAACAACTTGCCAGTGAGGCGCTTGATTTGCGATAGCCCGACTCGCTGGAATTCAACACTCCTGATGTTCGACCACCTACTTCAACAGGAGAAAGCCACCAACGAGTATCTAAACTGCTACGGTCAAAAGGTCAGGCTCTGGGGAGCTGGGCATTTTCTTGCCAAAGTACTGGACAGTACATGCGTAATGCCTGCAGGCTCATGCGTCCGGTTGAGGGGGTGACCAACCTGGTGAGTCGCAGTGAAGGCGCCATCAGTGACTTGATCCCAGATGCTTTATTCCTGGAGAGTGCCGTGCATAGAGTGGTGGATCAAGCTGTGGACGAGCGTGACCAGGAAGAGGCGGAAGAGTGGGAACAATCATCAGCAGAACCAGATGTTTCCTCAACACCTACGGCAGCACAGAGGAGGGGGGAGGAGGGGGAAGAGTCGTCTGAGGAAGAGGAGTCAGATGAGGAAGGTGTTTTTTTTTTTGAGGAGGCGGCGGTGGAAGAACAACCACAGCAGGCGTCGCAGGGCTGCTCAACTTTCCCGTGGTATTCTTCGTGGCTGGGGGGAGGAGGAGAACTTACCTGACATCACTGAGGAAAAGCAAGAGGAGACGGCTAGTACGTTGGCATCCGACTTTGTGCAGATGGCGTCTTTCATGCAGTACAGCCTGTTGAGGAGCCCCCGTATACAAAAACTCAAGGGTGAATGACCATTACTGGGTGGCAACGCTACTAGACCCTCGGTATAGGCACAAAGTGGTGGAGATGTTACCAAATCACCAGAAGGCAGAAAGGATGCAGCACTTGTATCGCAAGCTGTCAAGTATGCTTTACAGTGCATTTAAGGGTGATGTCACAGCACAACGGAATAAAGGTACCACTGCCCGTAATCTTCCTCCTCCTCCTATGTCCATGCAGGCAAGGACAGGACGCTCTAGCGATCTCATGGTGATGTCGGACATGCGGACATTGTTTAGTCCAACGCCTCACCTTAGCCCTTCCGGATCTACCCTCCACCAATGCCTGGACCGGCAGGTAGCCGACTACCTGGCCTTAACTGCGGATGTAGACAACAGCGATGAACCCCTGGACTACTGGGTGCGCAGGCTTGACCTGTGGCCAGAGCTGTCACAATTTGCCATCCAACTTCTGGCTTGCCCTGCCTCAAGCGTCCTGTCAGAAAGGACCTTCAGCGCAGCTGGAGGCATTGTCAGTGAGAAGAGAAGTCGCCTAGGTCGAAGTGTTCAGTACCTCACCTTTATCAAAATGAATGAGGCATGGATCCCGGAGGGCTACTGCCCGCCCGAAGACTAAGTCAGTCCCCACACACAGCATCTCTGCCTGCACGCCGTGTGACAGGCTGCCACAAGACTAAGTCGCTCCCACACAGCATCTCTGCCTGCAGGCCGCTTGACTGCCTTCTCTGCCACCACCAACAGGGTCCAGGACTCCAGGCGGATTCCTGAATTTTTAAGGCTAGCTGCTAGCAGCGGCCACTAACAAAAACAATAACTATTTTTTCCGGTGCGTGTACGTGCCTGCCTAATTTTTCTGGCTGCAGTGCAGCTGCAAGAACAATACAAAAGACATGTTACATGTGTCAATTCCCCTTCGTGATCGTTACCTTGCTGCGGTGAAGGGGCTTGCGTATCACAATGAAGCAATGACCGCCGGCTATATGAAAGTGTTGGGGGGCACACCCAAGATAATAAGGTCGTTGCTTCATTGTGGACAGACCAAATTCGATCAGCTGGACAGCCACTGTTGTTCTATCATTGAGCTACCACAGCCCGACGACCATATGGGCTTGAAAACCGCCATAGCCTGCACTCTCGCCATGGTGCTCACCAGTCCAGCACGGCCGTCACTACACAAACAGCTGTTTGTGGTGCGTTACACAGTGAGTTTGGTGTGTCAGTGTGAAGCAGTACACTAATTACACTACCTGATTTATGTATACACATGCAAGATTTTTTAAAGCACTTTATGCCTTCAATTTAGTATTGCAATGCGCTTTCTGCCCTTAAAAAGCTGCTGTGCGTCAAATTCAGATTTTTCCCCAGGACTTTTGGCATGTATCCCACTCCGCCATGCACCGCTCCAGGTGTTAGACCCCTTGAAACATCTTTTCCATCACTTTTGTGGCCAGCATAAATGTGTGTAGTTTTCAAAGTTCGCCTCCCCATTGAAGTCTATTGCGGTTCGCGAAGTTAGCTCGAACCCGAACCTTTGCGGAAGTTCGCGTTCGAGGTTCGCAAACCTATAATCAGAGGTTCGAGTGATCTCTATTTATTTGAATTCTTTCGCATTTTAAACAATATGGGTGAGTTGTAATTGATGCCTGGGCACATATAAATTGATAGAATTTTGATATTGTATTTTCCAGTGCTTTACTTTTAAATATTTGTTCTTCATATTCATTTAAATGTGATAGATCCTTTTTATTTTCTTTAATAAGTTTGTTTATATAATTCCAAATTTGTCTTCTCCACCAACTATCTCTTTTTTTCTTTTATAATACCCTCAATTTCTATTTTTTTTTATTTCTTAATAAATGTATCAATCTGGTGTCTTTATTGAGACCTGCTTTTTTCTACCATTGGGAGGGTTGTGCCGGGGGAAAATCTGAATTATTGCTTAAACATGTAAGTAGTGAGATACCTTTTTTCTTTTCCCACCCTTTGACTAGTGTATAGAGAATTCTCTTCCATAGATTTTATTATAAATACTTTTCAAATAATGTATATTCAAGTATAAATTGCATTCATTTCATAGATGGTACAATGACATAACCTGTGCTGTCTTCACTGTGGGGCAATGTGGGAGCAGCGGTCGGCCTGATGACCGCTTTCTGTAAACGAGCTTCTTGCGCACGGAGCCCCAGAAGAAGCTCGTTTAGAGCGAAACGGTCGTCAGGCAGACCACTGCACCCACATTGCCCCACAGTGAAGACAGCACAGGGTATGTCATTGTACCATCTATGCAATGAATGCCATTTATACTTGAAAAGTATTTATAATAAAATCTATGGAAGAGAAGCCTGTGATGTAGTGCCGGATGACTCTCTCCTCTAATGATTGAATGGAAGAATGTTTGTTCTAGCATCCGAGCACACTGAAGGCAATATACCCTGTGAACATATACCCCAGAGGCACTTCCATTTGAAGCATGAAACCGCAGTGCCAGTAACTTTTGTTCTTTATTGGTATGAGAGTTCTTAGAGTTGGGTTCATCATTGGATGGCTAGTATTATGGTATATACAGGATCTTCTAAAAAAAATAGCATATTGTGATAGTTTATTATTTTCTGTAATGTACTGATAAACATTAGACTTTCATATATTTTAGATTCAAATACACACAACTGAAGTAGTTGAAGCCTTTTATTGTTTTAATATTGATGATTTTGGCATACAGCTCATGAAAACCCAAATTTCCTATCTAAAAAAATTTGCATATTTCATCCGACCAATAAAAGAAAAGTGTTTAAAAAAAAAAAAAGTCAACCTTCAAATAATTATGTTCAGTTATGCACTCAATACTGGGTCAGGAATCCTTTTGCAGAAATGACTGCTTCAATGCGGTGTGGCATGGAGGCAATCAGCCTGTGGCACTGCTCAGGTGTTATGGAGGCCCAGGATGCTTCGATAGCGGCCTTAAGCTCATCCAGAGTGTTAAGTCTTGCGTCTCTCAACTTTCTCTTCACAATATCCCACAGATTCTCTATGAGGTTCAGGTCAGGAGAGTTGGCAGGCCAATTGAGCACATTGAGCACCATTTACCAGTGGTTTTGGCACTGTGAGCAGGTGCCAGGTCATGCTGAAAAATGAAATCTTCATCTCCATAAAGCTTTTCAGCAGATGGAAGCATGAAGTGCTCCAAAATCTCCTGATAGCTAGCTGCATTGACCCTGCCCTTGATAAAGCACAGTGGACCAACACCAGTAGCTGACATGGCACCCCAGGCCATCACTGACTGTGGCTACTTGACACTGGACTTCAGGCATTTTGGCATTTCCCTCTCCCCAGTCTTCCTCCAGACTCTGGCACCTTGATTTCCGAATTACATGTAAAAGTTGCTTTCATCCAAAAAAAGTACTTTGGACCACTGAGCAACAGTCCAGTGCTGCTTCTCTGTAGCCCAGGTCAGGTGCTTCTGCCGCTGTTTCTGGTTCAAAAGTGGGTTCATGCTTCCATCTGCTGAAAAGCTTTATGGAGATGAAGATTTCATTTTTCAGCATGACCTGGCACCTGCTCACAGTGCCAAAACCACCGGTAAATGGTTTACTGACCATGATATTACTGTGCTCAATTGGCCTGCCAACTCTCCTGACCTGAACCCCATAGAGAATCTGTGGGATATTGTGAAGAGAAAGTTGAGACCCAACACTCTGGATGAGTTTAAGGCCGCTATCGAAGCATCCTGGGCCTCCATAACACCTGAGCAGTGCCACAGGCCGATTGCCTCCATGCCACGCCGCATTGAAGCAGTCATTTCTGCAAAAGGATTCCCGACCAAGTATTGAGTGCATAACTGAACATAATTATTTGAAGGTTGACTTTTTTTGTTTTAAAAACACTTTTCTTTTATTGGTCGGTTGAAATATGCTAATTTTTTGAGATAGGAAATTTGGGTTTTCATGAGCTGTATGCCAAAATCATCAATATTAAAACAATAAAAGGCTTGAACTACTTCAGTTGTGTGTATTTTAATCTAAAATATATGAAAGTCTAATGTTTATCAGTACATTACAGAAAATAATGAACTTTATCACAATATGCTAATTTTTTTAGAAGCTCCTTTACTATAGATATTCCTAGGGATCCGTGTAAGTGCCTTTTCTAGATTGAGAAGTTTCATTTCTATCTTAGGCCATAGCTTATTAGTTAGTTTGCTTGTCATTTCAATCCTCCATTCCAGTACTTTCGACATGTGAATGGCCTTATAATAACAACTGATATCTGGTGCCGCCAGCCCACCCACATTTTTTGGCTTGGAGATAATATGATAGCCTGTCCTTCTCTTAGATTTTGCCCATATAAATTTTGGAAGCCTCCGTTTTGTATACCGTTTGTTTTAACTAAGGGGGGATCTGGGGATTTTTGTAATAAAATAAATTATGTCTCATGTTGACTAAACTTTCAGTACTTCTATAATCACAAGAGGAGTAGACTGCTTATGTATAAAAGTAAAGTTTAAATTCTAACACCTAACACACCCTCCAACTGTGCTTTGGGATTGAGGTCCTTAGGAGTAAGATAATTAGGTAGGGAGGGAGGGTAGATAAGGCTGCTGGAAATGCCCCCCATACCACCATTTATAAAGGACAGAATAGCTTCTATAGAGACAGCTTGGGGGGAGAAGATCCATAAGACGCCCCTGCACCATAGAGCCATCTAGGCTTACTATATATTTTTTCCTTGATTTCTGTCCTCTAAACCTAGATGTGTCTTATAGTCCAAAAAATATGGTAATTGTGGTCTTACATTTGCTCACCACCTGTTTCCTGTGAGCATGACCTTTTTGTTCTCACTTAGAGGACATTTTCTTTGCTGTAAAGCAGGATTGTTGGTGAGAAATGTAGCCTGACATCTATTCTTCCTGCTTTTGGGGGTCAAAAGCAAAAGCTTTTATGTAGCAAGATGCGCTGAAGTTTGGTAACCATATTTGGGACACAAAAATTCCTGCCCTTCACTCTTTCAAATTACTGCATGTACCGTATTTTTCGAAATATAAGACGCTCCGGAATATAAGATGCACCTAGGTTTAGAGGGCAAAAATCAGGGAAAAAAATATATATACTACACCTGGTGCGTCCATGTTCTAGGAGCGTATTGTACATGTCCTTCCCCATTGTCCTCCTATGTTCACTATGTGTCCCCTTCTGGCCCCGTGTAGTTCCCCAGTCCCCCTGTGTCCACTCCTGCCCCCCTGTGTGGTCCTCCTGACCCCATGTGTCCCCTCCTGTCCTGTGTGTGTGTCCTTTTCAGCCCATCTGTGTGGTCCTCCAGTCCCTGTGTCCCCTCCTATGTGTGTCTGTGTCTCCTCCTGCTCCCCATGTGTGTTTCCGTGCCCCATTTAGCCCCCATGTTGTCCTCCTCTCTGTGTCTGCTCTAGCCCCCAGCCCCCCACCCCCAA
Source organism: Hyperolius riggenbachi (assembly GCF_040937935.1). NCBI lineage: Eukaryota > Metazoa > Chordata > Amphibia > Anura > Hyperoliidae > Hyperolius > Hyperolius riggenbachi. The sequence continues at coordinate 176,251,482 of NC_090651.1, read as the reverse complement.
GTCTCCGCTCCGGCCCCTCCCCCCCCGCATGTCTCTGCTCCAGCCCTTTTTCCCCCCATATCTCTTCTCCAGCCCCCTCCCAGCATGTCTCCACTCCAGCCCCCTCCCCCACCCTCCCCGCAAGTCTTCACTCCAGCCCCCTTCCCGCATGTCTCTGCTCCAGCCCCCTCCCCCCTTTCTCCCCACATGTCTCTGCTCCAGCCCCCTGCCCCCACATGTCTCCACTCCCTCAGGTAATAATAAATGCAGAGCGGCTATGGATTCCCTATGGATTCCAGCGCTGGGTGGTCCTCTCCGCCTCCATCTTGTCAGCGCCACACCTGTAAAAGAATCGTTAGCGGCAGAGCGGCGATCTACAGTATTCTTGCGTACCGCGCAGCTTCCCCTAGTGACGGCTCATGTTAATGACTCATTGAGTCATGGGGAATGACTCATTGAATCATTAGCATGTGCCATCACTAGAGGAAGCCTTGCGGCTCCCCCTAGTGACGGCTCATGTTAATGATTCAATGAGTCATTCCCCATGACTCAGTGAGTCATTAACATGAGCCGTCATTAGAGGAAGCCGCGCAGTACGCAAAATGACTGCAGATCGCTGCCGCAGGAGGAGGGTGAGCCGCTTTGCCGCTAACGATTCTTTTACAGGGGTAGCACTGACAAGATGGAGGCGGAGAGGACCACCCAGCACTGGAATCCATAGAGAGGTGAGTCACTCTGCATTTATTATTACCGGGGGAGGGGGGGCCGGCAGACCACACAGGAGGACAAGGCAGAGAGTCCTTGACGTAGCGGCGGGTCGGCGGTTCGTATCAGCGGGTGTTTTTAAGTCTGGGATTCCCTGCCTTTGGAATATGACGCAGGGACTTTTTCTCCCCATTTTTGGGGGAGAAAAAGTGCGTCTTATATTCCGAAAAATACGGTATTCCCTTGTCAGTATGTATGGTCGATGTAATGCAAATAATTCTGAGGTGGCATAGATTGTTACTTTTCATGCATATTTTTGTATCTTCAGAATGGACCAAATGCTACAACTGTAGCATTTGATGGGTCCACCATCACAGAACACGCCACATACAGTGGGATGCGAAAGTTTGGGCAACCTTGTTAATTGTCATGATTTTCCTGTATAAATCGTTGGTTGTTACGATAAAAAAATGTTAGTTAAATGTATCATATAGGAGACACACACAGTGATATTTGAGAAGTGAAATGAAGTTTATTGGATTTACAAAAAGTGTGCAATAATTGTTTAAACAAAATTAAGCAGGTGCATAAATTTGGGCACCAGAAAAAAGAAATGAAATCAATATTTAGTAGATCCTCCTTTTGCAGAAATGACAGCCTCTAAACGCTTCCTTTAGTTTCCAATGAGAGTCTGGATTCTGGTTGAAGGTATTTTGGACCATTCCTCTGTACAAAACATCTCTAGTTCATGCAGGTTTAATGGCTTCTGCGCATGGACAGCTCTCTTTAACTCACACCACAGATTTTCAATTATATTCAGGTCTGGGGACTGAGATGGCCATTCCAGAACGTTGTACTTGTACCTCTGCATGAACGCCTTAGTGGATTTTAGAGTCTTTGTCTTGTTGAAAGATCCAGCCCTGGCGCAGCTTCAGCTTTTTCACTGATTCCTGGACATTGGAGTGGAATACATGCGTCCCTCAACTCTGACAAGATTCTCAGTCCCTGAACTGGTCACACAGCGCTACAGCATGATGGAACCACCACCATATTTTACTGTAGGTAGCAGGTGTTTTTCTTGGAATGCTTTTTTTTTTTTCCTCCATGCATAACGCCCCTTATGCTCAAATAACTGAATTTTAGTTTCATCAGTCCACAGCACCTTATTCCAAATTGCAGCTGGCTTGTCCAAATGTGCTTTAGCATACCTCAAGCGGCTCTGTTTGTGCTGTGGGCGGAAAAAAGGCTTCCTCTGCATCACTGTCACATACAGCATCTCCTTGTGTAAAGTAAGCCGAAGGGTTGAACGATGCACAGTGACTCCATCTGCAGCAAGATGATGTTGTAAGTCTTTGGTGCTGGTCTGTGGGTTGACTCCGACTGTTCTCACCATTCGTTGCTTCTGTTTATCCAAGATTTTTCTTGGTCTGCCTCTTCAAACCTTAACTTGAACTGAGCCTGTGGTTTTTCCATTTCCTCAATATATTCCTAACTGAGGAAACAGATAGCTGAAATCTCTGAGACAACTTTCTGTATACTTTCCCTAAACCAGGGGTAAGGAACCTTTTTGGCTGAGAGAGCCATAAACGCCACATATTTTAAAATGTATTTCCCTGAGAGCCATACAATATTTTTCAAACTGGGACAGTTTGGCTCACGCCCCTTGTTGCCATGGTGATGTGTATACAGTTGATCTGCTGGGCAGCGGAAGTGGCAGACACATCTTCAGCCTCTCTTGGGTTTCGGCAACATCAGCAATTTCATAGCGAGCAAGACAGGAGGAAAACAGACAGCTTGTACAATTAGCTTGCTGACTTGGGGGTTGATTCCTTTTGTAGGCCGAGATACCCGCACTTTGGCCCAATAGGCTGCCTGTCAAGTGACAGGCAACCTATCGGGCCAATCAAAGTGTGGGGATCTCGTCCTACAAATTCACTGGACCTCACAGGGCCCAGAGTGGGATAACTGGAGCAGTGATTGGTTTTGGGGTAGCGCGAGTAAGTTAGTAGTGCATGCTACAGCAGTAGCATATGCCTACTTTGAAAATTTTAATTGCGCTGCCACACTAAGCTGCGCTGCTTGAACAGTGTAGCTTAGTGAAATCCCCTACTGATTTGTATGTGAGCCAGATGTAGCCATCAAACGAGCCACATCTGGCTCCCGAGCCATAGGTTCCCTGCCTCTGTCTTCAGGTCATTTGAAAATAGTTTTGAGACTCCCATGTTGCTACTCTTCAGAGAAAATTACAAGAGGACGGAAACTTACAATTGATCCCCTTAAATACTGTTTCTCATAATTGGATTCACCTGTGTATGTAGGTCAGGGGTCACTGAGCTTACCAAGCCAATTTGAGTTCCAATAATTAGTTCTAAAGGTTTTGGAATCAATAAAATTACAAATGTATGCACCTGCCTAATTTTATTTAAACAATTATTGCACACTTTCTGTAAATCCAATACAATTCATTTTACTTCTCAAATATCACTGTGTGTGTCTCCTATATGATATAGTTAACTGACATTTTTTATCGTAACAACCAAAGATTTATACAGGAAAATCATGACAATTAACAAGGTTGCCCAAACTTTTGCATCCCACTATATACTGTACCTGTGTGACAGTTGTCACTAGATCAACTTGCTTGAAGGAAATGTTTCTCAGCCATTACAAGTCAGTTTGAATTATTGACTGTGGACTTCTAAGGGATGCCACAAAAAGGCAGTGTGGCATGGATGCCACTTATGAATCATCTGTTTTAGCCAGGTAAAACAACTGCCATCACACACAGTCCTGCACTAACCTGAATAGTGGTGGGCGAGCCTCTCCTTTAACCACCCTGGTGGTGCATTTCTGCCTGGAATTATGAGTCAAAAGCGGTACATTTTTTTTCAAGAATTTTAGGCCTTCAATTCTTGTCTTAACTCACCAAAATATATCAGAATAAAGGCCTGGAAGATATTCTCCATATAAATAAGACTAGAACACAAATTTGTTGAAATAATTAAATTTATCAATAAACTGGAAAAAAAAATAGGAAAACTGTACAAATAAGGTATTATTATTATACAGTATGTATATGTGTACCTAGTACACCTCCCGTGTATGGTAAATTTTAAAGCAGAGAACAGCACAGAGTCCAACATTGCAATCAGGGCAGTAGAAGCGCGATTCCTTTCTGACTTTTTTCCCCTTCTCGTCAGACTTTGAGCAGCAAACAACACATGTCCTGGTTGGTGTATTATTTTGGGGAGTGGTTGGTATGTATTCCATAAAGTGATGGTCAGTGAGGTGCTCCGGGTTTACAATGTAGGAGGCATGACGCCCCACTCTGGCATCTGCTGCAGTCTGGTATTTCAGGCAGATGCACTCACACATCTTCCATATAAAGTGTGCGTCAGTTCGCTGCTTAAAGAGGATATATGCATTCCACAGACTTTGCTCCAGGAGATGCCGAAATATTTTTTGTAGTATTTTTTTGTTGTTTGCGACTGCAGGGTAAAATGTCATTGCCTGGCCGGCTCTGTCCACTCCACCCATCGTGAAATTATAGTCCACCACAACCTGAGGTTTATCAATCTCTTTTCCTCTTCTCATTCAGGCAGGGACAGTGGAGGTGTCGTGGACTGTGGAAAGAAGACGCTCAACTTTTTTGTCACGCCAGCTGAAAGCCAGCATTTTCCCCTTTTGCCAAGCAACTATGTCCCCAGTTTTCAGCTTCTGCTTGGCGAGATAAAGTTGAATCCGGCACCATCAATTATATGCTCTTTAACTTTATTGACAGATAACTGACAATATACACGACGTTTCGGAGGACGAACCTCCTTTCTCAAGTTCAGTCAGCATCTAACATATACAATAGTCACATCGCCTTACATATTCACTTAGTTCAAACATGACCAATCAGCTGAGCTTGTCGCATTTTAGCGACCAATCCCCTACCATCCGCCAAGCGGACCTTATGGGGAACTTCTCATTTATATGCATCAAGCTGTGTCTCCAATCGGAGAACCGTAAGAGCGGCTATGCGCGTCAAGACAAGGAGCCGCCCCGCTCAGTCACCCCTCCGAGCGCCGACCAATAGGGAGAGAGCCCCCTGTTGTCATGACGCCAGGCCACGCCCTCAGTGAGAGCGGACCTGACGGGAGACTTCCATCCCTAAGAGCTTCTGCTTGGCAAATGCTGATGGCATTGCCCGCCTGTTAGGCCTAACGGTGCCATAGGCATCAGTCTTATGCTTGATAAGGATCTCAAACAGTTCAGGGGAGCTGTAGAAATTGTTCTTGTTGACACAATAGCCTTTGTCCAGTAAAGGCTCAACAAGGGACAGTACAGAGGATGTGGCCACTCCGTAGTCGCTGAACCTGGGTTTGAACACGGTCCCTTTTCTGGTATACAAAATAGTGTTCCAAATGTTTCTGGTTGCCGCTCCACATAGCATGTATGACTTAAGCGGGTCCGCTTGGATGTTATGTATTGGACCCAACTCGGCCTCCCCTTATAGGCCATTAGACTCTCGTCCACGCTTATGTCCCTCTGTAGAACTTAAGTGGTCCGAGAGTTGTCAACCACCATCTGATAGACTTCCCAGATTTTCTTTCGTTTTGGCACAGGGTGGGTGGAATCCTCGAAGGTGGTGTTGTTGGCAAAGTGCAAATACTAATACATTTTCAGACTGAAGCGATATTTGCACATCGCCGTTCCGAAGAAAGGGGTTGCGATGATCTTATTGGTGGTCCAATACCATTATTGCTGAGGCTTGTCCACCAATCCCTGCAGAATGATTAGGCCCAAAAGCAACCAAATGTCCTCTTTGGTGAGCGCCTCCTATGTCCTGCTCCTGGAAAAGCGCCCTTGTGGAGCAGCCAGATGTTGGGTGGCATAGCGGTTGGTCTCCTCTACTATTTTCTCAATAAAGACTTCCGTGAAGAAGAGCTGCAGGTAGGCCAGGGGGTTGTGCTCGCAAGGGAAAAAGGGAAATATGGGGGCGGTGGCAGAACCTGAGTATGGTCCATTGGGCACCAAACGCAGGCATCACTGACTTCGGTGGTGATGGAGTCGCTGTCACTACCTGAGACACATGACAGATCTTCAGGTGCGTCACTGTCACTCGTGTCCGCCAGCGACTACAAATCAGGATCACTGTCCTCAAACTCCACCACCGCTTCTGCAGTGAGACGCCTTCTGGAGGCTGATGCCATAGCAAATGACAGGCAGGCAGAGGTCGGTGCAAATGGCAGACAGAGAGTTGTCAAATCCAGGCAGAGGTCGGTACAGGCAGCAGGTAGAGAGCAGTCAAAATCCAGGCAAAAATCGGCAACAGTAAATCAATCAAAGTCCAGGCAAAAATCAGTGAAGGCAGAGAGAATAGTCAAAATCCAGGCAAAAATCGGTAACAGGTAGGCAGAAAAATCAGCAGATAAGCAACTCACACAGATCAAAGCACTTAACGCAGCCAATAAGCACATGGCAACATTGCATTGGATACAGATCCTCTTATATCCAATACAAAGCACATTAGGACCAATCAGTGGGGGAGAAGCCTGGGTCCAGCTGGCCAGCGCTGAACACGGGCGGGACCCAGGAAAGCAGAGCGCACAACGGTTTTTGGCAGCCTGACCTGAGCTTGGGCTTATCGCTTTCAGTTCCCAAAGCGGAGCTCGACCACAGGTCGGGATTACTTTCAGGTGGGTTAAACGGTATCAATCCAACTACTCCAAAACTACCTTTACTCCATATTTGTAAAAATACATGTACAGTTTATAGAACATTACTGGATTAAACAGGGGTTTAAATATAATGTCTGGATGCTTTAAGTATTACTTTTACTTAGAGAAGTATATCTTACCACAGAAGGTAAAAATTCTATACTTGATTTTAAAGGGTCCTGGAAGCTTTCCTTACATAGGGCTTGATTCACAAGGCCGTGCAAACTGTTTAGCACGGGTGTGCTAAACAGTTAGCACATGAAGCACGGGCAATAGTCAGCGATCACGCGAATAGCGGCACTTTGTGCGCGCAAAAGTCCGCAAACGGCACTTCACGTGCTAACTGTTTAGCACACCCGTGCTAAACAGTTTGCACGGCTTTGTGAATCAAGCCCATTGAATGGCATCTACAGGTAGGTGTGGGAAAATGAGATGATTGAATAAGAGAAATCAAGATGCTGTAAGGATCAAGTGGTTAAACCTAATGGATGCATGACTTTTTTCAACCTAGAGAACTACTGTATAACTGTATGTGATTTACTCTCCCAAAACCTGTTTCCTGTCCATTGTATAATGTAATTATTTGTGTTTCAGGCATTAGGGGAGCCATTGTACCGTGTTAATACTGGAAATTATGAGTATCGGTTGATATTAAGATGTCGTCAGGAAGCCCGTTCACGCTTTGCAAAAATGAGAAAAGATGTCTTAGAAAAGATAGAGCTCCTGGATCAAAAACATGGTAACTATACATCGGATGTTTTCCCTGTTAATTTAATTATCATTTATAAAATTCTTATGTTTGATGTCATTTGAATGTTGGATGTGAAAGTAGTTATATATTTATTGTATTTATAAAGTGCCAACATATTACGCAGCACTGAAGTTATGACTGGCATTTCAATGGTTATAGAGGAGAAACCTTCATATTGACATAGGGTTTTTCCTTTCATGACTCTTGTAAGGGCCAAGAATACCTAGGTGAGAAGTAGGGAGAGACCGGGAGCCCAATAGTGCAGTATTGTCAGGTATAGGGAGGATACAATTGCATAGATTAATACTCATAAAGGTGGGTTACAGTTCCTGCAATCACTGCATAGGCCTGCAGGGAATTAACCGTCCCTGCTCGGTACTCCAGGTCCTGCTGGATACTGGATGGTCACTCTTTTGCAGTACGATAGACTTTCCAGAAAAACTGCAAAGCTATTACCTGACTGACGGGTAGGATGGAGGCGCCCAATGTGTGTTCTATTTTAGTATTTTAAAATGCAAAAAAAAAAATTATATAAAGAGAGAGGTAATTGCTTTCCTCTCCATAAGATATAGACACTAGTTCAACTGGAAAAAATTTTTTATTCAAAAAGCAATCTGACAATGCATTTCACGGGTCATCGCCCGCTTCCTCAGTTCAATACAAAATGCCTTGATAGCATAGGGGATAGAGTTTAGGCGCCTCTAATAATTTTAGGCACCTACACTCTATACCCTATGCTAGCAAGGCATTTTGACTTGACAGGGACAGTTACTTCTGGAAAGGTAAGCAATTAATTATTTTTTTATTTGTAGTTTAAAATACTAAACTAGAACACACTTTGGGCGCATACAATCCTACCCATGGCCTTCATTTTGACAGAGGGAGTCAGGAACTAATTCATCAATTAAATTTAGATTAAATGTGAAGAAAGAAATGTATTAAACTCTTTCAGCAAACTAGCTTTTTAGGATCATTATTGATAAGCTAGCAGAGGCAGGCCCGTTTTTAGGACCAGGCAACAAGGGTGATCACTGTTGTTTCCTAGACCATCACAAATCTAGGGAAATCAAAAATACCCCTCCCTCCCGTTTCCACAGCTGACAGCAGAGTAGCTAAACAATAGTTAGTAAACAATATTAGCAGAGTGCGCTACCCCTTCCCAAAGTTCAGTAACTACTTATTAGAGTCCTTATTAACACATCCACCTCTGCTCGGTATCCACTATCCAGAAGCTTCAGAGGATCCTCCGTTATAGGTAAAAACAGTCCACATGTAAAAACGAGAGAGGAGACAATCATAGTGCGATCAGTCTGTAACAATATTATTCAGGGACCATCACCCTATGGGGTCTGGGTGTGCAACTGTTACTGTGGGGTCACCTCTATTTCCGTGATAAATGTCCAACAAATGGCACGCTCACCTTGCTGCAAGGCTGCCCAGCCCCACAGACAGCAACTGCGCTTAACCAGTTAGACACCCTCCTTCCACTGGTGTTAGTGTATCCAATCTCAAATGAAACAACAGAATGACATCATAGTGCAGATATGTTTACAAACCAAAGAGGTTTCTTATAGAAATTCACACCTATCTATCTGCTGCTCACCCTTTGTTGCCGCTGCCCACACTCACAGACAGCCGTCCACGTTTTAGGGTGTGCAGTTTCAGACACAGTGTATCCAGGTATATTCCGCCTCCACAATCACTTATCAGGACATCAGGTTTATATCTATGAACTAAAAAGCTTCCAATGGTGTAAAATCCATGATTTATTGAATAAAATCAAGAGATATACTCACAAACATCAGAGTAAAAAGCGCATATAAAGTTTAAAATATTCAGGGGACGTCTCCTCCTGCTGCTGGTCGCTTCCTCCTAAACAATAGTTACCTGTTTGTGCCAGCACTCAAATCTACCATATCTGCTTTATACTCCATCTCTCCTCTCAGTGTCAGGGAAACTGAGAGCAGATGTTTGAGTTCAGGAAGATGGTAGGAAGAAGACCGTGCCACAGTGGACAAGTAGGTATAGTATAGCCTCTTTGTTGCCAAATCTGCATGAAGAGAGGTAGCAGATTAAATTATAGGGGATCACAGTACCAAGGGAAGCTATCATAATCATTTGATTTGGCCAAACAAGTTTTCTTTACCAGTTATAATAGTGGTAAACAGGATAAGCATTCTTTTGCCACTTCCTGTTTTATGCTGTAATGATTTCAAGTCTTAGAAGTTTCAGAATTTCTTGTTTTGCTGGATTAATTTGCATAGTTCTGCCCTAAAAGTTTTTGTTTCAACTGACCAGTGTCTTACCCCTGAAGGCAGGAGCTGGAAGATGGAGTGGCCAGGGTGAAAAAAAAGGTTAAAGTAGAGTGACCATATTTTTGTGGGTCCAACCTGGGACGGGGGGGGGGGGCGTGGGGGGGGCGCGCGCCGCGGCGAAAAGTGGGAAGGAGTGAGGAGCACGCAGCGGCGAAGACTGGGGGAGGGGCGCGCGCCGCGCCGAAAAAATGGGCGTGGCCATGACATTGTATGGGCGGAGCTAACGTAATGATGTAACAGCGAGGCATAAGAAAGCAGTGTCTACGCCATGATGTGGACAAACGAGACTTTGTATCATGGGTGTGCAGAAACTGTGTGATGCTAATAGTATACCGTAACCACAAAGCAGCAAACATAGCCATCTATGACCATTAAATAATAAATGCAGTAACAGTTACCCCGGACACCAGAAAATAAACGCAATAGGCAACATGTCAGTATAAAATAAATGCAATGCGGGCAAACATGTCAGTACAAAATAAACGCAATGCGGGCAACATGTCAGTACAAAATAAACGCACTGCGGGCAAACATTTCACCAGAAAAGAAACGCACTGCGGCCAAACATTTCACCAGAAAAGAAACGCACTGCGGGCAAACATTTCGCCAGAAAAGAAACGCAATGCGGGCAAACATTTCGCCAGAAAAGAAACGCACTGCAGGCAAACATTTCGCCAGAAAAGAAACAATGCGGGCAAACAATAACATTTCACTAGAAAAGAAACAATGCGGGCAAACATTTCACCAGAAAAGAAACAATGCGGGCAAACATTTCACCAGAAAAGAAACAATGCGGGCAAACATTTCACCTGGAAAAGAAACAATGCGGGCAAACATTTCACCAGAAAAGAAACAATGCGGGCAAACATTTCACCTGGAAAAGAAACAATGCGGGCAAACATTTCACCAGAAAAGAAACAATGCGGGCAAACATTTCACCTGGAAAAGAAACAATGCGGGCAAACATTTCACCTGGAAAAGAAACAATGCGGGCAAACATTTCACCAGAAAAGAAACAATGCGGGCAAACATTTCACCTGGAAAAGAAACAATGCGGGCAAACATTTCACCTGGAAAAGAAACAATGCGGGCAAACATTTCACCTGGAAAAGAAACAATGCGGGCAAACATTTCACCTGGAAAAGAAACAATGCGGGCAAACATTTCACCTGGAAAAGAAACAATGCGGGCAAACATTTCACCTGGAAAAGAAAGCATTTACTCACCTGGCAGAAGTGTCCGGCCTCTGGCGCGCTGCTCCGTCCCGGGACCGTCTTCCTCCTCCTGCTCTTCTCTCCCGCGCTGACAGGGCTACGGCAAGATGGCGCCCGAAGCCCTGTACTAGTGACACAAATAGGTCTCCAGTACAGGGCTTCGGCAGCCATCTTGCCGTAGCCCTGCTCGCCTGCCGGTGTCGGAAACGGGGCTGCGGGCAATGAACTGGCACGGCGTCTATAGACGCCGCTGCCAGTTCATTGAGGAGAGAGTGGCCAGAGTCCCGAGGCCGGCTGCTGAAAGCGGGACGTTTCCCGGGACCTCATTAAGCCTGGGACAGCGGACCCCGAATCCGGGACGTGTCCCGGGCAATCCGGGACGTCTGGTCACTCTAGTTAAAGGCAACCTTGGTCACTTTGTTTTTGCACCTGTTAGCGTAAAGGTCCTGCAGGGAAGGAAAGCTGCAGCCATTTATTTCTGCTGATCGGATCTTGTGTTGCAATCTCACCTTTTACAGACCATGATCTGAACCAGACAGTCATTCGTTATGTCATGATCGTGTGAGATCTGACAGATCTTTCGTCTCTATACCCCAGTGTTATACCATTCTCTATACCTAAACTTGAACAGGAGGTGACCACGTAGCACCTACCCAACTTACATATACCCCACAGGACTTCGGTGTGCAATTTATAGAGACTGAGGTCTAGAAGACCAGAGTACTACAAAACCACAATAGACAAACAGGCACTACTAGACATATAGACAAATAATAACTAGACAGTCCAGGTCAACAACAGGAAATCAAGAGGTAAGGTACAAAATCGTGATACGTGAGGGGATCCAGGGACAGTCCAGGTCATACACAGTAGACCAAAAATATCGCAGTACAAGGTAGGTACTGGGCAAAGGCAAGGTCAATGCAATCCAGGGTCAGTTCAGGCAGTAATCCACAGAGAGGTCAATATTACAGGCAAGGTCAAACACAGGAGATCCGATAATAATAAGAGCACCCAGCAGTAACCCAAGGGCAACTAACGATATCACAGGCAGTTACAATGAGGCAGTGTAGGACTTTTATACAGACATTCACCCAATCAGTGGCCGCCCACACACAAACTTACCCAATCAGCAAAAAATCAGCTAGATCAGCTGACATCACCTTTGGCGTTGTCTAAGTGAATAGGATGGATGCCTGGTAATGTGTGTCCGTTCCCTGTAAGACCCGGGGTGTGTGTGCATGTGTGGCCACGCTGAGAGGAATGCTGGGGTCGCCGCACAGAGATGGCCACATCGCTGGATTCTGATGGGGAGTTTCTGACAGTTACCCCACCACCACGACTCCCCGGGTAATCCCCAAACCCTCCAGCGGAGGTTTATCAGGAAATTTTGCATAAAATTCTTTAATTAAGTGGTTCAAATTCGTAGTTATCAAACTAAACAAACAAGGTGAAGGCACCCTTGGTGACTTAAAAAGTATTTCAAGGCACCCCTTGGCAGAATCAACTACCCGAAAGGAGGCCTTCTGGCTGTGTACGAGAGATAACGGTGCTGGAGACTTGGGCGCAGGTGAAGGCACCCTTGGTGACTTAAAAAGTATTTCAAGGCACCCCTTGGCAGAATCAACTAGCCGAAAGGAGGCCTTCTGGCTGCGTACGAGAGATAACGGTGCTAGAGACTTGGGCGCAGGACACAGCCGGTAAATGGCTGATCCTGCTGCCGCACAAGTCCGGGCCGTGTTAATTACTATTTCCCTGCCGCCATGGATAGTGGGGGAATAAAATAATTTGGTTTGCAGCTATTGTTGGAAGCCGAATTGTTTTAAAAGCAACTTCAGCTCTGTCTTCTGACGGCGCTGAAGTTACTCCCTTTGCCTGCTACAGCCGTAGTTCCTATTACGGCCTATGGTGGTGCCGGCTGCGCCCAAGTCTCCTGCACTGCTGCACCCAAGTCTCCAGCGCTGGATTCGCCGTATCCGTTCTGGCTGGATGGTGGTCTTCTGACTGGTTCTGGCTGGATGAAGGCTTCTGCCAAGGTACAACTGACAGCTTCAGTGCAGGTGACAACACTGCAGAGATATCATTGGTAGGGATTAAATTGTGAGCCTCTCTAAGGACCGTGAGTGACAGGACTATGTACTATGTAAAGTGTTGCAGGAGATGGCAGTACTATATAAATACATATGGCTGGGATAAGCTTGTCCGCTCCTCTGAGGGCAGTTGGTGGCAAGCATTCTGTATCAGTCATTAAAACAATTCTCCCCTCCCCACCATCATTGTCAGCAATAATCACATGAAGCAGGCCCACCACACAAAGAGATTGCTAGTCATTGGAGTTGTCCATCTCCAACCAACACACGCAAGCAGTCATTTATCACAAACCCTCTCACCCTTCAAAAAGCACACAGCCAATCACTGCCCCACAGACAAACAGTACTCAGCCATGAGAAAGGGCCTTCCTTCCTCAGTGTTCCTATTGGCAATAAAAATACACACACACACACACACACACACACACACCCACCCACACACACCATCAGTCATTAGAAAACCCTTTCACCCCCAACAATCAGCATCAGCAGTTGTACACAGCCCCACCACACACATTCATCCACCACAAACCCTCTCTCCCTCACAAAACACACAGTCAGCCTTCAAGAGCCCACTGACCAAACACTGGGCAAAATAGTAACAAACCCCCTCCTTACCTCTTCCCAAAAATCGCTGGGATTGAAGAACACCAATCACCATCAACAAACAGTTTTCAGCCCTCCATAACTTGACGTCACAGCTTGAGGGAGAGGGTTGTAGGTGGTGATATGCTCAATGCACAGAGTTCAATGCAGAGTGAGTTGGCTGAACCAAAGCTCCCCCTCAAGCCTGGGTGGAAGGGTGAGCATGCTTGCTGCAGTGTGTTCATTGTGCTAGCAGTGTAGTGTGTGCAGTAATCCCCCCCCCCCCCAAAAAAAAGCTCCAGTTTGTTTTACCTCTAAACACCAGCTCCTTTACCTACATCTTCCACCTCGTGACAGGCTCGATTCTGACGGTTCTGCCATGCTTGTGCACTAGAGGAGGCATGGAGCGGTTAAGGTGTTGTTAGGTGTCAAACACACATGTATCAGAGCTGCAGCCACACTTGCACAGTGTTGAAAGTCGCTTTTTCTGGTGGGTAGTGAAAACTGACGGAACACCAGGTCTGTAAGACAGAACATGTTGGGCCAGATTGAGCAGAGTTAGGGAGGGATGGCGCAGCACACCAATGTGTCGTGGAACACAGTTTGAGAACCACTGAATTAAACAATTGGCATGTACCTGTCTAGCAGCAATCCATGATCTTTTCTCTGGTCCATAACCTTTCTAATCAATGAGAAATTGAGGGGAATTTATTACAAAACAAGAATCTAGATTTTTTTCCTCTCCTATTTCATTTCTATATTGACCTCTACAGGAAGAGGGGGAGAAACTGACTTATCTACATTAGCTGCTTATTTCAGGAGAGAAATATGAAGATAATCAACACCCTTTACTGAACAGGGCAATTTAATTCTGCACATAACTTTATTAAATTTACATTAAAGGATACCCGAACTGACATGTGACATGATGAGATAGACATGTGTATGTACAGTGCCTAGCACACAAATAACTATGCTGAGTTCCTTTATTTTCTTTCTCTGCCTGAAAGAGTTAAATATCAGGTATGTAAGTGGCTGACTCAGGCCTGACTCAGACAGGAAGGGACTACAGTGTGACCCTCACTGATAAGAAATTCCCTTTTTTACCTCTTTCTTGCTCTCAGAAGCCATTTTCTGTTAGGAACGTGTTTTATAGTTGGAATTTCTTATCAGTAAGGGTCACACTGTAGTCACTTCCTGTCTGAGTCAGGACTGAGTCAGCCACTTACATACCTGATATTTAACTCTTTTAGGCAGAGAAAGAAAAAAAAGAACATAGCATAGTTATTTGTGTGCTAGGCACTGTACATACACATGTCTATCTCATCATGTCACATGTCAGTTCGGGTATCCTTTAACTCACTTATCACTAGATAAGGTCCAATAAACTGAGAGCCTAATTTGGATGAGGGCTGTCGAAGTGGAATGTTATGAGTAGACAGACATACCAAATCTAGAAAAAATTCTGGCTCGGGTGCAATGGGAATCAAATTATTTTTTTGTTGCTTGATAGCAGATTTTAAATTCTCTTGAACCTGTTTCCAAACCTCAGACCCATTGTCTCATCCACCAGGCAGCAATAAATTCTTGCCTAGAGCGGCAGGAGGAGCCAGGAGCGCTGCTGAGTAGTGAGAGAAGAAATGCCTCTCAGCCCACTCAGGTATCCATTTACACAGCAGCAGCTAACAGCAGCGCCTGACTGGACTCATAACTGATTCACTGACTGATTAATTCAGTTCCTTCAGCTCAATGATTCAAAGAACCACAGTAATGAGTCAGTGAGAGAAGGCTCCTAGTACAGCATCAGCTCCTGAGTCCTGACTCTTCACTCTGATTCACTGATTCATTCAGTTCATCTCTCTCTGCTACTGGTATGTGGATGTGGAGACTGAGAGTAGCAGAATTAGCAGCCTGGCATGGACTGCCCCCCAGGCTGCCTTTTATTCAGTGATTTAGGGCTGGTCTGGTGTCTGGTGTATTCAGGTTTGTTGTTGTACAGCAATGTGAAACACTAGGCTAGCTGATAAAAGTGCAATTAGAGGACAGACAAGCTGGTTAATATACACAGCATGATGCAGAGCTTGGGAAAACACCTGTCTTATCTCTCCCCATTGTTATAATGACTGCATGTGCAGATAAGGTGTTAAACAGGTTGAAAAGTTTTGACAGTCCCTAGACTCCAGGAGGGCTGCTTTCTGAATTGTGTGGGGGACTGGCAGGGACAGCAGTCCTATTACTGGCAACTAGTCTCTGTGTAATGTGGGACTGCAATACAGATTAGCTCTCTGCTCCATCTCCTGCTATTCTCAGTCTCACTGCACTCCTATTCTGTCTGGGCTAGTGCACGACAAAAATCGCAATAGCAATCGCTAGCAATTTGCAAATGTGACTTGATAATTTGGGCTGAGGCTGCCATGATAACGGGCCTCAAGTCTATTTTTCCCCACAGGCCAAAAGGTCCCAGTCCTCCCCTGCTAGCAGCATAGTGTGTGTGTGTGTATAGTGTATATCTACTGTGTGCTGTGTGTGTGTGTGTGTGTGTGTGTATATAGTGTGTGTGTGTGTACTGTGTATAGAGTGTGTGTACTGTGTGTGTGTGTACTGTGTGTGTGTGTGTGTGTGTGTACTGTGTATAGTGTGGGTGTTGTGTGTACTGTGTGTATGTGTATATTGTATAGTGTGGTGTGTGGTGTGTGTGAGTGCATGCTGCAATAAGTATATTTTATGGTGAAATGCTCTGCTGCATTACAACTATTTTCTGGTGAACCCATGCCGCAATAAGTGTATTTTCTGGTGAAACGCTGCTGTATTATGATTTTCGGGGGTCTTGGTGGTGGGGTTCACCACAGGGGTGGTGTTCACCACAGGGGTGGGGGGTATGGGGCTGGGGGCAATCACGGGGGGGGGGGGGGGGGTGTATAGGTAGTCAAGTATAGGTGCCCCCAATATAGCTAGCCAGGAAACGGTGCCCCCTTACAGGTTACGCAGGTATAGGTGGCTCCAGTATGGATAGCCTGTGTGTGTGTACTGTGTATAGTGTGTGTGTGTGTGTGTGTGTGTGTGTACGTACTGTGTATAGTGTGTGTGTTGTGTGTACTGTGTGCATGTGTATATTGTGTGTGTGTGTGTGGTGTGTGTGAGTGCATGCCGCAATAAGTATATTTTATGGTGAAACGCTCTGCTGCATTACAACTATTTTCTGGTGAACCCATGCCGCAATAAGTGTATTTTCTGATGAAATGCTGCTGTATTATGATTTTCGGGGGTCTTGGGGGTGGGGTTCACCACAGGGGTGGGGGGTAGAGGGCTGGGGTCAATCACTTAGGGGCGCCACACTATTTCTCACCTGGAGTGACAAAATGGCTAGAGACGCCCCTGACCTCAGACATGTGAGAGAACCAATTTTCAAGATTGGGAAGATCAGAAGACAGACCAGAGAGAGAACTGAGTTTTGGGTTATAACCAGCAACAACCCAAAAAGGAGACCTTATAGTCGAGCTGTTAAGCAAATTATTTATTGCAAATTCAGCAAATAGTCTTCCTGGCTATTGACCATAAAATATCTCAGATATTGCTCTGGAGTCTGATTCATTGGGTATCATTCATAAAAGTGCTGTCGGTAAGGAGAATCAATGCGGGAAAACACCGCTGCCGGTATTTTAGACTTCTGGGTGGGCATTCATAAAAAAGTGTTCAGGTGCGATAGCAGTGCGGAGATTTCCCGAACAAGGCTGGCGGTAGGCAGGCGGTAGGCTTGCGGAGACACAGGAAGCTGACGAGTTGATACATTTCTCAGTGTTCCGCTCTACTGCAGCTGCCTGGGAGGTCTGTGTCTCCATTAACTTTACATTGGTATTGCCACATAAGAAGGAGCGGTATTTCCCGTCCTCATACCGCTTGCGGTATTCTTTATGAATTTACATTTTGTTACATGTGTTCCGATAATCACCGCACAAGGCGGTGATTTATCGCTCTGCTCGGTAGTGTCAGCTTTTCATGCGGAAACAGCCTTTATGAATGCTGCACTTGCTGAGTGTTCAGTAAAGTCAGCTGTTTTAAGCATTTCCGCATGCGGAAATGCTTTATGAATGATAGCCATTTTCTCTGTTCGACCATTAGTCTCTGGATGAAGCCCTGAAGAAAATGACAAAGAAATTCCTAGATGGGCACAAAACACACACCAAAATTGAAACACAAATAGCACCCCTCTATCATACAACACATTTTTCGGAATTCAATGTAATCTGAAAATATTTTTAAAAACATTAGCACCAGTTCTTTAGCAGAGGAGGAAAATGCACAAAATTTGTAATTTTGCTAAATCTACCAACAACTACCCAAATGTAGCTACACATATAGCATGGCTATATGTGTTCAAGGTTTCTCAGGGATGGGTAATGGCAAAACACTACACAAGGTCTTACTTTGGGCGCACACTTGACAAGCTTTAACAAAATCAAGGGCATCACTTGTCAGGGAAGGCCAACAGACATGTCGGTTGAGTACATTTTTTTTCCTCCCGAATGACCTTCGTTTGGTTTCACAAAACTGTCTCAAAACTCTGTAATCTGAGATATTCTGGCACAAAAGGATGTCTACCCTGAAGAGCCTTATCTTGTACAACAGATAACTGATGTGATAAATCAGGCGACAATTTACAATTAATTACTGCAGTAACAACACATTTTTGGAACAATGGGTTCAGAATCAGAGACATCCTTTTCAAAACAACGATATAAGGCATTATCAGTATTATTATTTAGTATTTATATAGCACTAACATCTTCTGCAGTGCTGCACAGGATATATAGTCTAGTCTCTAACTGTCCCTCAGAGGAGCTCACAATCTAATCCCTACCAGAGTCCTATGTCTATGTATGTAACATGTAGTGTATGTATTATAGTCTAGGGTACATTAGGGTACATTTTTAGGGGGGAACGAATTAACTGAGCTGTATGTTTTTGAGATGTGGTAGGGAACCAGAGTGCCGGAGGAAACCCACGTAGACACGGGGAGAACTTACAAACTCCTTGCAGATGTTGACTTGGCTGGGATACGAACCGGGGACCCAGCGCTGCAAGGTGAGAGCGCTAACCACTACGCCACCGTGCTGGCATCTTGCTTAATGCTGGGAATATACTGAGTTTTTCGGCTGATCAATTTTCAGATCATTTTTCTAATTAATTTATATGAGAAAATCAAGCAGAAAGACAATAGAAATCAGATTGGACCTGTCGGAAACTATCTATCAAGCCGTCTATCTGCCAAAAAAATCTCATGCTGTATTCCTAGCATAACATTCTTAGAACTGTTTTGTAAACTTTAAATTAAAGCAATCGTTAACATTAAACCCCAAGAGAAACAATACCCACTGTGCTTGACAGAGATTATAGTACTTTTTTTTGCATCTTCGATATTCTCAAGATTTTTATTGTCTGTATACACTGGAACATGATGTATCGCCCCCTCTAGCCAATGTCTCTGTTAAAACGGGTTAGGTGGTTGTAGGGCAGGGGTCTCAAACTCGCGGCCCGTGGGCCATTTGCGGCCCTCGATGCAATATTTTGTGGCCCTCGCCAGCAAAAGCTTCCTTATAGTTCGCTTCAGTGCTCCCAAGTAATCCGCCACATCCCCGCCACTAAACAAGGGCTGCAGAGCCCCCAAATCGCCCGGGGGGCAATCCGCCGGCATTTCCTGGAAGGGGCAGAGCTTTCAGCTTCAGCTCTGCCCCTCCTGACGTCAATCGCGGCGCATCGCCACCTCTGCCTGCCCCTCTCACTCTTCCTTCACAGAGAGGGGCGGGGAGAAGTGGCGATGCGCCGCGATTGACGTCTGGAGGGGCAGAGCTGAAGCTGAAATCTCTGCCCCTTCCAGGAAATGCCGGCGGATTGCCCCCCGGGCGATTTGGGGGCTCTGCAGCCCTCGTTTTGCGGCCGGGACGCGGCGGATTACTTGTAATAGTAGCACTGGCGCGAACTATAAGGTAAAATAGGCAAAATAGTTCGATTCAGTGTGAATTTGATTTTGAAATAAAAATCAAAGCAAGGGACGGGGGGGGGGGGGGGGTTTGGAAGGGGGGGTCATTGGGTTTCAGCCAGAGCTGCTGATTGACTTTTTTTGTGAAATCCCTTATGCGGCCCAGCCTCATCCTGACTTTGCCTCCTGCGGCCCCCAGGTAAATTGAGTTTGAGACCCCTGTTGTAGGGGGCTACCACCTTCTTTGGGCGCCAGCAGTACAAGAACTGTGTTTAGTAACTTGACATTTTCACAGCAGCATCAGACAATGGAGGGAGATCATAAATGTCTTTAAACAGCTAAGGAGATTTATTTGGCAATGCATAAGTCTTTAAGACTCTTGGGTACCTCAGCAAATGCATATCTGCATTCCAGACTTGGCGTTTCCTGCCATCTTAACATCTAGCCGACCGCGTCACGCCAATGAGCGTGGCCGCGGCGGCAGCCCCATGACCGCCTAACGCCGATCGGTGTAAGGTCCTCGGGCTCTGTTTTGCAGGAGATCGCGCACAGGCTGTGCGCGCATCTCCTGCTTGGTGGGCGGAGTCAGTCTCCGAGCGGCGGTTGCCATCTAATCACTGGTACAGCGCTGCGATCAGCAGCAGCGCTGTACTGGGGACAGCCGTGTGACACCGCTGTCCCCTTCAGAGGCACAGGCGTGATCGACTGTCATAGGCTGAAGCCTATGACAGCTGATCACAGGGATTGGCTGGCGGGGAAAGGGAGGGAGGGGGGAATAGAATAGTTCAAAAAAAACACACACTATTATAAAAAAAGACAAATAAACAAAAACAAACAAACATCTGGGGGGCGATCAGACCCCACCAACAGCTCTGTTGGTGGGCTGTGTCGTGTGGCCCTACAGCTTGGCCTTAAAGCTGCAGTGGCCAATTTCTCAAAAAATGGCCTGGTCTTTAGGGGGGTTCAATACTGCAGTCCTCAAGAGGTTAAATCAGCTCTAGCAACTGATTTAGGTTCTTATGAAGAAAACAGAGGCACCAAAAGTATAAAATTAACTAAAATGGTTAAAAATTGCTGAGGAGGTCGTTTGTGGACTTACCTCTTTTATGCCTAATACACACGGTACGATTTTCCGTGCGATAGATGGATCCGATAGATAAAATTTGCCATGTCCGATATTGCTCCCTATCGTTCCTGCACTCTATTTCTCATAGCGGTTGTCACAGGACCCCTAGTGGCCGGACCGCAAAATGCCTTACAATTGGTTTCAGCACACAGACCATGCAAGCTGTGGTTGCAATCCGTGTGCATAAACCACTGGAATTTTGGCAGCAGACCGACTAGAAGGGAGCCTGTGAGTTACGGTAATTACAAATTACACACTATTTCAGGGTATAACTGCCACCACCTCTGTTACCATGGGACAGAGGAGCCCACTGACTGGCTGAGTCTAGACCTGCAAATAAAAACGGTTAAACACACTCTATTCTGTCTAGCTAGCAACAATAGTAGCGACTCTTCAGAAGTCAGGGTTTAGTTTGTGCGGCTGAATAGCAGGGTAGCGGAACAAATAAAAGACGTTTAGCGTTGTTTATTAAACATGCAATATTAATAATTAATATATACAGAAAATTGTTAAAGTCAACAATTATAGAGACAAATAATAGCACAGTATAGAAAATAAAAATGAAGAAAAAAATAGAGTTCGTGGAAATATGTCCTTCTGGAAAAATCTGAGCACATGGAAAATGTCCTTTGTTTCAGTTCAGGAAAATGGCCGCCAGCCACATGGTCCTTTGGCTGGCTTGATCAGGTGATGGTACACTGAGGTCCGCCTGCTGGCAATGTGCTTTTGATGAAGCTGGTTCGGGGGTGTGGCAATGCCTGCCCCCTCTGAATTACAAACCAATCACAGTTCAAGTCCTTGGAGAGAGATTCAGGTTTAAACTTATACAACGCTGTTACTCAAAATCGATAAATGCCACATTTGCGGTGATAACAGATTAATGCACAGTGGATTCGGGGAATCATACAGAGACCAAGAATCCTGAGTCTAGCCCACATGGTTGCACCAAAATTAATAACTCTGCTTAGGGATGGGCTACAAACTCCCACAATCTCTTAAAACGTGCGCAATTTCAACTGCACCTAAATGTGTTATTTTAATAGAGATAGTCAGTGGCATTCTGCTGCAATCTTACCAAAGTTGCACCACAGTCGATAGGCACCCTGGTGAGGGTATCCGTGTGCTAGGCTGATGTGGCGCTGTGGTCCAGCAGCTCCTAAGACATCGATTGAAGAGATCAGCAGCACCACGTGGATGTATTCAAGCTCTTTATTGCATAAAGATAGCGCCCAGGGACAGCGACAGACGCTGTTTCGGAGACAAGCTCCTTTCTCAAGCTGTATAGGCTCACTCAAAAGAGATAACAAACATAAAGGCATTTATATACAGTTTCAATAGGGTCACATGGACCAATCAGATAACATCACAATACAAAAAAGCATAAGTATCCAATCACAGGGCAAAGCATAATGAGAGGACCTGATGGGAAACAGATATGTAAATCAGCAGCCGTTATCACAGCATGATTTGAAAGTGTCATAACCCCAATGGCCAATCAGCACTTACCAAGTCAGGAGGACCTGATGGGAAACCACAGCAATGTCATAACACTCCTCCCAATCTCCCAGGGGGCAATGCGAGAAGCGTACTGCTGTAAAACGGAACGAATGACGTCATGACGTCATCCGTTTCCATGCGTAAAAGCGTCCTAGCAATGCGTAAAAATGTACACGTAAGATTCTCAATAGCATCCATGCGTAAAAGCGTCCTAGCGATGCGTAAAGGCGTACGCGTACAAAAAGGCCTAATTGCCGTCCCCCGTAATTGCTGATAGAAGACACCCTCGAACTCAAAGTAGTTCTCCTCCAAGATAATCTTCAAGAGCACGCACACCTCGAGCTGTGGTACAGAGCGGCCGAAATGGCACCTTTCCATGTCTAGGATGTCATATGTGTGGCTTGATTTTTAAGGGAGATAAGTTCAGGCACCCGTCCAAGGGTACTGAGTTCAGCATACGTGGTCGGTATACATGTGATTCTTCATATGTAGTTTATATACTAAAATGCCCATGTGGGCTATTATATGTGGGAGAGACCACTCAGCGACTGCGTGAACGTATCTCCTCACATAAATCGGCCATCAGGACCAAGAATATGTCCCAATCTGTCTCGGCCCATTTTACCCAGTTCCGCCACTCTATACCACAGCTCCGTGTGCAAGTTATAGATGGGGTTCCTGTTCATTTTAGAGGAAATAGGGAAAAGGTATTACTTAGACGGGAGGCGGGTTGGATTAGGAGGTTGGGTACCCTGGGAGGGGGGCGGTCTCAACCGTGATTATGACCTTTCTTTTTGCATTTAAATTTTTATATTCTATCTGAGTACAAGATTCATTGATATATTGTGCCCTCACATGTTCTTGTGCGGTCTGCTATGCTGCGTCGGCGGTGTGCTGACTGCCGAGTCCAGCTATGTGTGTTTCCCTTGTGGTTACACTTTGAGTATTCTGGGGGTTGCTACTTTTTGATGTGCAGGTCTCTTTATTGCTATTGTATCTTTTACATCTAATACAACGATTTATCTATAAGGGTGGTTATCTCTCATGGCACACTCAGCCTTACTTTACCACAGCACTAGCATTTTTTCGCTTTTGGTCATCATCTGATGTTTTATGGTGCTGACTTCGTCAGCATGTTCGGCTTTATATGCGTTTTATGCGCCAGTTTGCGTATTTTTGCATTCGGCATAGCGGCTATTCTATATTGTTTTGTATTTGATTTTATGTGTAAGTTTTCTCTGCGTTTTTTTCGCGTTTTTTCGCGTTTTGGGCGCGTGGTTTGGACGTTTTTACGCACGGAGGCCTTTTTGTACGCGTACGCTTTTACGCATCGCTAGGACGCTTTTACGCATGGATGCTATTGAGAATCTTACGCGTACATTTTTACGCATTGCTAGGACGCTTTTACGCATGGAAACGGTCATTCGTTCCGTTTTTCAGCAGTACGCTTCTCGCATTGCCCCCTGGGAGATTGGGAGGAGCGTTATGACATTGCTGTGGTTTCCCATCAGGTCCTCCTGACTTGGTAAGTGCTGATTGGCCATTGGGGTTATGACACTTTTCAAATCATGCTGTGATAACGGCTGCTGATTTACATATCTGTTTCCCATCAGGTCCTCTCATTATGCTTTGCCCTGTGATTGGATACTTATGCTTTTTTGTATTGTGATGTTATCTGATTGGTCCATGTGACCCTATTGAAACTGTATATAAATGCCTTTATGTTTGTTATCTCTTTTGAGTGAGCCTATACAGCTTGAGAAAGGAGCTTGTCTCCGAAACAGCGTCTGTCGCTGTCCCTGGGCGCTATCTTTATGCAATAAAGAGCTTGAATACATCCACGTGGTGCTGCTGATCTCTTCAACCGATGTCTTAGGAGCTGCTGGACCACAGTGCCACATCAGCCTAGCACACGGATACCCTCACCAGGGTGCCTATCGACTGTGGTGCAACATGGATATGGTCCGAGATGCTGGCACCGTGAGTGGTAATGAACGCAACCTGGCGGCCATCACCCTTGCCTATGCGGTTGAGGAGGCGACACAGATTATGGCGGGTGAGACCTCCTTTTTACAAAAACCGGATCCTAAGCCCCTGAAAAGAGAACTGGAACAGCTGAAGCGTCGGCGTATTGACCTCGACTTGCACGCCAAAACTTTGGCCGAGTACCACAGATGTGGACGTATCCCAAGACAGATGAGAGCAAATGTGGCCCCACTTCTCTTCCCTAGAGATGGTGATTTCTGCGTTGGATGGGAACATATTTGGAATAAAGCGGCCTTCGACGCCATGGTGCACACTGTGGTGAGAATTCGCAAGGAGCTTCCAGTGATCGATTCTAAGATCTCTACGATCGAATCCAGCCTTGAGAAACTTTTGCCTGTTGAGGAGCTTACTCAGTATGAGGATCAATTACAACTCCGTATGGACACTTACCTAAATACAGGTGAAGAGGAGAAACGTATGAAGTTCCAGCGTGACGCAATGGATTATTCCTCGGGCTTTGTATATGCCTGGCAGAAGGCTCCAAGTGCTCGTAAGAGGAGACCTCCCTTCCAAAGACCAAGGCGTCCTGGAAAACCAGGCCAACCTAAGGGCCGGCTCCGTCTGACGGTGAGGCATCATCAGATTTCCCAGTATCTTCTGGGGGTGAGAGTTCACCTACTACACGTCGAAAAAACGACGAGGGGGCAAACGGTACAAGCGAAGATGCCGGAAGCCACAAGCAGGTCCCCAAAACCAACAAAATGAATCTTCGACAATGCAAAAATTAGTTGTCAATATTTCACATCATGTGCTCTCGAATGAGGAAACTAGGGCCCTTAATCATGGTTTGGGTTTCTGCCCCACCAACCCTCCGGATTTCTTCCTCATGGAACAGGAATGCTATCGCTTTTTGCGAAGTATTAAATTGAAGGCCTTCTTCTCCACTAACTCTTTTTTACCTCAACAACGGATTGAAAGGGAAGGACTTTTTTCATTAAGGGACTATCAGCTTACGAATAAGAGTTCCTTTGTTCCACCCAGCCACCCCACTATTGATATCTTTGCTTCTAAATTGATGGATGGAATCAAGGCAATGGAGCGGGACTTTAACAATGGTCATTTGAAGATCAAATCAAATTTAAGTCGTTCTGAAAGGGATGCGCTGGCTTCTATACAGAGGAACTCTGATATCACTGTTCGGGTAGCGGATAAGGGGGGAGCAGTGGTGGTCATGGACACTAGTTATTACAGAGAGGAGATTTTATCGCAGCTTGACCATACCTTAGTCTACAAGAAATTAAGTGGTGACCCCATTCGGAGGATTTGTTCACGCATTAAGTCCGTTATTGATGATGCATATTTTAGGGGTACCATCGATGAAGATTTAAGGAAATTCCTCTACTGTGACCACCCTGCGACCCCCAAATTTTATACTTTACCGAAAATTCACAAGAACCTACTCCGGCCACCGGGGAGACCCATTGTGGCCGGGGTAGGTTCAGTGTTTGTCCCTTTGGCTAAGTTTCTGGATAAGCTTTTGCAGCCCTTCGTTGTGTCTTTAGATTCTTATCTAAAAGACACCACTATGGTTTTGGAGAAGTTGGGTAAACTTCAGATTGATTGCACGGATCTCGCGCTGGTTACATTGGACGTCGAGAGCCTCTACACCTCCATCCCACATGATGGGGGTGTAGAGGCTATCGATTGGTTTCTTCTTACACAGTCTGACCTGACCGTTGAACAGAGAAAGTTTGCAGTTTCACTCTTGAAGATTATCTTGGAGGAGAACTACTTTGAGTTCGAGGGTGTCTTCTATCAGCAATTACGGGGGACGGCAATGGGTTCCAATGTGGCCCCCTCCTACGTAAATCTTTTCATGGGCCTCTACGAAGAGGCATTCGTCTACACCAGCATGTACTTCCGCCAACATGTGGTTTGTTGGTGGAGGTACATTGACGATATTTTTTGCGTTTGGAGGGGGCCACACGGGAGGCGGGTTGGATTAGGAGGTTGGGTACCCTGGGAGGGGGCGGTCTCAACCGTGATTATGACCTTTCTTTTTGCATTTACATTTTTATATTCTATCTGAGTACAAGATTCATTGATATATTGTGCCCTCACATGTTCGTGTGCGGTCTGCTATGCTGCGTCGGCGGTGTGCTGACTGCCGAGTCCAGCTATGTGTGTTTCCCTTGTGGTTACACTTTGAGTATTCTGGGGGTTGCTACTTTTTGATGTGCAGGTCTCTTTATTGCTATTGTATCTTTTACATCTAATACAACGATTTATCTATAAGGGTGGTTATCTCTCATGGCACACTCAGCCTTACTTTACCACAGCACTAGCATTTTTTCGCTTTTGGTCATCATCTGATGTTTTATGGTGCTGACTTCGTCAGCATGTTCGGCTTTATATGCGTTTTATGCGCCAGTTTGCGTATTTTTGCATTCGGCATAGCGGCTATTCTATATTGTTTTGTATTTGATTTTATGCGTAAGTTTTCTCTGCGTTTTTTTCGTGTTTTTTTTCACGTTTTTTCGCGTTTTTGGCACGTGGTTTGGGCGTTTTTACGCACGGAGGCCTTTTTGTACGCGTACGCTTTTACGCATCGCTAGGCCGCTTTTACGCATGGATGCTATTGAGAATCTTATGCGTACATTTTTACGCATTGCTAGGACGCTTTTACGCATGGAAACGGATGACGTCATGACGTCATTCGTTCCGTTTTTCAGCAGTACGCTTCTCGCATTGCCCCCTGGGAGATTGGGAGGAGCGTTATGACATTGCTGTGGTTTCCCATCAGGTCCTCCTGACTTGGTAAGTGCTGATTGGCCATTGGAGTTATGACACTTTTCAAATCATGCTGTGATAACGGCTGCTGATTTACATATCTGTTTCCCATCAGCTCCTCTCATTATGCTTTGCCCTGTGATTGGATACTTATGCTTTTTTGTATTGTGATGTTATCTGATTGGTCCATGTGACCCTATTGAAACTGTATATAAATGCCTTTATGTTTGTTATCTCTTTTGAGTGAGCCTATACAGCTTGAGAAAGGAGCTTGTCTCCGAAACAGCGTCTGTCGCTGTCCCTGGGCGCAATCTTTATGCAATAAAGAGCTTGAATACATCCACGTGGTGCTGCTGATCTCTTCAACCGCAATCTTACCAAAAAAATAACTGGCTATATTTCCACTTTGGGCTGTGCACATGACGATATCCTGCTGTGAGGGAAGTGTCCTTGGCTAGGCCCACCAAATGGTGTTCCTTTCAAAAGGCCAGATCGCAATTAGCTGTGATCTGCCTGCGACAGGAATTCCTTTGTTCCTTGCTAATTAACCACACAGGTCTTTTCAGTGAGCATACTTGGCTCCATGAAAAGGAACTCTGCCAACACCTATGAAAACAACAGTGACCCCAGGTTGGCTACAGGTAGCCCCTACACAACAAATCCAGATTCTATCGATCTTAATCGCAATCGGTGCAGAAAATCGATTGCGATCGCATTTTTTCACGGGCGGTTCAAGGACGCCATCTGCGGCCACGCTACCGTCCGTGACAGCGGTGAATGGAAAAAGATACGAAAAACGAATGAAGATAAGAGAATCGAGCGCAGAATCGAGTGTGGAATCATGCGGGAAAAACGTTCGGGTCGCAAAATCGCACGGAAAATCTTACCGTGTGTACCCAGCATTAAGGAGACACACAACCACTGTGCAATTTCAATGTCATAGAAAACGGATTGATCTGAATGGGTAGGTATTGTAAACAACTTAAATTGCCCATTGATCTGCTTCCTGTACTGTTCTTTGTGCGAGAATCCGTGCTCTAAAAAAATTTTTTGCAAAAGCTGACCATTATTACCTTTCTGTCAATATCTGGCCCTGTCTACAACAACCACCACCAAAAACATTTACCGCAATCTCTGCAACACAAAATACAGAGAACAACCTACAACAAACTGACATACATTGACATATATCCAAACAACCATCCAAATTGGCCATAAGAGTTATTCGATACTGCATTATATGTCCTGGCAACCTGCTGTCCCTTTAAGAAAAAAACAGACCACACAGTGAATTCACTCCATTGCTAAACCCTCGGCACTCAAATCACATTGTTAAAATATGATTTACATATTTCAGAAAGAAACTTAAGCATATAGTCCCCCCTAAATCACACACACACACACAAACACTGAAAACACTGAACAGCTCTCTCCCCTTATGCGGGGGAGAGTCGCTGCCCACACATCCTCCCACAGTTGTGTTCGCTGGCAAAAAAAAGCTGTCTGAAGAAGCAATACACAACCCCAAAATAGCAGCCTGTAGAAAAATGTAATAGAAACAAACTTAGACATTCTTCTCTAACAACTATACAAGCATCAGCTGATACTTTTTTTTAGGATCCGTGGTACGCATATCTATGCCCCTGTATACTTCATGTGCGGATCAGGGGCAAAGATATGCGTACTGTTAACTTACCGCAGCATTCATGCCCCACGCCGTTATTGTTCGCCTCACTGTTGCAGCCCGATCCATCTGTGATTGGCATATGAGAATCAACTATTCTCAACCCCGATCACCATTCCAGTGTCTTCCAGGAGCGTGCAGAAATGAGATGCAGGCTCTCATTCATAACAGACTCTATACTTCCGTGTTTCTATTAATAGAACATGGTCTCAGTAGCACCATCTTGTGGTCAAAATGTAAAAATCCATCCAATTAATTACACTTCTATACCAGTGGTCTTCAGACTAGGGCCCGCGGGCAAAATGTGACCCCCTGAGTCTTTTTTACCGCCCCCCACACACAAAATGTATAATAGATGTGGTCAGCTACATCTTTAAAGTCAATGTTACCCGATCTAAAAAAACAAATGTCAGATACTCACCTAAGGAGAGGGAAGGCTCTGAGTCCTAATGAGACTTCCCTCTCCTCTCCTGGTGCCTGGTCCCGCTCAGGATCCCCCATAGCAGCATTCGACCAGTTCGGTAAAATACTGCCACTTCCTCCGCCGAAGGGAGGTGTAATGATTGTGGAATTCCCTCCGTGATCAGCGCACAAGACGTGCGCTGACACTGCGGAAATCCTCCACAAGCGTTTAATTTGCGGAAACCCAGCAAAAGGTGCGATGCACCTGTAGAGGGAAATTCCTGTCGACAGGTGGAGCTGTGGAGTGCAGAGGAACAGCTCCTCTGCCCTGCCACAGACGCCAGACAGGAATTGTACGAAGGAAAGAAACGCAGGGCAAGATAGCCCTGAAAGAGAGAGATCAAAGCGACAGAGGATATGTGTGTTCACCAAACTAGTCGCCACCCTGTGACGATGAACACACAACCGGGAAGACAAAGCGAGACGGCAATCGCCGGAGATGGCGATTGCTAACAGCGACACAAGACCGAATAAGCACAGATAAGAAATGTATGTATGTCCACCAATCTAGCCGCCAACCTGCGACGACAGACACACAACAGAAGAAACCAAGTGAGAACGCAATTGCAAGAGAAGCGATTGCGAAAGAGAATGAGCACAGGGACAGATGTATGTGTGTGCACCAAACTAGTCGCCAACCCGCGACGGTGCATACACAACAGCAGATATGAAGTAGGAACGCAATCGCGAGAGAGGCGATTGCCAGAGGTGACACAAGGCTACAGCAAGGCAGAGCACGAGAGTAGCAAAGGCACAGCAAATCATACAATGAGGAGATACGGAAAATAACAAACGCTAGCTAAACGCGAACACCGCACTCATTCGCAACAGTGCACGCGTTTATGCGCGGTCCCCGTGTGATAAGCACAACAGAGACAAGCACGCCTAACTAACCACCGACAGACAAACATGAAACAGAGGACGCGAGTGCTTGCTTAACGGTTACCTCACCGAGCTTCCAGCAAGCGTTCGTAGCAGACAAGACAGACACACGAAAACATGAACAAGCGAGAGATAGGATCCACAGCACTAGCGAAAGAGGCTAGTGCGATCCAGGAAGACAGAACAGAAGGATCCACAGCACTAGCGCAAGAGGCTAGTGCGATCCAAGTACAGCAAGAGAGTAGCAGACTAGAAGGATCCACAGCACTAGCGCAAGGAGAGTGCGATCCTGGCAAGACAGATCAGAAGGGGCTACCAGTAACAACCGCTGTTCCGGTTAGCACCCAGACACACAGAACGATTTCCTGTCGACCACCACTGGGACAGGACAATCGCAACAGACAAACAAAACAGATAAGCAATCCTAACTGCACTAGGGAAACCTGCCTAGTGCAGTCCCATGAATTACTCTAAGCTAATCTTCAAACAATGAGCAAGGCTGATACTCCAGGCGTGTTACACAGGACTAAATCCTTATGACCAGCAACTTACTGTGGGAAACCTAGCTCTTTATAGAGCAAGCCCACAAAGGATGTGGCTAGGCAATCTGCATGACAAACATATGCAAATTCCTCAGCAGCAAGCTGCGCAACTGACAAAAGGTCTCTCTTCCAGAGACCTGCAGAATGCAGACCTGAACAGTGGTCAAAAGGCTGCCTGCCTGCGCAGGCAGCCGCGCGGATCCTCACAGGAGGTTTTGGAAGTCTTCGGGAGCACTCGGGCTCCCGGAGACTGGGCGCTCCACACTGTGCATGCGCGAGCGCCCTCTAACGCATTTGCGTGTGCACAGTATGGAGCCGTCTGTCTTCGGGAGGACTCGGCTCCCGAAGACTTCCGAAGTCACCCGCGGTGGGGGATTGGAATGGGGAAGCCAGCGCAGCACGAAGGGCATCGGGAGAGGAGAGGGAAGGCTCATTAGGACCAGAGCCTTCCCTCTCCTTAGGTGAGTATCTGACTTTTGGGTTTTTTTAGGACTGGTAACAATGGCTTTAAATATTGGTGGTCTGCATATAGAATGAAGCCAGGAAGCAGTAATTTGCTGGTTTCCAATCAAATTCCACATCAGGATACACTGTTGGACTGCAGGTTGTCACCTGGGTATGCTTCACTGTCTGGTGCACAAAGACTTCTACATCATTTTATGTATACTCCGTCCCCCCAGCAGTCTGAAGTATGTTGACCCGGCCCCCGACCCAAAACGTTTGGGGACACCTGCTCTATACTGTTTCACATAGAAAAATTAGTATTAGTTTTATTTTATTGTTTTTAATCCCCTCCAACTCTGCCCCATAGTTCTGAAAATAAAACACTTGTTAATTTATTTATTTTTAAATTACATCTTTTTTTTTTTTTTTACATAAATAGGGACTTTTCTAATATGTATGTCATGAGGGTATATTAATTTTCATTTTGCAAATAAAGTCCTTTAATAGGTGAAATAGTATTAAAAATCCCTAAACTGAAAAAATACACCTCTCTTTCCAGGAATAAATATTATCGCCATACATTGTAGTAGGGACACAATTTAAATGTTGTAATAACCGGGACAAATGGACAAATAACATTATTTTAAAACTATAATGGCTGAAAACTGAGAATTTTTTTTTCTTATTATTCCCTTTACAATGCATATAAAATAAAATAATTCTTAGCAAAAAGTACCACTCAAAGAAAGCCTAATTTGTGGCAAAAAAAATTAAAATATATAGATCATTTCTGTGGGATAAGTAACAATAAAGTTATAGCTGAATGAATGGGAGAAGCCAGAGCCGGATTAAGGCCGAAGGGGGCCCCAAGCAAAGTAGCAGATTTGGGCCCCCTCCATGAACTGTGGGTGTGCTGGCAACCACTTGTAGCCTGCTCACTATCTGCAAGCTACTTTGTATGTGTGGGTGTGCCTGTATATATATATATATATATATATATATATATATATATAATATATTTTTTTCCTATCATATTCATCAGTAATGTATGCTGTTCATGATACAACCCACTGCTGCCTCCTGTACTACTCACTCACTATTATGGCGCCTGGACTGCGCTGTCACATTGAGCCTGCAGCACATTCAGGTGGAGGGAGGGGGAGGGCCAGTGAGGTCAGCAGCGTCTGACAGCTACAGTGAACACGCGGACCTGAGTCACGTGTTGCAGGGCGCACGCCGAGTCTGCAGGCTGAAGTGGAAAGTGCCTTGTTACCATAGTAACCACGACGCTCAGCCATTCAGAGACCGATCAGTGCTGCGGCAGGTAAAGGAGCTGCTCTGCTGCCAAATGATCACATGCTAGTGCTCCCTAGCGGCAGCAGTGGTGTACCTAGGGTATTTGGTACCCGGTGCTGATTATCTTCAGACCCCCCCCCCGCCCCCCAAAAATTTATATTTTAAGGAGGGTATTTAAGGGGGTTAAATGCTAAGTGCGGCAACATTTTGGGGACATGGCCACTCGGACATTGGGCATGAATAAGCTGATTGAGCACATCAGCCGGAGATCTAGCAGCATGTCTGAGGGATACATGCAACCAATTTGACCCCAAATTGGTTGCATCATCGATCGGGCATGCTCTTGGAGGCTGGGCATTGTTGCCAACTAGATTTAAAAATGTTGATGGACAAAAGGCTCAAAAAATCTGGACACTCAAAATTTTAGACAGACAAGGGCAGAGATAGTGGATGGAGCTAAACCAGTCTGACTTATTTTTTATTTTTTGAGCTTAAAGGACAACTGAAGCAAGAGGAATATGGAGGCTGCCATATTTATTTCCTTTTAAGCAATACCAGTTGCATGGATGTCCTGCTGATCCTCTGTCTCTAATGGTGGCCATTAACGTTACTATCTTTTTTTTTAATCCAATCTTACCATTTCTATGTAATATAAGAAACTGCATATAGTAAACATTCAATATATTCACTCAGTTTACTCTTCTACTTCATAGATTTGGTAAGATTGAATTAAAAAAGATTGGATCGTTAGTGACCACCTTAATACTTTCAGCCATAGACCCTGAACAAGCATGCAGCAGATCAGATGTTTCTGACATTATTGTCAGATCTGACAAGATTAGTTGCATGCTTGTTTCTGGTGTGATTCAGACACTACCAGGGCTGTGGAGTCGGTCCAAAAATCCACTGACTCCGACTCCTCAGTTTAGGATTCCACCGACTCCGACTCCTCGACTCCGACTCCTCTAATTTGCATATTACAATTTTGTTGATTAAAAGTATGTAACATGAAATTTGTCTCTCAACTGCCAACGCTTAGGAATTTTACAAGACAACTGAAGTGAGAAGGATATGTAGACTACTATATTTATTCCCTTTAGACTAAAACTAGTCCTTGGTAAGAGTACTTGTAAAAGGTACAAACCGGAACAAAGAACATCTATCAGGCCCTAGGCAATGTAAGTGTGGGTACATGTAAGAATGATGTGCAGGTACTCTGCAGGGGAATGAGGAGATTCTTCCTCTATTACACATTCTTCATGCACAATCTGAACCAGGTTTATGGGTGACAGACAACACCTCTCTGTTCAATGTGCACAGCATTCTCAGTGGATTCCCTGCAGCTCTGTGGGGAGTGCATATGTAGAGTATAGTACTACTGTGTAACAAAGTAAACCTGAGACAGATGAAATTAAAGTTTTATACATACCTGGGGCTTCCTCCAGCCGCCTTCAGGATAATCAGTCCCTCATTGTCCTCCTCCACCACCTGGATCTTCTGCTATGAGTCCAGGTACTTGAGCCAGTCGGGCGTAGTGCGCATGCACACACTCCGCCGCCAGGAGCATACTACCCCTGTGCAGCACTATTGCGCAGGTGCAGAATGTTCCTGGCTGTGGGAGCGGCATGCGGCTGGACAGCGCTGACTGGCTGAATTACCAGGACTCATAGCAGAAGATCCAGGTGGTGGAGGAGGACAGCAAGGGACTGATTGGCCTGAAGGGAGCTGGAGGAAGCCCCAGGTATGTATACAACTTTACTTTTCATCCGTCTCAGGTACCCTTTAATTTGTAGTCACCAAACCAAATTTTAACAACATATCAAATTATTTGATTTCATCAGCAAAGGGAGTGCATACATTTGCATAAATCAGCATCAGTGCAGAATTATTTCCATCTCATTGACCATCTCTGTTAGTGACACAGCTACACATCAGGCTTTATTCTTACAGCATAGATGTTATTTAGTATATATGTTACGGCCAAAACCAGAAATCGGCCAATTCTAGAATTGGCCGGCCGTTTCTAGAACTGGCCGATTTGACGTCGGCCAAAGTCCAAAATGCTGGGAATTTCTGACATTGGCCGGCCAGTTCTAGAAACGGCCAAAGTCAGTCGGCCAAAGTCCAAAATGCACAAATCCCAGAACATCGCGGGGGTCCGGTCACTATGAATGGCACTAGGAAACTTCCTCTCTGCTCTGAAAGATGCACAACAGCATAATAACCTTCACAGGAAAAAAAACGGAAGCAGACAAATTTGTTATCATTCTGCGCTTTAAAATTAGCTGCTCTGCCGTGGCAGTCGAGTGACACAGGGGAGAGATAAAATTACAGTGGTGATTAGTCATGGCTGGGTGCGCTTCTCTGGGCGCTTTGCATGGCTGGGGGCTTTTCTGGGTGCTTTGCATGGCTGGGGGTGCTTTGCATGGCTGGGGGGGCTCCCTGGGCGCTTTGCAGCGTTGGGGGGGGGGGAAGTAGGGGGGCTGCGCACTTTGCATGGCTGGGGTGCTTCACTAGGTGCTTTGCATGGCTGGGGGCTTTTCTGGGTGCTTTGCATGGCTGGGGGTGCTTTGCATGGCTGGGGGGGTCTCGCTGGGCGCTTTGCAGCGTGGGGGGGGGGGAAGTAGGGGGGCTGCGCACTGTGCATGGCTGGGGGGGCTTCACTGGGCACTTTGCATTGCTGGGGGTGCTTGCATGGCTGGGGGGGGGGGGAGGGCTGCGCACTTTGCATGACTGGGGTGCTTCACTAGGTGCTTTGCATGGCTGGGGGGGTGGCTTCGCTGGGTGCTTTGCATGGCTGGGGGGGGGGGCTGCGCACTTTGCATGGCTGGGGTGCTTCACTAGGTGATTTTCATGGCTGGGGGGCTTCACTGGGAACTTTGCATTGCTGGGGGTGCTTGCATGGCTGGGGGGGGGGGGGCTGCGCACTTTGCATCGCTGGGGGGGCTTTACTGGGCACTTGCATTGCTGGGAGGTGCTTTGCATGGCTGGGGGGGGGGGGCGCTTTTTGTGTGCTTTGATTGGCTGGGGGGGCGCCTTTAGTGTGCGCTTTGCATGGCCGGGAGAGTTGCCTGCACTACTCACAGACCTCAGATCAGGGCGACCGAAGAGGCGGGGAGAAGCGGAGAGAGGCAGAGCAGCGCGCACGCTACCCGCCCGGACCTGTACACTTCACATGCGGAAGTGCCAAATGACAGGCGCTTCCGCACTGAAGTGTTCACGTCCTGCGGGTGACTTGTGCGCTTTGCCTCTCTCCGCCTCTCCGGTCCGGTCGCCCTGATCTGAGGTTTGATTAGTGCAGGCAGTGGGGGGGGGAGAACCGAGGGAGCAGGACTTCGGGACTTGGCCGGCCACATACAGCCACAACGAGTTCTGGCCGGCCAAAGTCCGAAATAAGGGTACATTTTGCACATTGGCCGCATCAGCCGGCCACTTCTCGTTTTGACCGGCCAGAACCCGAAGTGGCCAGACTTCGGGTTCTGGCCGTAACATATATAAGAGATTCCTGTGTACACATCATATATACAGTCACAATCAGATATGTATATCTGACCTTAAAAATACAGGGACTGCTTTATTGAAGCAGCACAAGTAACTCATTTTGATTGGTTTATTTCATTTTTGTGGACTAAGCACAGCTATTACTGTATATATACCGTACATTATTTTTTAATGACTATTATCTGAAAATTAGAACATTTTATCATATTTTCTATTTTAATTACAGTTACAAATTTATTAGTAGTCGGAGTTGGTGCATTTTTTCCCGACTCCGACTCCAGGCACCCAAAATTGCCCGACTTCACGACTCCGAATCCACGACTCCGACTCCACAGCCCTGGACACTACTGCAGCCAAATGGATCAGCTGGGCTGCCAGGCAACTGGTATTGCTTCAAGTGTACCTGAGATGTGTAAATAAAAGATTTTATACTCACCTGGGGCTTCCTACAGCCCCATGAGCGTCAATGCGTCTCTCGCCGTCCTCCCTAGTGCCTCCGTTCCGCTGCAATCAGCCCGGTAATCTGGCCCAGTTGCCCCAGTCAGCTCTTCTGTGCATGCGCGGCCCCTTCGCCCATGTGCAGAAATTCCGACTGGTGCAACTGAGCCAGTTTACCGGGGCTGACTGAGGCAGAACGGAGAACAGAGAGGGATGCATCGGTTATTTGCTTCCACATTTCACGTTTACGTTAAAAGGAAATAAATATGGCATCCTCCATATACTTCTGCCTATAGTTGTCCTTTAAAGAAGTGATCCAAGCACCTGAATAAAAAAAATCCACTTACCTGGGGCTTCCTCCAGCCCGTGGCAGCCGTCCTGTGCCGGAGAGACCATGTGACCCGTGCGGTGGAGCGCAGAAGAAGCCGACCCGGAACCCGACCTGGCGAGGTCGGCTGCGCCAGCGGAGAAGACCGGGAGCCACCGAAGGTGCGGGGAGGGCACAGGACGGCTGCCACGGGCTGGAGGAAGCCCCAGGTAAGCGGATTTTTTTTTCTTCAGGTGCTTGGATGTATCCTTTAAAGGTTGCTGCTGGGATTTTCACATCTATCAGGCATTGGGGAGCAGGAGCATTCACACTGAATGCTACAGAGACAGGGAATACAGGAGATCACAATGGGTGCTGCTGGTAGACATGGCAACATTATATGCATGCAACAATTTAAAAAATGCAATTGCAAGATTGTGTGATCCAAAAAATAAATATAGCTTGAAAATGGAGTCAAAAGTAATCCCAATAAGGCTGCACATTCTGATAAAGTAAATGCAATGTCAGAGCCTTGAAAACACCACATCTAAGTTGGTGAAAGGGTTAAGTACCCCCTCCCCCATATAACCAGAGAGCAGCCAGGAGGGGAATGCATAAGATAAGCTTCTCACCCACTGTTTGTGCAGAGCCCAGTTCACACTGTGAGGAGGGGAATGCAAGTGCAGAAGTCCAGGACAGCCAGCAAGGGAAACTGCAGTTTGAGTCTGCCGCCACACACGGAGGAAAGAGGAGCTATTGAAGCACACGCTACTGTAGAGGAGAGAGGGTGGGCGGAGCTTAAGTCAGAGAGAGAGTTCAGCCGCAGCCAGTCATAGCACCAGTGACACTCGCAGACAGTGCAGCCAGCCCCACAGTGCTTAGATTCTAACCTACACTGAGGGCCCATATACCTAGCTGACCTACACTGAGGGCCCATATACCTGGCTAACCTACACTGAGGGCCCATATACCTGGCTAACCTACACTGAGGGCCCATATACCTGGCTAACCTACACTAAGGGCCCATATACCTGGCTGACCTACACTGAGGGCCCATATACCTGGCTGACCTACACTGAGGGCCCATATACCTGGCTGACCTACACTGAGGGCCCATATACCTGGCTGACCTACACGGAGGGCCCATATACCTGGCTGACCTACACTGAGGGCCCATATACCTGGCTAACCTACACTGAGGGCCCAAATACCAGGCTAACCTATACTGAGGGCACGTAACCTATGCTGCAGGCACATATACCTGGCTAACGCGGGCGGGGGGGGGGGGGGGTGACGCGTGCTTAGCATTTGGGACGTTGGTAGATCTCCTGGCCTCGGCAAATTTTAAAGTAGCTCGCGAGCCGAAAAAGTGTGGGCACCCCTGGCTTAGAATCTGCAAATGCTGCGATGCCCGAACTTCCGGTATGTGGGCTTTTTTGACATCATCCTTGCCCGGTAACCGAAGCCCATTGCGCCCTATTATATGAATGCCAAATTACATGCTGCAGGGGCCCTTAGACCCTGAATGGGGCCCTAATCAGGCGCTTGAGGTGTCTGGTTGAAGATCCGGCTCTGGGAGAAGCGCTGAAATATTGTTTTGGTTTTACAGGGAAAAAAGCTGTGATCCTGAAGTGGTTAATACCCAAAATAAAAAAAACGACCCATGCCTCGTCACTGCATTCCCCCCCTCCACTCCTGAACTAACGCGAGGGGGGCTGCTTATCCAGTCCCTCACACAAATCAGACATTTCAGTAGTCTGAGTGGGTCTGAGTCTATACAGAGACACTGGAAACTGGCAAATAACCTGTCTCCCGCCTAACAACTCTGCCCTGAAAAAAACCTTATAGTATGTCAGATCTAGCAGGGGAAAAAATAAGTTATGAGCCATACCATCCCGGGCAGGAGGGGGGGCTGCCCACACTTCATATACAGACACGCAGATAGAACACTGTCCTTCTACACAGGTGCAGGTTGACATACGGACATACACACAGAAATAACTTCACTCTAATGGACTATTTGAGTTATGCCCCCCCCTCCCCCCCGCAGGAGGTGAGGGGGCACCACTGCGTATAAACACAGGAACAAATTCTGCAATCTTGCACGCTGGGCCTGGAGGTAGGGTGGTTAGGGAGGGGGATACTGGGCCATACCATCCCGGGCAGGAGGGGGGGGGGGGGGGCTGCCCACACTTCATATACAGACACGTAGATAGATCACTGTCCTACACAGGTGCAGGTTGACATACGGACATACACACAGAAATACCTTCACTCTAATGGACTATTTGAGTTATGCCGCCCCCCCCTCCCCCCCCCCCGCAGGAGGTGAGGGGGAACCACTGCGTATAAACACAGGAACAAATTCTGCAATCTTGCACGCTGGGCCTAGAGGTAGGGTGGTTAGGGAGGGGGATACTGGGGGAGGGGGGTAGATTTGGCGCTGCTGCTGCACTCTGACAGATGCTGGCACACACCAAGAAATAGCTAAATAGCCAGCAGAGAAAAAACCTATAAACAAACTACTTGCCTTATGGATGTCTTGATGACAAGTTCTTACAGCTTGTAGCAGATTGTCCACAGATCTTGACACCCAGAGCGGTGGGAAGACACTTCTCTCACTGGATCCTATTCCTAGTGGGATCTGCTAAACTGTTGCCGAGGAATGCTCCTCGGACCCAGAGCTGGACGGTCACCGATAGCGCAGCAGACCCGGAGGACGTAATGGGCACAGGACAAGCCCAGGGGGCTGGATGAAGCCTCATTTTTTTGTTCACTTAAGTATTCCTTTAAGAACAGTCTCTACGTTTCGTTGCACTACAGCATAGGCCGAAAGTGTAGTGAAGCGAAATAAGATGTAGTTGAAAGTAAAAATAGGTAAGAAGTGCGCTCCGTGGGCTGTCAGCTTCTTATAAACAACCAGCCAGACTCTAGATCTCACCCTGTGGGTGTGCCGTTAGTGTGTCAATCACATGTAGGGGCTTACGGGAGATGGCTTTCGGCCCTTGTGGTCATATGGTTGATAAGACCCCCGACTCAGCCATAAATGTGGCTAGCCCTATACGAAACTTCCTTCTGTCCTACCCCGAAATTATGTTATATGTTCCAACTGAAAATTTTTATGTTCTGTCAGCCTACCCAGACTGAATGTCTGGACAAAGAGCAGATAAGCTGGTGATGGCATTCGTGAAACAAAAGCAAAATGTTCCTAAACCCTCAGAATTGCTTCTCTAGATATGCGTTTTAAAGGAAATGTCAGGCAAAATTACCTACCCTACCTACTTACCCTACCCACTTACCCTACCCTTGCTCAGTACACTCCGGGCAACTTGGACTTGATTGACAGCGGTGCTCACACAGGCTCATTAGAGGACGATCTCGAAGTTGGCCTCTGCACCGACGGGGATCTCGGGTGGTGGCTGAGAGCAGAGCTGCGGTGTTGGGACATTTCGGCTGCAAGGGCCTGGAGGAAGCCCCAGGTAAGTAGACCCCCCCTGGTTATTTTGCCTGACATTTCTTTTAAAGAAGAATAACTGTATATAGAGTATCCGGCTCAACCATGGTTCTCTAAAGCTAATAGCGGATTCCATAGTGCAAGAATCCAATCCATAAGATTGCATACTACAGTCTCCACTCATCGAAAGCCAGTTTGACCCCTAAAAACTCTCTATTACCAATATCATAATTTTTCTCAGCTGAAGAGAACTTCCTGCAAAAAAAAAAGCACAAGGATGTTTGGGGCACCCTGAGAAATGAGAAAAGGCCCCTCTGACTCTGAGGTGCCCACTTCCACAATAAATGGCCACTGCACATCAGGATGCACTAATACAGGGGTGAAGCAAAAAGCTTCCATCAAACTTTTAAAAGCTTAATGAGCCAACAGACTCTATTCAGGGTTGGCACCTTTTTTAGTGATATCCTTCAGTGAGGCCACTTTGGTACAGAAATTCCTTATAAATATCCTATAAAAAGTAGTGAACTCCAAGAAGCGTTGCAGAGATTTCAGGTCAGTGGGTTGGGGCCAGTCCAGAACTGTGAATAACCTATCAGTCCATAGCCAGACCAGTGTCTGAGATAACTTACCCCAGAAATGACACTTCTTGAGTCTCAAATACGCACTTTTCAAGAAGTTTGGCATACAAATTGTTTTCTCTTCATTATTTGCAGTACAATGTTTATTCATGATTCATCATGATTCATGTTCATGATCGTGATGCTCTGACAAGGATAAAGAACATATTAACCACTTCCCGACCGCCTAACGCACAGAGGCGGCCGGGAAGTGGAGCCCTGAAGGACCGGCTCACCCACAGAGGCGGCGGTCCTTCTAAGGGCATGGGCGGAGCGATCGCGTCATCCGTGACGCGATCCTCCGCCGGCGCCTGTCACCGCTCGCCCGCCGCAACATCCCGCCGGCTATACGGAAGGGCCGGCGGGATGTTAACCCCGCGATCGCCGCATACAAAGTGTATAATACACTTTGTAATGTTTACAAAGTGTATTATACAGGCTGCCTCCTGCCCTGGTGGTCCCAGTGTCCGAGGGACCACCAGGGCAGGCTGCAGCCACCCTAGTCTGCACCCAAGCACACTGATTTCAACCCCCCCTGCCCCAGATCGCCCACAGCACCCCTCAGACCCCCCCCTGCCCACCCCCCAGACCCCTGTTTGCACCCAATCACCTCCCTAATCACCCATCAATCACTCCCTGTCACTATCTGTCAACGCTATTTTTTTTTTATCTCCCTCCTGCCCACTGCCCCCTCCTGATCACCCCCCCCACCCCTCAGATTCTCCCCAGACCCCCCCCCAGACCCCCCCCCTGTGTACTGTATGCATCTATCCCCCCTGATCACCTATCAATCACCTGTCAATCACCCATCAATCACCCCCTGTCACTGCCACCCATCAATCAGCCCCTAACCTGCCCCTTGCGGGCAATCTGATCACCCACCCACACCAATAGATCGCCCGCAGATCCGACATCAGATCACCACCCAAGCGCAGTGTTTACATCTATTCTCTCCTCTAAACACCTACTAATTACCCATCAATCACCCATCAATCACCCCCTATCACCACCTGTCACTGTTACCCATCAGATCAGACCCTAATCTGCCCCTTGCGGGCACCCAATCACCCGCCTACACGCTCAGATTGCCCTCAGACCCCCCCTTATCAATTCGCCAGTGCATTATTTACATCTGTCCTTCCCTGTAATAACCCACTGATCACCTGTCAATCACCCATCAATCACCCCCTGTCACTGCCACCCATCAATCACCCCCTTTTACTGCCACCCATCAATCAGCCCCTAACCTGCCCCTTGCGGGCAATCTGATCACCCACCCACACCAATAGATCGCCCGCAGATCCGACATCAGATCACCACCCAAGCGCAGTGTTTACATCTATTCACTTCTCTAAACACCCACTAATTACCCATCAATCACCCATCAATCACCCCCTATCACCACCTGTCACTGTTACCCATCAGATCAGACCCTAATCTGCCCCTTGCGGGCACCCAATCACCCGCCTACACGCTCAGATTGCCCTCAGACCCCCCCTTATCAATTCGCCAGTGCATTATTTACATCTGTCCTTCCCTGTAATAACCCACTGATCACCTGTCAATCACCCATCAATCACCCCCTGTCACTGCCACCCATCAATCACCCCCTTTTACTGCCACCCATCAATCAGCCCCTAACCTGCCCCTTGCGGGCAATCTGATCACCCACCCACACCAATAGATCGCCCGCAGATCCGACATCAGATCACCACCCAAGCGCAGTGTTTACATCTATTCTCTCCTCTAAACACCCACTAATTACCCATCAATCACCCATCAATCACCCCCTATCACCACCTGTCACTGTTACCCATCAGATCAGACCCTAATCTGCCCCTTGCGGGCACCCAATCACCCGCATACACGCTCAGATTGCCCTCAGACCCCCCCCCCCTTATCAATTCGCCAGTGCATTAGTTACATCTGTTCTTCCCTGTAATAACTCACTGATCACCTGTCAATCACCTGTCAATCACCCATCAACCACCCCCTGTCACTGCCACCCATCAATCACCCCCTGGCACTGCCACCCATCAATCACCCCCTGTCACTGCCACTCATCAATCAGCCCCTAACCTGCCCCTTGCGGGCAATTTGATCACCCACCCACACCAATAGATCGCCCGCAGATCCGACGTCAGATCACCTCCCAAGGGCAGTGTTTATATCTGTTCTCTACCCTAAACACCCACTAATTACCCATCAATCACCCCCTGTCACTGCTACCTATCAGATTAGACCCATATCTGCCCCTAGGGCACTCAATCACCCGCCCACACCCTCAGAATGCCCTCAGGCCCCAGCCCTGATCACCTCGCCAGTGCATTGCTTGCATCTATTCCCCCCTCTAATCACACCTTGAGACACCCATCAATAACCTCCTGTCACCCCCTAGCACACCTACCCATCAGATCAGGCCCTAATTTGCCCCGTGTGGGCTCCTGATCACTCGGCCAAACCCTCGGATCCCCCTCAGACCCCCTTCCGATCACCTCCCCAGTGCATTGATTGCATCTATTTTCCCCTCTAACCACCCCCTGAGACACCCATCAATCACCTCCTGTCACCCCCCCTAGCACTCCTATCCATCAGATCAGGCCCAATACAACCTGTCATCTAAAAGGCCACCCTGCATATGACCGGTTCCACAAAATGCGCCCCCTCATAGACCACCTGTCATCAAAATTTGCAGATGCTTATACCCCTGAACAGTCATTTTGAGACATTTGGTTTCCAGACTACTCACGGTTTTGGGCCCGTAAAATGCCAGGGCGGTATAGGAACCCCAGAAACGGACCCCATTTTAGAAAAAAGACACCCCAATGTATTCTGTTAGGTGTATGACGAGTTCATAGAAGATTTTATTTTTTGTCAAAAGTTAGCGGAAATTGATTTTTGTTTTTTTTTCACAAAGTGTCATTTTTCACTAACTTGTGACAAAAAATAAAATCTTCTATGAACTCGCCATACACCTAACGGAATACCTTGGGGTGTCTTCTTTCTAAAATGGGGTCACTTGTGGGGTTCCTATACTGCCCTGTCATTTTAGGGGCCCTAAACCGTGAGGAGTAGTCTAGAAAACAAATGCCTCAAAATGACCTGTGATTAGGACGTTGGGCCCCTTAGCGCACCTAGGCTGCAAAAAAGTGTCACACATGTGGTATCGCCGTACTCAGGAGAAGTAGTATAATGTGTTTTGGGGTGTATTTTTACACATACCCATGCTGGGTGGGAGAAATCTCTCTGTACATGGACAATTGTGTGTAAAAAAAATCAAACAATTGTCATTTACAGAGGTATTTCTCCCACCCAGCATGGGTATGTGTAAAAATACACCCCAAAACACATTATACTACATCTCCCGAGTACGGCGATACCACATGATTGGCACTTTTTTGCAGCCTAACTGCGCTAAGGGGCCCAAAGTCCAATGAGTACCTTTAGGATTTCACAGGTCATTTTTGTTTCAAGACTACTCCTCACGGTTTAGGGCCCCTAAAATGCCAGAGCAGTATAGGAACCCCACAAATGACCCCATTCTAGAAAGAAGACACCCAAACGTATTCCGTTAGGAGTATGGTGAGTTCATAGAAGATTTTATTGTTTGTCACAAGTTAGCGGAAAATGACACTTTGTGAAAAAAAACAATTAAAATCAATTTCCGCTAACTTGTGACAAAAAAATAAAAACTTCTATGAACTCACCATACTCCTAACGGAATACCTTGGGGTGTCTTCTTTCTAAAATGGGGTCATTAGTGGGGTTCCTATACTGCCCTGGCATTTTAGGGGCCCTAAACCGTGAGGAGTAGTCTTGAAACAAAAATGACCTGTGAAATCCTAAAGGTACTCATTGGACTTTGGGCCCTTTAGCGCAGTTAGGGTGCAAAAAAGTGCCACACATGTGGTATCGCCGTACTCGGGAGAAGTAGTACAATGTGTTTTGGGGTGTATTTTTACACATACCCATGCTGGGTGGGAGAAATACCGCTGTAAATGGACAATTGTGTGTAAAAAAATCAAAAGATTGTCATTTACAGAGGTGTTTCTCCCACCCAGCATGGGTATGTGTAAAAATACACCCCAAAACACATTGTACTACTTCTCCCAAGTACAGTGATACCACATGTGTGGCACTTTTTTGCACCCTAACTGTGCTAAAGGGCCCAAAGTCCAATGAGTACCTTTAGGATTTCACAGGTCATTTTGAGAAATTTTGTTTCAAGACTACTCCTCACGGTTTAGGGCCCCTAAAATGCCAGGGCAGTATAGGAACCCCACAAATGACCCCATTTTAGAAAGAAGACACCCCAAGGTATTCCGTTAGTAGTATGGCAAGTTCATAGAAGATTTTATTTTTTGTCACAAGTTAGCGGAAATTGATTTTAATTGTGTTTTTTCACAAAGTGTCATTTTCCACTAACTTGTGACAAAAAATGAAATCTTCTATGAACTCACCATACTCCTAACGGAATACCTTGGGGTGTCTTCTTTCTAAAATGGGGTCATTTGTGGGGTTCCTGTACTGCCCTGGCATTTTAGGGGCCCTAAACCGTGAGGAGTAGTCTTGAAACGA
Source organism: Hyperolius riggenbachi (assembly GCF_040937935.1). Taxonomy (NCBI): domain Eukaryota; kingdom Metazoa; phylum Chordata; class Amphibia; order Anura; family Hyperoliidae; genus Hyperolius; species Hyperolius riggenbachi. Next base: position 176,206,557 of record NC_090651.1, on the reverse strand, counting down.
AATTTCTCAAAATGACCTGTGAAATCCTAAAGGTACTCATTGGACTTTGGGCCCTTTAGCGCAGTTAGGGTGCAAAAAAGTGCCACACATGTGGTATCGCCGTACTAAATTGTCATTTACAGAGAAATTTCTCCCACCCAGCATGGGTATGTGTAAAAATACACCCCAAAACACATTATACTACTTCTCCTGAGTACGGCAATACCACATGTGTGGCACTTTTTTGCAGCCTAACTGCGCTAAGGGGTCCAAAGTCCAATGAGCACCTTTAGGCTTTACAGGGGTGCTTACAATTTAGCACCCCCCAAAATGTCAGGACAGTAAACACACCCCACAAATGACCCCATTTTGGAAAGTAGACCCTTCAAGGTATTCAGAGAGGGGCATGGTGAGTCCGTGGCAGATTTCATTTTTTTTTGTCGCAAGTTAGAAGAAATGGAAACTTTTTTTTTTTTTTTTCACAAAGTGTCATTTTCCGCTTACTTGTGACAAAAAATAATATCTTCTATGAACTCACTATGCCTCTCAGTGAATACTTTGGGATGTCTTCTTTCCAAAATGGGGTCATTTGGGGGGTATTTATACTATCCTGGAATTCTAGCCCCTCATGAAACATGACAGGGGGTCGGAAAAGTCATAGATGCTTGAAAATGGGAAAATTCACTTTTTGCACCATAGTTTGTAAACGCTATAACTTTTACCCAAACCAATAAATATACACTGAATGGGTTTTTTTTAATCAAAAACATGTTTGTCCACATTTTTCGCGCTGCATGTATACAGAAATTTTACTTTATTTGAAAAATGTCAGCACAGAAAGTTAAAAAAATCATTTTTTTGCCAAAATTCATGTCTTTTTTGATGAATATAATAAAAAGTAAAAATCGCAGGAGCAATCAAATAGCACCAAAAGAAAGCTTTATTAGTGACAAGAAAAGGAGCCAAAATTCATTTAGGTGGTAGGTTGTATGAGCGAGCAATAAACCGTGAAAGCTGCAGTGATCTGAATGGAAAAAAAGTGGCCGGTCCTTAAGGGGTAGAAAGCCCTAGGTCCTCAAGTGGTTAAAATGTTGTCTAAATAAACCACAACAAAACGAAACTGTCTAAATAAACCACAAAAAAAGACTCAGATAATCACTTAAAATGTTGTTAACAAATCCTGGAAGACAGGTGGGGCATTACATAACCAGAAGGGCATCACCAATATTTATTCATAATGCCCATCTTTGGTGTTAAAGGCAGTCTTCCACTCATTCCCCTGACGGATCCTGATGAGGTTGTAAGCACCTCTCAAAGCTGAAATTCTAACTTGAAGAAATCTTTGAGACACTTTCTTACTGCCGCAAGAAGCTCCTCTCACCAATGCTTGGATAGAAGAAATCAATAAGATCAGGCATTAGGGAGAACGATTTGTGTTTTATTATAACGCTACTGAGAAATGTATCTTTGTTTAGGCTGTTTGTGGTCAAGGAATCAGCGATGTCGAATTGGTGCATTTTGATGGATCAAAGCAGAAGTCGATAACAGACGGTGAACAGGTTCTGTTTTATTAATAGAATCTGTTCACACTGTCAATCATACTACAACACTAGAGATGGCTCGAACCTCAGATTTTGGGTTCGCGAGCCTCAAACGCAAACTTACGCAAAAGTTTGCAAAACGGCAAACTCGGCGAACCACAATAGACCTCAATGGGCAGGCGAACTTGAAAAACTACAAACACTGTTTCTGGCCACAAAAGTGATGGAAAAGATTTTTCAAGAGGTCTAACACCTGGAGGGGGGCATGGCAAAGTGGGATACATGCCAAAAGTCCCGGGAAAAATTACGGATATGACGCACAGCAGGTAATCACATTGCATTCCTAAATTGGAGGCATAAAGTGCTTGAAAACATCTTTCATGTGTAGACATGGATCAGCAGGTAGTGTAAGTAGTGTACTGCTTCACACTGACAGACCACACTCACTGTGTAACGTAACGCAAACAGCTGTTTGTGTAGTGATGGCAGTGCTGGACTGGTGTGCACGATGGCGAGAGTGTAGGCGATGGCGGTTTTTAAGCCCATATAGTCGGGCTGAGGTAGCTCAATTACAGAGCAACAGTGACTGTCCAGCTGATCGAATTTGGTCTGTCCACAATGAAGGAACGACCTTATTATCTTGGGTGTGCCCCCCCAACACACTCATATAGGTCATTGCTTTATTGTGGTATGCAAGCCCCTTCACCGCGGCAAGGTAACGATCACGAAGGGGAATTGACACTTGTACATGCCTTTTGTTTTGTTGTTGCAGCCACAGTGCAGCCAGAAAAATTAGGCAGGCATGTACATGCACTAGAAAAAATATTGTTTTTGTTAGCGGCCGCGGCTAGCAGGAATCCACCTGGAGTCCTGGACCCTGTTGGTGGTGGCGGAGAAGGCAGTCAAGCGGCCTGCAGGCAGAGATGCTGTGTGGGGACGAACTTAGTCTTGGGGTAGGCAGCAGTGGCCGGCAGGCAGGCAGAGATGCTGTGTGGGGACTGACTTAGTCTTCGGGCAGGTAGTAGTCCTCCAGGATCCATGTCTCATTCATTTTGATAAAGGTGAGGCACTGAACACTTTTTTTGACCTGGGCGACTTCTCTTCTCACTGACAATGCCTCCAGCTGCGATAAAGGTCCTTTCTGAAAACACGCTTGAGGCAGGGCAAGCCAGAAGTTGGATGGCAAATTGTGACGGCTCTGGCCACAGGTCAAGCCTGTGCACCCAGTAGTCCAGGGGTCCGGAGTGGGAGCCTGTGAAACTGCTACCACTACACATCCAAGGGAGGACCCAATGTGCTGTATAAGTAATGTACCTGCCCTGACTGTGCTTTGCAGACCAAGCATCTGTGGTCAGATGGACCCTTGACCCAACGCTGTGTGCCAGAGATGACACCACTTGCCTTTCAACATCACGGTACAGTTTGGGTATCGCCTTTTTAGAAAAATAATTGCGGCCTGGTATCTTCCACTGCGGTGTCCCAATGGGCACAAATTTTCGGAAGGCCTCAGAGTTCACCAGCTGGTATTATAACAGCTGGCTAGCTAACAGTTCTGCTAAGCCAGTTGTCAGATGCCGGAAAAGGGGGTGACGAGCAGACATTGGCTTCTACCGCTCAAAGATTTCCTTAATGGACACTTGGCTGCTGTGGGCAGAGGAGCAGGAACCGCTAGTATAATACAGTGTGCAGTCACACAGATGCAGTGAAAGGTATGCACTTACTGGTATATAAAACAGTGTGCAGTCACACAGATGCAGTGAAAGGTATGCACTTACTGGTATATAAAACAGTGTGCAGTGAAAGGTATGGGAATCAGGGTTCGATTCTGGTCCGGAGTGGGAGCCTGAGAAACTGCTACCAATACACATCCACGGAAGGCAGCAGGCACGGCACACAAGTCCCGACTCAGGGAGGTAGTGATGAAAAATAACAATACAGGAGGACTCTTTTGAGGCCCTGTTGACTGCTGTATAATGATGAGACAAATACACTTGAAATCCTTTAACAAGAATCTGTTATGGAGGGCTAGTCTGCCATCCATTCAAGTGAAAGGTATGCACTGACTGGTATAATACAATGTACAGTTGCATAGATGAAGTGAAAGGTATGCAGTGACTGGTATAATACAATGTGCAGTCACAGATGCAGTGAAAGGTATGCACTGACTGGTATATAAAACAATGTGCAGTCACACAGATGCAGTGAAAGGTATGCAGTGACTGGTATATAAAACAGTGTGCAGTCACACACATGCAGTGTAAGGTATGCACTGACTGGTATAATACAATGTGCAGTCACAGATGCAGTGAAAGGTTTGCAGTGACTGGTATAATACAATGTGCAGTCACAGAGATGCAGTGAAAGGTATGCACTAACTGGTATAATATAATGTGCAGTCGCAGATGTAGTGAAAGGTATACACTGACTGGACTAATACAATGTGCAGTCACAGAGATGCAGTGAAAGGTATGCACTGACTGCTGGTATAATACAATGTGCAGTCACACAGATGCAGTGAAAGGTATGCACTGACTGCTGGTATAATACAATGTGCAGTCACAGAGATGCAGTGAAATGTATGAACTGACTGGTATTATAATACAATGTGCAGTCACAGAGATGCAGTGAAAGGTATGCACTGACTGCTGGTATAATACGGAGGTGATAAACTCCACACTTTACATCATTAAAGAACACGCTCCTGAGGGAATCCAAGCTGAACTTGCATACGGAAGGGGTAAGACCCACAACCTACAGTAATTATATTGGAACTGTACGCACTGTAAGACAGTGACTCCGCATCTATTTAACACTAAGGAGATCAACTTTAACAAAACTGTGAATCCTTTTGAACTTCCATTAGACAGCGGCAGTACACTAATCTGTCCCTTGGGGCTGAGGTGACAGCTGAGTAGAAGCATACAGTTGAGTAGAAGCATACAATTGAGCAGTAGTACGTATGCACTGACTGCTGGCATAATACAATGTGCAGTCACAGAGATGCGGTGAAAGATATGCACTAACTGGTATTATAATACAATGTGCAGTCACAGAGATGCAGTGAAAGGTATGCACTGACTGCTGGTATAATACAATACCAGTCACACAGATGCAGTGAAAGGTATGCACTGACTGTGGTGGGCCTGGCACAGTATAGCAATTAGCAAGGGCCAGCTGCAACAGACAGGGCTGTATACGCAGTGTCAGTGGCACAAAAAAAAACCCACATCACAAGAACCTTAGCTCTCAAAAGAGCTTTTGTGTGGTGCTTTTCAGCAACAAATATCAGCAAGGAGCAAGCTAACAAGAGCTAACGCATTCCCTATATTTCCAATGTCTCTCCCTTCCTCTCACTAAGAAGGCAGCAGACAGAGTGAGAAAATGACCGACCCTACTGCCTTTTATAAGGAGGGGCGGGGGTCCAAGAGGGAGTGCAGCCTAATTGGCTGCCATGTGTCTGCTGACTGATGTAGAGGGTCAAAGTTTAGCCCGATGATGTGGTATAGGGGGCGGGTTCGCCAGCGAACCGTTCGGGCCATCTCTACACAACACAAACTCCCGACCTGCTGCATTTTTCCAGATAGCAGGTGTGTTTCCTGTAGCAACCTATGGTGGAAATGCATCTATTACAGATGTAAATCAGACACGAAAATCAAATGAGGTGGAAACTGCACTGTCCACTCCGCTTGGGCCATTTTGTGTCTGGCTCGATGTGAGCTGACAGTTCTTGGTTTGACTCTGCCTCTTCTTATAAGTACTTTGCTGCTCCCAATCCTATTACCTTTCCCCTCAACTACTACCCCTGTACCCCTAATCTGCATACATAAGGGACAACTAGCAAAGTTAACTAAAAATCTAAATGCTATACATATTTCCAGTAATTACTAGCAAATAGCAATACAAAGGCTTTTTTTCATGTTTTATATTAAGAAATTGACATTTACAGAGAACAGTTCTCACTGTGGGCATTACTATGGAGGAATTTGTGGCCAGCACATCCAGTATACAGAAACAATCTTCACTGGCTCTAATACTGTGACTGTAATCTGTTCAGAATGATGGAAAGCAGAAATAAGGTTTCAAATATGTGTAAATAATCATCAGCAGAAGTGCTGTGTTACTGTCTGTGCGTCTCTCTCTGCTACGCAGTGTAAAGTAAACAGTTTACAGCCAGGTTACAGTTCATCTATAGGTATGTGGGGTTTAACAGTTTATTTGATAGTTGTTCTTTAAGTGTGGTTCTGTTTATACTCAGACAATAGCCTACATTTCCTGAAGATTTAAAAGTCAAAGTCCTTTTTTTTTCTCTTTTTTACATTATAACCCATATACAGTTATTTTTTTTTCCCTCTTGAGTGTTTTCCTAAGGGATATTTTCAAACTTGTCAATAAAATGCCTTTTAGTGAAGTGAGCACAGCGGCAGCCCCAGGACCGCCTAACGCCAATTGGCGTCAAATCCTGGGATGGGTATTTGCAGGAGATCGAGCGCAGATGCGCGTGTATCTCCGCTTGAATGACTGAGCTCTGTCATCGGTCTCCCAGTGGCGATCGCCACTAGGAGGTTGTTAGACGGCGAAACCACTGTCTATTTACAGTGTCACACTGCTGTCCCCTCTGGAAGCAGGCTGAAGCCTATGACAGCCGATCTCGCTGATTGGCTGGGGGAGGGAGGGGGGGGGTTAAAAAAATGTAAAATGTATTATTAAAAAAAATGATATATTTATAAGAAACAATCAATCATCCTGGGAGCGATCAAATCCCACCAACAGAAAGCTCTGTTGGTGGGCAGAAAAGGGGGGGGGGATCACTTCTGTGCTGAGTTGTATGGCCCTGCAGCAAGGCCTTAAAGCTGCAGTGGCCTACATAACAAAAAATAGCCTGGTCACTACGGGGGTGTAAGCCTATGGTCCTGAACTGGTTAAATCACTAAATACTTAAAATTATTTTGATAGTTCTTTTCCACGTACTTTTTGGTACTTTTTCCATTTGCAGAGCGCTGAAAAGTTATTCTAAATAGAAGATGAAAAATGTTCTCTTCTAGGTGAAAACTCAAGGTAAAGTTAATTACAAACGGGCCCATGCCTCTGAGAGGTTTATTGTACTAAGAAGCCAGCTGATTACAGAATTGTCTGCACCATATCACTTGCCTTCCGATATTTATAGTAACTTGCATTCCCCTCTGTGTTAGAACTCTCTGTTTGCTGTTTTTGAGGTTGGGGGGAGGTCTTATTTGACTGTTTTATTACTGGATTGTTGCCATCCTGTGTTTTACATCATACAGTGAGTCGCTGTGCACATACTTGCACATGCCTGTCCAGCTGCTTCCTGTCCTTCTGATCTCCTTCAATGACTTCCTCCACATATTGAGTCCTTAATAAAAAGTGGGGAGAAAAGTCCCTGCGTCTTATAGCCCGTATACAGGGAGTAGCCGGCATACAATTGCCCGCCGCTACGAACCGCTGACCCGTCGTAATGTCGTGGACTCCCTGTTCTGTAGTGCTTGCTTGTCACGTCTGTCATGATGCAACAGGAAGTGCCGGCACTAGGGAAGGAGTGAGAGATATAAGCAGCTTACCGCCGCGGGCTCACCGGATGAGGTGAGTGATACCGCGGCTGCTGCTGCTTATTTATTTATTTATTGTATTTATAAAGCTCCAACATATTACACAGCGCTAGACATTAGTTAAGGTTACAGACAATATTTAGGGGTGACATACAGCAATAAGACAATACAGGAATACATGCAAACCAGATCATGCAGCACAGTATGAGTACAAGATAATGCTTAGTCAGTCACTGGATGGGAGCATGGAGATTAGGTGAGTCAAGTTCACTCGAGCTCACTCAGTTTCATAGGATGCGTGTACTGTAATGGAGGTGCATGAACAGGTAGGAGACATAAGGAGGAGGACCCTGCCCGAAGGCTTACGATCTAGAGGGAGAGGTAGGGACACGAAAGGTAGGGGACCAGAGTTTAGCTGTGGTTTTAGAGCTCCAGTGAGGGGGGTAGGCCAGAGTGAAAAGATGTGTTTTTAGGGCCATGTTGAAGGAGGGGGAAACCCTAATGGGGGGTAGAGATGGCTCGAACCTCCGATTTTCGGTTTGCGAACCTCAAACGTGAACTTCTGCAAAAGTTTGGTTCGCAAGAACTTTTGCGAACCGCAATAGACTTCAACGGGGATGCGAACTTTGAAAACTAGAAACATTTATGCTGGCCAGAAAAGTGATGGAAAAGATGTTTCAAGGGGTCTAACGTCTGAGTTTTTTCATGGATGAGTGGGATACACGCCAAAAGTTCCGGGGAAAAATCTGGATTTGACGCAAAGCAGCATTTTAAGGGCAGAAATCAGATTGCATGCTAAATTGGAGGCCTAAAGTGCTTTAAAACATCTTGCATGTGTATACATCAATCAGGGAGTGTAATTAGAGTACTGCTTCACATTGACAGACCAAACTCACTGTGTAACGCACCGCACACAGCTGTTTGTGTAGTGACGGCCGTGCTGGACTGGTGCGCACCATGGCGAGAGTGCAGGCCATTGCGATTTTCAAGCCCATATGGTTGCCGAGCTGAGGTAGCTCAATGACAGAACAACAGTGACTGTCCAGCTGATCGAATTTGGTCTGTCCACAATGAAGCAACGACCTTATTATCTTAGGTGTGCCCTCCCCCCAAGACACTGATGTAGCCGGCGGTCATTGCTTCATTGTGATACGCAAGCCCCTTCACCGCGGCAAGGTAACGATCACTAAGGGGAATTGACATGTACATGCCTTTTGTTTTGTTGTTGCAGCGGCACTGCAGCCAGAAAAATTAGGCAGGCATGTACACGCACCAGAAAAAAAATAGTATTGTTTTTGTTAGCGGCCACTGCTTGCAGCGGCCTTAAAAATTCAGAAATCCGCCTGGAGTCCTGGACCCTGTTGGTGGTGGTGGAGAAGGCAGTCAAGTGGCCTGCAGGCAGAGATGCTGTGTGGGGACCGACTTAGTCTTGGGGCAGGCAGTCACACGGCGGGCAGGCAGAGATGCTGTGTGTGGGGACTGACTTAGTCTTCGGGTGGGCAGTAGCCCTCCGGGATCCATGCCTCATTCATTTTAATAAAGGTGAGGTACTGAACACTTTTATGACTTCTCTTCTCAGTGACAATGCCTCCAGCTGCGCTGAAGGTCCTTTCTGACAGGACGCTTGAGGCAGGGCAAGACAGAAGTTGGATGGCAAATTGTGACAGCTCTGGCCACAGGTCAAGCCTGCGCACCCAGTAGTCCAAGGGTTCTTCGCTGCTCACAGTGTCTACATCCACACTTAAGGCCAGGTAGTCGGCTACCTGCCGGTCGAGGCGTTGGTGGAGGGTGGATCCGGAAGGGCTAAGGCGAGGCATTGGACTAAAGAATGTCCGCATGTCTGACATCACCATGAGATCGCTAGAGCGTCCTGTCCTTGCCTGCGTGGACATGGGAGAAGGATTAGTGTCAGTGGTACCTTTATTGCGTTATGCTGTGACATCACCCTTAAACGCACTGTAAAGCATAGTTGCAAGCTTGTTCTGCAAGTGCTGCATCCTTTCTGCCTTCTGGTGATTTGGAAACATCTCCACCACTTTGTGCCTATACCGACGGTCTAGTAGCGTGGCCACCCAATAATTGTCATTTCCCTTGAGTTTTTTTATACGTGGGTCCCTCAACAGGCTGGACAGCATGAAGGACTCCATCTGCACAAATTTGGATCCAGACGTACTATCCATCTCCCAGCTGTCAGACGCCGGGCAAGGGGGTGACTGGCAGAAATTGGCTTCTTCCGCTCAAAGATTTCCCCCACGGACACCAGACTGCTGCTGTGGGCAGAGGAGCAGGAACCGCTCAAGGTGAGAGGCGGTGTGGAGGAAGGTGGCTGTGATTGTGAAGGTGCAAGGGAGAAAGATGATGAAGATGATGCATCTGAAGGAGGAGGAGGAGAAGGAGGGTGGCTTTTCTTTTGTGTGCTGCTTTTCCTCTGGTGCTCTTCCCATTGCAGTTTGTGCCTTTTCTCCATGTGCCTACGTAAGGCAGTTGTCTCTACGCAGCTGTTGGCCTTTCCCCGGCTCAATTTTTGAAGGCAAAGAGAACAAATGGCATTGCTCTGATCTAAAGCAGACACACTAAAAAATTTCCAAACCGCTGAGCCCCCTGGGGTGATGGCAGTATGGTGGCATCAGCAGCTGACGTTGAAGGGCATGTTGGCTGGCTGTATATATGTGGCAATACATGGCGCCGGACAGTGCCACCACCTGTTCCTGACGACGAGTTCCCCCTGCTTCTTTCAGGGACTCGTCTTCTCCTACTCCTCTCTGACCCTCCTGTGAACTGTCCCCTTGGTCATCTTGTCTCTTAGGAACTTAGGAACCCACGTGGCATCCGCGGCATAGTAATCATAATCATCCTCCCCAGCTTTGCTTGCCTCAGACACCTCATAAACTGCACCAACAGCAGGTACTTGATCCTCCTCCTCCTCACACGGTTACGTCCATAGTGTGGCCTAACTCAGACATATGAGGTGGTGTAACTTGCTTAGCGCCTTCATAACTCCTGCGAAGTGTCAAATGCAGCGGATGTGGTGCTTTGAGTAGCGCTGGTGGCTACAGAAGATGAGGTGTTCTGTGTTAAATAGTCAACCACGTCCTGACAATCTTGGGAGTTGATGGGACATGCCTTCTTCTGAGCACTGTGCCGCATGAAATCACATCAGCACGACCTCGAACAGACCTGCCGGGTGGCCTTCCTCTGGGTCGGCCTCTGCCTGTTTTGTTCATATCGGGGGGGATGAAGTGAAAGGTATGCACTGACTTGACTAATACAATGTGCAGTCACACAGGTGCAGTGAAAGGTATGCAGTGACTGGTATTACAATACAATGTGCAGCTGTCACACAGGTGCAGTTAACAGGTATGCACGAAGTGGTATATTAAACAGCGTGCGGTCACACAGGTACTGTGAACAATTATGCAATGACTGGTATTACAAATGTGCAGCTGACACACACACACACACACAAACACACACACACACACACACACACACAAACACACACACACACACACACACACACACACACACACACACACACACACACACACACACACACACACACACACAGGTACCGTGAACAGGTACAGTGACTGGTGGTATTAAATATCACACTGCGTGCGCTCACGTAGGTAGGTGAGTGCACTGAACAACAGGTAGGTATATGCAGTGATGGGTATTACAAATGTGCACCTGTCTCTCTCACACATGCACACCCACACACACACACATCGTGAACAGGTGCAGTGACACTGCATGCGGTCACATAGGTAGGTGGGTGGGTGCACTGAACAACAGGTAGGTATATGCAGTGATGGGTATTACAAATGTGCAGCTGTCACACACACGGGTAGTCAATGAATGTGCTGGGCCTGGCAGTGGCACAGTAGGAATTACCAAGGGGCCAAGGTCCAGCAGCTAAGACTGACTGGCAGGGCTGTATATGCAACACAAGTGTCTGTGGGACACACACACACAAAAAAATAGATCACAAGAACAACATTAGCTCTCAAAAGAGCTGTTGAGGATGAGGAGTGCTTTTTAGCAATAAGTATCAGCAAGAAAGAGCAACCTAACAAGCCTAATAGAGATGTCCCGAACGGTTCCAGGCGAACTTCGGGTGGTTCGCGTTCACCTGCGAAGGCGAACTTTCCCAGAAGTTCGATTCGCCCCATAATGCTCTATGAGCATTATGGGGCGAATCGCCCTGGAGCCCCACCCCCTTATATAAGGCAGGCTCCGGCGGCCATTACACACACTCGTGTGCCTGCTGCTAGTCAGAATAGGGCGAGCTGCTGTAGACTTGTTCTCCTAGGGACAGATTAGTCAGGCTCTTGGCTTGTTAACTTGCTCCTCGCTGAATCTTATTGCTTAAATAGCACCCCTCATTCAATAGCTCTTTTCAGAGCTAATCCTGTTGTTGTGCTTTTTTTTTTCCCTGTGTGTCAAACTGACACTTGTGTTGTTGCATAGACAGCATTGCTAATTCATACAGTGTGTGCCACTGCCAGCAGCACATTCAGTAACTACCTGTGTGTGTGACAGGGAGCTGCACATTGTACTACACAGTACTGCATATACCTACTAGTACCTATTATGTTTAGTTAACCCACCTCATCACTGCATATACCTACCTTTGTGTTGAGTGAACTCACCTCACTGCATATAACTACCTTTTGTGTTCAGTGAACCCACCTCACTGCATTTAACCAGCTGTTGTGTTGAGGGAACTCACCTCACTGCATACAGGGAGTGCAGAATTATTAGGCAAATGAGTATTTTGACCACATCATCCTCTTTATGCATGTTGTCTTACTCCAAGCTGTATAGGCTCGAAAGCCTACTACCAATTAAGCATATTAGGTGATGTGCATCTCTGTAATGAGAAGGGGTGTGGTCTAATGACATCAACACCCTATATCAGGTGTGCATAATTTTTAGGCAACTTCCTTTAGTTTGGCAAAATGGGTCAAAAGAAGGACTTGACAGGCTCAGAAAAGTCAAAAATAGTGAGATATCTTGCAAAGGGATGCAGCACTCTTAAAATTGCAAAGCTTCTGAAGCGTGATCATCGAACAATCAAGCGTTTCATTCAAAATAGTCAACAGGGTCGCAAGAAGCGTGTGAAAAAACCAAGGCACGAAATAACTGCCCATGAACTGAGAAAAGTCAAGCGTGCAGCTGCCAAGATGCCACTTGCCATCAGTTTGTCCATATTTCAGAGCTGCAACATCACTGGAGTGTCCAAAAGCACAAGGTGTGCAATACTCAGAGACATGGCCAAGGTAAGAAAGGCTGAAAGACGACCACCACTGAACAAGACACACAAGCTGAAACGTCAAGACTGGGCCAAGAAATATCTCAAGACTGATTTTTCTAAGGTTTTATGGACTGATGAAATGAGAGTGAGTCTTGATGGGCCAGATGGAAGGGCCCGTGGCTGGATTGGTAAAGGGCAGAGAGCTCCAGTCCTACTCAGACGCCAGCAAGGTGGAGGTGGAGTACTGGTTTGGGCTGGTATCATCAAAGATGAGCTTATGGCGCCTTTTCGGGTTGAGGATGGATTCAAGCTCAACTCCCAGTCCACTGCCAGTTTCTGGAAGACACCTTCTTCAAGCAGTGGTACAGGAAGAAGTCTGCATCCTTCAAGAAAAACATGATTTTCATGCAGGACAATGCTCCATCACGCGCGTCCAAGTACTCCACAGCGTGGCTGGCAAGAAAGGGTATAAAAGAAGGAAAACTAATGACATGGCCTCCTTGTTCACCTGATCTGAGCCCTATTGAGAACCTGTGGTCCATCATAAAATGTGAGATTTACAAGGAGGGAAAACAGTACACCTCTCTGAACAGTGTCTGGGAGACTGTGGTTGCTGCTGCACGCAATGTTGATGGTGAACATATCAAAACACTGACAGAATCCATGGATGGCAGGTTTTTGAGTGTCCGTGCAAAGAAAGGTGGCTATATTGGTCACTGTTTTGTTTTTGAATGTCAGAAATGTATATTAGTGAATGTTGAGATGTTATATTGGTTTCACTGGTAAGTGGTGTCATCTTTGTCCGCCATAACAGATTCCCGTTAAAGGATTTAAAGTCAATTCATTTCAAAAACAGCAGGTACTCCCAAGTCCCGTATTGTTATTTTTGGTCACTACCTCAGGGCGGGCATGCCATGCCTGCTGCCTTCCTTGCCTGGATGTGTGGTGGTAGCCGTTTCTTAGGCTCCAACTCCGGAACGGAATAGAAACCGGATTCCCCGGCCATTACCATGGTACTGAGAAAATAGTACCATCTACAGTTTCACACAATTGAAAAAAATGGCAGACTTGCCCTCCATAAAACATTCTTGGCAAATGATTTCGACTTGGTTTGTCTTCCGCTGGGTCAAGGGTCCATCTGACCACAGATGCCTGGTCTGCAAAGCATGGTCAGGGCAGGTACAGCATGGGTCTCAGCAGGCTGCCACTTCGGACCGGAATCGAACCTTGATTCCCCGGCCATTACCCGTGGTGACAATGGCAGACTTGCCCTCCATAACTGATTCTCGTGAAGGGAAAGTGGTGTCATCTTTGTCTGCCATAACAGATTCTCGTTAAAGGATTTAAAGTGAATTTGTTTCAAAAACAGCAGGTCCTCCCAAGTCCCGTATTGTTATTTTTGGTCACTACCTCGGGGCGGGCATGGCTGCTGCCCTCCTTGCCTGGATGTGTGGTGGTAGCCATTTGTTAGGCTACAACTCCAGACCGGAATCACACCAGGAAGGGTTCTCCCACTATTACCCTTGGTCACAAATGGCAGACTTGCCCTCCATAATAGATTCTCGTTGCAAGTACTGAACAGCAAGTAGAAAATGTAATGTAAAAAAAATAGATGTAAGCTTTAACAATGGTAGAGAAAGAACCATCGAAAGTTGATAAGGCAGACAGACATTACCTAACCAGACATCACTGAGTGAGGAAGAGCAATCTCGCCATGGTGCGCACTGCGCAGTAGTCCACCACGGCCGTCACAACACAGACAGCTGTTTGCGGTGCATTACACAGTGAGTTTGGTGTGTCAGTGTGAAAACAGTACACTAATTACACTCCCTGATTAATGTATACAGATGCAAGATGTTTGAAAGCACTTTAGGCCTGCAATTTAGCATTCAATGTGATTTCTGCCCTTAAAACGCTGCTTTGCGTCAAATCCCACTCCGCCACCTGGGGGTCCAGGTGTTAGACCCCTTGAAACATGTTTTCCATCACTTTTCTGGCCAACATAATAAGTGTGTCTAGTTTTCCAAGTTCGCCTCCCCATTGAAGTCTATTGCGGTTTGCGAACTTTTTCGCGAACCGAACCTTCAGCGGAGATTTGCGACATCTCTAAAGCCTAACTGTAGCCTAGCTAAGCTTTCCCTAATGTCTCTGCAGCACCTTTCTCTTCTCTAATTACTGCAGCCACACAAGTGAGTGAAATGGCTGATGCTGCCTGATTTTTATAAGGGGGGTGGGGCTCCAGGAGGGAGTGTAGCCTGATTGGCTACCCTGTGCCTGCTGACAGTGATGTATAGGATCAAAGTTGACCCTAATGATGTAGTATAGGGGGCGGGTCGAACCGCCATAAAGTTCGCGTTCGTTCGCAAGCGCGAACAGGTTCGCCGGCGAACCGTTCGGGCCATCTCTAATGGGGGGAGGTTGGAAGTTCCATAGTGTTGGAGCATCTCTTGAGAAGTCCGGGAGGCGTGCATGGGATTAAGTGATGGGGGGCAGTCAGGCAATGTTCATTGGAGGAGTGCAGTGAGTGGTTTGGTGTGTACCTCTGAGTAAGATTGGAAATGTAGGTTGGGCAGGTTTTGTGGACAGATTTCTAGGCCAGACACAGTATCTTGACTATGATTCTGGACTGGATAGGAAGCCAGTGGAGGGATTCACAGAGGGGATCCACCATGGTGGAACACTTAATTACATTTATACAGGGAGAGTGGAAGAGGGCAGGCGGACACCGGAGGGGGACAGCAGCTGATCACCGTGGGCAACCTTGGGTCAGGTGAGTGATGCCCGGGGCTGCTGTCACTGCTATTTACTTTATACAGGAGGAGTGCAGGACAGCGGGGGGACAGAGCGGGACATGAGGCCAAAAGGGGGTACAGGAGGGGGCCACAAAGGGAACAAGAGGAGGCCACAAGGGGGAACAGGAGGAGGACACAATAATTGGGGGAGGAGAACATCTACAAGATGCCCCTGAATACCAGGTTTAGTATATTTTCTCCCTGGTTTTTGCCCTCTAAACCTAGGTGCATCTTATAGTCTAGAGCGCCTTATATTTAAAAAAATGCGGGTAATCACATCTTTATTTTTCATGTAGTTGAGCTGCAACGCACAAGCTGTTGTTTTTGTGGGTTTTTTTTTCAAATTTGAGTTGTGTAGAAAGTTATTAAAAACGTTAGGGTTTTATTGCCATTTGAGCCCCATCTAAGCTTTCATACACATGCTGCAGGAAATTCCACTGAGATGGTCATTCACTGCTATTGTAGCCAAGAATATAGCAGGTGTACAGCTGCTTCACAATGTCTGTTAGTGATCCACAATGATAGATTCTCAAAATAACAAACTTGTTGTGCTTGTACATTGAGTAGTACAGCACTTATTTGCCTGCAGTGGTGCTCTAAAGGCCCATACACACGGGCTACAACTGTTGCTGGAAACACATGGCGCGCGCATGTTGCGGCAACAGGTCCTCCATGTGTATGAGGCGCGCGCAAGCAACTGTTGCTAATTAAGCTACATACACATGAGGCACGGATGTCTGCAGTTGCATGGAGACATGCAACAGTTGAAAGTCTCCAGCAACGACAGTTGTATACAAGCAACGATTGTATACACGCGGCAACAACCTGACTGCAACATAGCGGAAACTGTTGCTCAGCAACTTCTGTCGCAAGTTCAATGAACTGTCGGACTCACAAGAGTTGCTAGAGACTAGCATACACACGACCGCACCGACTTGAGACTAGGGACGGTTGCTGCAACAGCTGTTGCCGGGGATTGAACAAGTCAATCGCCTGGAGACAGCTCTGATTAGCAACAGTTGCTTGCACGCGCCTCATACACATGGAGGACCTGTTGCCGCAACATGCGCGCGCCATGTGTTTCCAGCAACAGTTGTAGCCCGTGTGTATGGGCCTTCAGAGCTGTCTCCAGGCGATTGACTTGTTCAATCCCCGGCAACAGCTGTTGCAGCAACCGTCCCTAGTCTCAAGTTGGTGCGGTCGTGTGTATGCTAGTCTCTAGCAACTCTTGTGAGTCCGACAGTTCATTGAACCTGCGACAGAAGTTGCTGAGCAACAGTTTCCGCTGTGTTGCAGACAGGTTGTTGCCGCGTGTATACAATCGTTGCTTGTATACAACTGTCGTTGCTGGAGACTTTCAACTGTTGCATGTCTCCGTGCAACTGCAGACATCCGTGTCTCATGTGTATGTAGCTTAACACAGTGCTTTTCAACCCATGGTATGTGTACCAGCAGTGATACTTTGCCTCTGGCCAGGTGGTAGGCTATGGGGAGATGAAAAGAAAGTGTCTGGGGGCTGTGGCGAGATCAAAGGGAAAAGTGATTTAGGGCCTGTCCAGTGCCTGGTGTATTCAGGTTTGTTTTTTACATGACAATGTGAAGCACTAGGCCAGCTGATAAAAGTGCAATTACAGAGCAATTAGAGGGCTGGCAAGCTAGTAAATGTACACAGCATGATGCAGAGCAGAGCTTTCCTGGGGGGGTCTATGGGAAAAAAATCTGTTCTCTCCCCATTGTTATAATGAATGCATGTGCAGGTAAGGTGTTGAACAGGTTGAAAAGTTTTTGACAGTCCCTAGACTCCAGGGGGCCTGCTGGCAGCTTGTGTGAGAGATTGGCAGGGACAGGAGTTCTATTACAGGCAAGTAGCCTGTGTGTGATGTGGAACTGAAATACACATAACCTCTCTGCTCCATCTCAGGCTATTCTCGGTCGCTCTCCACTCCTCTGTCTGGGCTAGTGCACGCCAAAATCGCAATAGCAATCGCTAGCAATTTGCAAGTGCGATTTTGTGAAGCGATTTTCAGAGCAATTTTTTTTATGAATCACTCCAAAAATGCTACATACAGCATGTTTGCAATAATTAAAAATTCACAGCGCTGCTGTGGGAACATCCTCATAGGGTAACATTAGCCAATCGCTTTTCAAATCGCTGGTGATCTGAAAAACGCTCAGAAGCACTCTTGGTGCACCAGCCCTCCCTCGTTCACCTTTGTTTCCCCCCTTTCCCTAGAGCTGGCTTGCTGTGTGTGTTCTTGTCATACAGGAAAGCTAAAGTGCAATTCTGGTGAGGCAAATATCTTCCTTAGAAAGAGAAAGCAACAGAAGTTGGCACATGAAATCCTTAGAAAAGCTGTATTTTTCCTGCCGCATATCAAAAGTTAAAAGCAGACAATAAAAGATATTTCCTACCCGTTTCCTATTGAGCTGTGGGGTGAGGTGAGAGCGGTGAGCTGCCTGACAGCTGTTTCGCCCTCCTGAATGTCTTCTGAGGCTCTGCTTCATGCTGTTGGTGTCCTGTCCGTTCAGACTACCCGTCTGAAATAGCTACCTTCAGCACTGCGCATGTGTGCGCATGCGCACATCCATTAGCTCGTCATAAGAGAGTCGTCTGTAATAGCTACCTCTTTCCCTTGTGGTCAAAACGGCTTCTGGAGAGAACGAGTGTGGATAGTTTTTGCCCTGCAGCTGTGTCCCTGGTGTGGATTGCCTTCTTGTGCAGACCTGGATTTATCTTTACTGCTGTAATAACATTCCCCTGGGCTGGAGACTGATTGCTTCTGCTGATTATACACTGATCAGCTGAGCCTGTGTCTCCTATCCTCTGCAGTTTCCTGCATCCTGTGTGCTTTGCCTGGATAGCTTGCCTGGATAGCTGTGCCCTGCTACTACTAATGTACCCTGCTGCCCTGCCATTTCTGGTGAGTTCTGCTGCCGTGCTATTAGTAACCGTCCATTCCTGCCTTTCTCTTGATCCTATTCTACTCTACCATTCCTGGTCAGTTCTGTGTCCTGCAGTGATTCTAGCCTGCCTATTACTCCATGCCTGCCTTTTGGCTATACAGGTAGTCCTTAACGAACAAGATAGGGACTGTAGGCTCGTTCTTAAAGAGAATCTGTATTGTTAAAATCGCACAAAAGTAAACATACCAGTGCGTTAGGGGACATCTCCTATTACCCTCTGTCACAATTTCGCCGCTCCCCACCGCATTAAAAGTGGTTAAAAACAGTTTTAAAAAGTTTGTTTATAAACAAACAAAATGGCCACCAAAACAGGAAGTAGGTTGATGTACAGTATGTCCACACATAGAAAATACATTCATACACAAGCAGGCTGTATACACCCTTCCTTTTGAATCTCAAGAGATCATTGTGTGTTTCTTTCCCATTGCATCTCTCATGCACTGAAGTTTCAGGCTGCTCTTTTCTTCCTGCAAACAGCTTTGCCCTTGTCTGAATTTCCTCAGTATGTGAAAGCCCAGCCAGCTCAGAAGAGGATTTATCCAGCTTGTAAAAGATAAGAGAGAAGAGAGTAGCTGCCCTAATCTAAATAATACACAGGCAGTGTGCATAGAGGGGCCTGGAAGGGGGGTTCATAGCAGAACCACAACACTGAAGAACTTGGCAGCCCTCCAGACACAGGCCGACAAGTCTGACAGGGGAAAGATACATTGATTTATTAGACTGTGATAGCAGAAAGTGCTGCAGTAAGCAAGAACACATTAGAATAGCTTTTGGAACTTGTAGGATGATAAAAAACAGGATGCAATTTTTGTTACGGAGTCTCTTTAACCTGAATCCGTCCTTAAATCGGGATGCGGTGCCTTCTCTGTCCCCTGTGCTTTGTGTCCCCCCTCTGTGTCATCTCTGCCCCCCTTGTGCCTTTCGTGCCCCCCTCTGTGTCATCTCTACCCCCTTGTGCCTTTCGTGCCCCCCCTCTGTGTCATCTCTGCCCCCCTTGTGCCTTTCGTGCCTCCTAATGCAGAGTATGCGCAGTGGCAGGCTTAACAAGTCTCACCTTCTTCCATGGCAGCTCCAGGCCAATCATCGGCGTCCTCTCACCCCTCAATGTTCCTCCCGGCGGCTTCCCTAGCGGCGCGTAATGACGCAATCAGAAGGAGACCCCGCGATCTCCTTCTGATTGCGCTTGTAATGGTCCCCCGCAGATTCTGGCCCCGCTTGTAATGGTCCCCCGCAGACATCCTGTGCCTGTGCAGCCACTCACCGATGCTCCGACCCATAACACCGATGCTCCGGCCCATAACACCTGAGCAGTGCCACAGGCTGATTGCCTCCATGCCACGCCGCATTGAAGCAGTCATTTCTGCAAAAGGATTCCCGACCAAGTTTTGAGTGCATAACTAAACATAATTATTTGAAGGTTGACTTTTTTTGTTTTAAAAACACTTTTCTTTTATTGGTCGGATGAAATATGCTAGTTTTTTGAGATTTGATTGGGAAATTTGGGTTTTCATGAGCTGTATGCCAAAATCATCAATATTAAAAGAATAAAAGGCTTGAACTACTTCAGTTGTGTGTATTTGAATCTAAAATATATGAAAGTCTAATGTTTATCAGTACATTACAGAAAATAATGAACTTTATCACAATATGCAATTTTTTGGGGAAGATCATATATATATATATATATATATATATATATATATATATATATATATATATAATATATTTGTTTGCAAAAGTATTGCTGCCACAGACCCGAAACAATTTTATTGGAATTCCACGTGCAAGACCAATACAAAGTGGTGTACATGTGAGAAGTGGAACGAAAATCATACATGATTCCAAACATTTTTTACAAATAAATAACTGCAAAGTGGGGTGTGCGTAATTATTCAGCCCCCTTTGGTCTGAGTGCAGTTAGTTGCCCATAGACATTGCCTGATGAGTGCTAATGACTAAATAGAGTGCACCTGTGTGTAATCTAAAATTTGATCTCTCCTGTGTCACCTGACTGCCAAGGCAGAGATGGCAGATAAGCCCATTTGAAAGAACAGGATGATCGTATATCCAATTACAGTTACTGATTTTTGTCTGGATTTTGACTACTCTCTGCCTGACTTATTTGTGCAGTTTCACAATTTTTAAAGTTTATTCAAAATTTCATTAAATCAACAAATTTGTGTTCCATTCTTTTATTTATATGCAGAATGTCTACCAGGCTTTTATTCAGACATATTTTGGTGAGTTATACCTGAAAAATTGAAGGCCTAAAATTCTTGAAATAAACGTGCTGCTTTTGACTCATAATGCCAGACAGAAATGCACCGCCAGGGAGGTTAAAGGAATCGTCGTAATGATCTGCTCTGCTGTCTGCACAGGCAGGCAGTTTTTTGACCATTTTCAGGTCTGTATGCTGCAGATCCCTGGAAAGGAGACCTGTTTTCTCTCTGCAAGTTCAGATTTGCTGTTCTGGTGAGGGATTGGCATTCACTTATCTGGTTTGATAGCTCTGCCTCTTTTGAAGGCTTGCAGTATAAATGCCATTTCCTCCCAGAATTCTCTTCTGGTCATAAAGGTTTGGTTCTGCTGGACTTACCTGGAGTTACAGCCCCTCTGCTAATTTTTTGCTAAATATTGTCTTAGAGTAGTTATCCTTTGGAGTGCACTAGCATTCTTTCTAGCACAGTCAGGTTGTTTATTATCTGTATTGCCTAGTCTTGTCTTATCCGTTGCGATTTTACTTTCTCCAATGGCGGCTGACAGTGAATCGCTCTGTCTGTTTGGATCGCATTCGCCCTAGCGGTAGAGGTGGTGGATCTTTCTGTATTCTGTCTTGGAGTGTAAACCAGAGCAGCGGTTGCTACTGGTTGCTCCATCTGTCTGTCTGTTGGGATCGCATTCGCCCTAGCGGTAGAGGTGGTGGATCTCTCGGTACTCTGTCTTGGAGTGTAGCCAGAGCAGCGGTTGCTACTGGTTACTCCTTCTGTCTGGCTTGTCCGGAACGAACGCTTGCTGTTTGGGTGAGGCAACCGATTAGCAAGCGTTCGCGTTCTTTGTTTGTTTTCTTTGTTTCGTGTTTCATTTGTTAGTCAGGGTTGGTACGCTTTGTCGCTGTTGCGCTAAACGTGCGGTGACCGTGCCTTGCACGCTCTTTGTTGCTATTGCGCTTAACGTGTGGTGGCCGCGTGTAGCTAGTCCTGTACAGGCTGTTCTTTCATGTTGGATTATAGTTTGTAATTGGTTCTGTCTTTATTTCCTATGATCTGTTTTTACTCAGTCTTGTGTCTCTATTGGCAATCGCCATTCTTGCGATTGCTTTCTCACTTAGTCTTCGCTGTTGTATGTCAACCGTCGCCGGGTGGCGACTAGATTGGTGGACATACATACATTCTGTCTCTGTGCTCACTCTCTCTCGAGAGAGGCTATCTTGCTCTGCATTGCTTCAATTCGTACAATCTACATCTGGCATCTGTGGTTTTACAGAGACCGAGTTCCTCTGTACTCCACAGCTCCATCTGCCGGTTGGAATTCCTCTCTACAGGTGCATTGCACCAAAGCTGGGTTCCCTTTTCCAAGCGTTTGTGGAGGGTTTCCGCAGTGTCAGCGCACATGTTGTGCGCTGACCTCGGGGATAATTCCACATTCGTGACAATCGTCAGGCAAAAAAAAATTGAGTTTCACTTTCCTGGGGCTTCTACCAGCACCAAGCAGCCATCCTGTGCCCTCGTAGTCACTCACTGCTGCTTCAGTCCCCCTCCGCCAGCTAGTTTCGTTTTTGCCGACCTCTGGGTCGGCGGACCGCATTACGTAAATTTTTACGCATTTGCGCTAGTGCAGGAACATTAGCGCATACATGTTTTCGTGATAGCGGTGCAACGCTAAAAAATGTTCGCGTTGCACTCTCAGGACTTAAATGCTCGGTGGCAGACTCCAGAGCACATTTCTCTGGAATCTTTGAGTAACAGTAAGTAGTCTTTGTCAATGGACAGTATTAAAATAGTAGTTTTGAGTGGTTTTTTTTGTTTGTTTTTTAAATGCTGCCATTATGATCATCAAATAATACATGCAGCAATCAATACCACACAAAAGAAATGCAGCAACAGTTAACAAAACAACAGGCAATGTGTTGCTTCACATATGCAATACTGTTACTGTTATGCCACGTTTGAAATGCAGTAACTGTTACGCCCTTTATGAAATGCAGCAAATGTAACACCACAAATGAAATCCGATACATGTTTTGCGAGTTAAGAAATTTCAGACACATGGCAGCACATGTGAAATGTAGCAAGTGTTATTCCATGTTTTTAATGCAATAAGTGATACAGCACATATGAAATCCTGTCAAAAAGAAAATATGACATGTAGTAAATGTTACACCACATATAAAATTCAGCACCCATGACGCAAAATCTGAAATTTAACAAACATAATGATGCATATGAAATTCATTTCACAATATGCCACTTACAAAATGCAGTAAACATGAAGCCACATATTAAATTCTGCAAACATAACTAGACATAACGAGAACAACACAAACAGTGGTGGACCATAAGAGGTGGGTGGTGAGAATCAGAGGTTAATGTGGGGCAGACAAGGGTGGCAGGGGTAGTCAAAGAGAGAGCAGATTGACGGGTACATATTATATTGGTGTCAACTCACTTTGGCACAGGGAGAGCAGAATGATGTCTCTCCCTGCTGCCACTAAACTCTGAAGTGGCGTTAAATACTATTCTCGGTTGTTGCAACTCGGAGGGAGATGTAATTCTTGGTCTGGCACCTGCCAGAGCCCCAAATTAACGTTATGCGGGGTGGGCAGCATAGCATTGCTGCTGTTACGTTGCCCAGCTTTGGCACTCTGCTCTCGGAGCAGCGTGCCAAAATGAACTGCTTCGCAGATCGACACAGTAAGTGGTAAAAAAGACGGTGGCTATCTGTTCTAGTCTCCCAAGGTCCCAGAACAGCTCATCATCACCAGCTTACCAGCCAAGGGCTACTATATCTGCACCCTGACACAGCATCCAACTGGAAAAAAACAATATTTTACACCAATAAGTGCTATCATGGATGCAACATTGTATATTGATGACCATCAGAAAAAAACACAGGTAGCACAATCCACGAAGGGTTAAGATGCCAAATAGCACTGTCAGATTTTGCTCCTTTGGCCAAAATGCGCCTTAACCTCTTGCGGTCCGCAGTGTTAAACCCCCTAAAGACCTTGATAAATTGGTCACTGCAGCTTTATGGCCAAGCTGCAGGGCCGCACAACACAGCACACAAGCGATCCCACCTCCCCTTTTCTCCCCGCCAACAGAGCTCTCTGTTGGTGTCTGATCGCCGCCCAGGTGTTTTTTTTTTTGTTTGTTTTTTATAAATATTTATTTCTTTATTTTAACAATATTTTTTATAATTTTTTATTTAATTTTTTTTTGTTGCGATTTTTAGTTTTTATTATATTCATCAAAAAAGACATGAATTTTGTCAAAAAAATGATTTTTTTTTTAACTTTCTGTGCTGACATTTTTCAAATAAAGTATATAGGTAGAAAAAAAGTTTTGTAAAAAATAATACCTTTTAATGGCTAACTAATAAAGTTAAATAATGCAAGCTTTCTGGGATCTAGTCCCCTTCTTCATATATTACACATACCCATCATGGGTATGTGTAAAAATACACCCCAAAACACATTATACTACTTCTCCTGAGTACGGCGATACCACTTGTGTGACACTTTTTTGAAGCCTAGGTGTGCTAAGGGGCCCAACGTCCTATTCACAGGTCATTTTGAGGCATTTGGTTTCTAGACTACTCCTCATGGTTTAGGGCCCCTAAAATGCCAGGGCAGTATAGGAACCCCACAAGTGACCCCATTTTAGAAAGAAGACACCCCAAGGTATTCCGTTAGGAGTATGGTGAGTTCATAGAAGATTTTATTTTTTGTCACAAGTTAGCGTAAATTGATTTTTATTGTTTTTTCACAGTGTCATTTTCCACTAACTTGTGACAAAAAAAATAAAATCTTCTATGAACTCATCATACACCTAACAGAATACCATGGGGTGTCTTCTTTCTAATATGGGGTCACTTGGTGGGGTTCCTATACTGCCCTGGCATTTTAGGGGCCCAAAACCGTGAGGAGTAGTCTGGAAACCAAATGCCTTAAAATGACTGTTCAGGGGTATAAGCATCTGCAAATTTTGATGACAGGTGGTCTATGAGGGGCCGTAAGCAGGGTGGCCTCTTGGATGACAGGTTGTATTGGCACTGAAGTGCAAGAAGCGCAGGATGTTCTCAAATCGTGACCTGGATATGGCAGCAGAGAACATGGGCATGTGATGTATTGGGTGCGTAGACCAATAAGACCGCAATACATTCTTTTTCACTAGACCCATGTTAAAGAGAAGGCCCCAAAAAATGTTACATTCGGAAACTTGGAGTGGTTTCCACCGAAAAGACTGGTCATGGTAGCTTCTTGGATTGGCGGGTGCGTATTGTGTGGCATAACAGTTGGTCTCAGCCACAATTAAGTTGTAGAGACCAGCAGTGATCAGAAAAAAAATCTGTCATTGCGGTGGGGCGAGTGAGGGTTTGGGCGGGTGAGGGTTTGGCCGGGTGATCAGAAACCCGCCGGGGGCAGATTAGGGCCTGATCTGATGGATAGGAGTGCTAGCGGGTGACAGGAGGTGATTGATGGGTGTCTCAGGGGGTGATTAGAGGGGAGAATAGATGCAGTCAATGCACTGGGGAGGTGATCAGAAGGGGGTCTGAGAGGGATCTGAGGGTTTGGCCGAGTGATCAGGAGCCTACACAGGGCAAATTAGATCCTGATCTGATGGGTAGGTGTGCTAGGGGGTGACAGGAGGTGATTGATGGGTGTCTCAAGGTGTGATTAGAGGGGGAAATAGATGCAAGCAATGCACTGGCGAGGTGATCAGGGCTAGGGTCTGAGGGCGTTCTGAGGGTGTGGGCGGGTGATTGGGTGTCCAAGAGCAGATTAGGGTCTGATCTGATGGGTAGCGGTGACAGGGGGTGATTGATGGGTGATCAGTGGGTGATTAGAGGGGAGAACAGATGTAAATAATGCACTGGAGAGGTGTTCAGGCGGGGTCTGAGGTTGATCTGAGGGTGTGGGCAGGTGTTTGGGTGCCCACAGGGGGCAGTTTAGGATCTGATCTGATGGGTAGCAGTGACATGGGGTGATGGATGGGTGATCAGTGGGTGATTAGAGGGGAGAACAGATGTAAACAATGCACTTTGGAGGTGATCTGAGGGTGGATCTGCGGGCGATCTGATGGTGTGGTGTGGGTAAGAGGCAGGTTAGGGTCTGATCTGATGGGTGGCAGTGACAGGGGGTGATTGATGTGTGATTGACAGGTGATCAGTGGGTGATTACAGGGGAGAATGGATGTATACAGTACACAGGGGGGGGGGACTGAGGGTGTTCTGAGGGTGTGGGCGGGTGCCCAAGAGGCAGATTAGGCTCTGATCTGATGGGTAGCAGTGACTGGGTGATTGATGGGTGATCAGTGGGTGATTAGAGGGGCGAAGAGATGTAAACAATGCACTTTGGAGGTGATCTGATGGTGTGGGTTGGTGATCAGATGCCCGCAAGAGGCAGGTTAGGGCCTGATGTGATGGGTAGCAGTGACAGGGGGTAATTGATGGGTGATTGACAGGTGATCAGTGGGTGATTACAGGGGAGAATAGATGTATACAGTACATGGGGGGGGGGTGATCAGAATCCCCAGGGGGCAGTTTAGGACCTAATCTAAAAAATAGCGTTGACAGATAGTGACAGGGAGTGATTAATGGGTGATTAGGGGGGTGATTGGGTGCAAACAGGGGTCTGGGGGTGGGCAGGGGGGGGGTCTGATGGGTGCTGTGGGCTATCAGAGGGCAGGGGGGCAGGATCAGTGTGCTTGGGTGCGTACTAGGGGGGCTGAAACCTGCCCTGGTGGTCCCTCGATCACTGGGACCACCAGGGCAGGAGGCAGCCTGTATAATTTATATACATTACAAAGAGTATTATACGCTTATGTCGCGGCAGATCGGGGGTTAACAACGAGGCGGCGCTGCTAATTGGCCGGCGGGTTGACGTCGCGGGTGGGCAAAGCCTATTGCCGGCGGATGCGCGCAGATACAGCGCGCGATCCCCGGCCAGCTAGTCCAGAACGAGCCGCCGCCGATGGGCGTATAGCGGTCGTTCTGCACATCAATTTGCCGCCGCCCATGGGCTGTGGGTGGTTGGCAAGTGGTTAATATATCCCCTCAGATTGTAAGATTGACCCCTCCCACCCCAATATTTTTTTTTTCTTTATATATATTCTTTATTTGTTCAAAGGGAAAATAACAAGCAATATAACAGTACAGCGTTTTTTAACAGTTACAGTACATCATATGTAAGGCACAGTCAACTGAACTAGAACATAAGTACCCTTGCTGCTTTTTTTTTCTTCTTTTTTTACTTTTTACTTTGGTACAGCATATATCCAGCACTTGGTGTAGCAAAACCAATGCTTGCATGCACGTATACAGTATGGATGGAATACAGGTCAATGTGGTAGTTAGCATACACCGAGTTCCTGGTTTGAATCCTAGCCAGGGATCTATCTGCACAGAGTTTGTATGTTCTCCCTGTGACTGTGTGGGTTTCCCCCGTGCACACCTGTTTCCTCCCACATCCCAAAAACATACTGTTAAAGGAGCACTCACTATCAAAATTTTACTTATTTTTCTGATCCCCTGAAGGACTTTAGTAATGACACAAAGATTTTTTTTTTCTTTTTCTACCACTGTCAGATCTTACATATGCAGTGCTAGGAGTGGAGTCATTGATGGGTGACTGCTCTGCACAGCAAGCGACAAGATTAGAAGCTATCTGCCTCTGCCCTGTGTCCCACTTGGATAAACTGTTCATTTACACTATGCTGGGGGCGGGCAGCTCTATTTAGATATTCTTTAAATGGTGAACTTCTTAACCACTTAAGCCCGAAGGGTTGACTTTTTTTTACATCCGAGCAACTTTCACCCCCCATTCATTTGCCAATAACTTTATCACTACTCATCACAATTAATTGATCTATATCTTGTTTTTTCCGCCACCAATTAGGCTTTCTGTGGGTGGTATATTTTGCTAAGAGCCACTTTACTGTAAATGCATTTTAACAGGAAGAATAAGAAAAAATTGAAAGAATTCATTATTTCTCAGTTTTCAGCCATTATAGTTTTAAAATAATACATGCCTCCATAATTAAAACTCACGTATTGTATTTGCCCATATGCCCCGGGTATTTCACCATTAAAATTATGTCCCTATCACAATGTATGGCGACAATATTTTATTTGGAAATAAAGGTGCATTTTTTCCGTTTTGCGTCCATCACTGTTTAGAAGCCCATAATTTATTAAATCATATTGATATACTCCTTTGACATGAATATTTAAAAAGTTCAGACCCTTAGGTAACTATTTATGTTTTTTTGTTTTTTTTTTATTATTGTAATTTTTTTTTTTTAAATTTAAACTTGTATGTGGGTATTTTTTGGTGTGGGAGGTAAACAGGGTTTTTTTTAATATATTTATAGGTTTATTCTTAAAACTTTTTTTTTTAAGGAGTAATTTGCTATTTGGCCACAAGATGGCCAGAATCAAAAAGTCCTGGGAGCGATCGATCTCGCTCCCAGGCAGAAGAAAGGAGACCAGAGCTCAGAAAAGCCGCAGCGTCTGAAGAGACGCTGTCGGCTTTTCTCCGGGGGGGTCCGTTCAGCGAAAGGGATTTATAATCCCTTTCACTGATCGGTGGGCTAGCGGCCAGCAGCGGGGGCGCGCACGGGGGGGCCCGCGGGCGCGCGCGCGACCCGCGGGAGTGCGCGCAGCCCAACTGGACGAGAAATCTCGTCCAGTTGTGCTTAAGTGGTTAAAGTGAACCTTAAGTCAGAAAAAATTGAGTTTTACTCACCTGGGTCTTCTACCAGCCCCCTGCAGCAGTCCTGTGCCCTCGCAGCCACTCACTAATCCTCTGGTCCCCCGCTGCCAGCAAGTTTCGTTTTTGCCGACAGCCCCGTCACGACTGGCCACGCGTAGCTTTTTCCACATTCCCGACTGTAATTAGCGCTATTGCGACAAAAATACGCGTTGCCGCATATCTATGTGTTCGTAATGTGTAAACGTATTTTTGTACGCGTTGCGGCCCGCAATAGCGCTAATTACAGTCGGGAATGCAGAAAAAGCTACGCGTGGCCAGTCCTGACGGGCCTGTCGGCAAAAACGAAACTAGCTGGCAGCAGGGGACCAGAGGATTAGTGAGTGGCTGCGAGGGCACAGGACTGCTGCAGGGGGCTGGTAGAAGCCCCAGGTGAGTAAAACTCCTTTTTTTTCTGACTTAAGTGTCTCTTTAAGGTAGCCATACATCAGAAGATTATGGGCAGATTCGACAAAAGTACTAATTTATCTCTAATCGAATTTGATTACAGAGAGATTTGTACCCAGAAGTGGGGGAAAAAGTTATTGTAACTTTACTGCTATTTGTTTCCACATACTTGTGCGAGAAGGAGTTTTCTTCATTGACATGTATCAAAACTAAAGTCAGCTGGAATCTGACTTGATTCTGTCAGTAACCACTCCCCAGCCACAACTGCAAAGATTGATGTCAGACAAAAAGGCACAAATTTCCCATTAACCTCCCTGGCGTTCTGATTTTTTTTACCCTATTTTTTTTCTATCATGTAGCTAGCCTAGCGCTAGCTACATGATTCCCCCATCCCTGCGGCGCCCCCCCCCCAGCATCTCCAATCGCCGCCGGTGCCCATGTACAACAGGAAATCCCGTTCTGAACGGGATTTCCTGTATGGGCTTCCCCCGTCGCCATTCGCGACGATCGTAATGACGTCATCGGGGGAGTCCCGATCCACCCCACAGCGCAGCCTGGCGGTGATTGGCCAGGCTGCACATGGGGTCTGCGAGGGGGGCCCTCTTTCGCGACGTGTAGCGGCGCATAGGCGGTGAGCGGCGGCGATGGGAACAAACACGCAGCTAGCAAAGTGCTAGCTGCGTGTTTGAAAAAAAAATTTGTCCAAATCAGCCCACCAGGGCCTGAGCAGTGCCCTGCAGCGTTACTGTACGAGCTGAGCTCGTCCGTAACGCCCAGGAGGTTAAGTTTAATAATGGTTAACACTGTATGTATCCCTAATTATTGGCCAGTGCTGCATAATATGTTGCCACTTTATAAATACAGTAAACAATGATAATAACAATACGTCTACATACTTTATCATTTTTTTCACTTATTGAGTTGTTGACATCTTACGAAAACACTGGTGGTACTTGCAAATTTTCATGCAATAAAAGTGGTACAGTTTCTGAAAAGGTTGAAAAGCCCTGTTCTAACAAAAGCCGCAATAAACATAACTCTGTTTATTGAGTGTAGAAGTGTCAGGTTTTTATTGCACTCTAATTTCCTTTTTCCAATGACCATCAAAGTTACTATTAAAATATTGTAGAACCTAAGAATAGGTAAGAAAAAAATGCCCCATATTAGGACACAGGAAACTAGAGTTTCTTAAAGGACTTACGAGGCCAGATTTGCAAAAAAAACATAAAAAAAGTTAGATACCTGTGCGTGTTTGCAAGGCACGGAGGGTGCGGAAAATGACACTTTGTGAAAAAACACAATTAAAATCAATTTCCGCTAACTTGTGACAAAAAATAAAATCTTCTATGAACTCGCTATACTACTAACGGAATACCTTGGGGTGTCTTCTTTCTAAAATGGGGTCATTTGTGGGGTTCCTATACTGCCCTGGCATTTTAGGGGCCCTAAACCGTGAGGAGTAGTCTTGAAACGAAATTTCTCAAAATGACCTGTGAAATCCTAAAGGTACTCATTGGACTTTGGACCCTTTAGCGCAGTTAGGGTGCAAAAAAGTGCCACACATGTGGTATCGCCGTACTCGGGAGAAGTAGTATAATGTGTTTTGGGGTGTATTTTTACACATACCCATGCTGGGTGGGAGAAATACCTCTGTAAATGGACAATTGTGTGTAAAAAAAAAATCAAGATTGTCATTTACAGAGGTATTTCTCCCACCCAGCATGGGTATGTGTAAAAATACACCCCAAAACACATTATACTACTTCTCCCGAGTACGGCGATATCACATGTGGCACTTTTTTGCACCCTAACTGCACTAAGGGGCCCAAAGTCCAATGAGTACCTTTAGGATTTCACAGGTCATTTTTGTTTCAAGACTACTCCTCACGGTTTAGGGCCCCTAAAATGCCAGGGCAGTATAGGAACCCCACTAATGACCCCATTTTAGAAAGAAGACACCCCAAGGTATTCCGTTAGGAGTATGGTGAGTTCATAGAAGTTTTTATTTTTTTTGTCACAAGTTAGCGGAAATTGATTTTAATTGTTTTTTTTTCACAAAGTGTCATTTTCCGCTAACTTGTGACAAAAAATAAAATCTTCTATGAACTCACCATACTCCGTACGGAATACCTTTGGGTGTCTTCTTTCTAGAATGGGGTCATTTGTGGGGTTCCTATACTGCCCTGGCATTTTAGGGGCCCTAAACCGTGAGGAGTAGTCTTGAAACCAAATGTCGCAAAATGACCTGTGAAATCCTAAAGGTACTCATTGGACTTTGGGCCCCTTAGCGTACTTAGGGTGTAAAAAAAGTGCCACACATGTGGTACCGCCGTACTCAGGAGAAGTAGTATAATGCGTTTTGGGGTGTATTTTTACACATACCCATGCTAAGTGGGAGAAATATCTCTGTAAATGACAATTGTTTGATTTTTTTACACACAATTGTCCATTTACATAGAAATTTCTCCCACCCAGCATGGGTATGTGTAAAAATACACCCCAAAACACATTATACTACTTTTCCTGAGTACGGCGGTACCACATGTGTGACACTTTTTTGCAGCCTAGGTGCGCTAAGGGGCCCAACGTCCTATTCACAGGTAATTTTGAGGCATTTGTTTTCTAGACTACTCCTCGCGGTTTAGGGCCCCTAAAATGCCAGGGCAGTATAGGAACCCCACAAGTGACCCCATTTTAGAAAGAAGACACCCCAAGGTATTCCGTTAGGTGTATGGCGAGTTCATAGAAGATTTTATTTTTTGTCACAAGTTAGTGAAAAATGACACTTTGTGAAAAAAAAAACAATAAAAATCAATTTCCGCTAACTTTTGACAAAAAATAAAATCTTCTATGAACTCGTCATACACCTAACAGAATACCTTGGGGTGTCTTTTTTTCTAAAATGGGGTCACTTGTGGGGTTCCTATACCGCCCTGGCATTTTACGGGCCCAAAACCGTGAGTAGTTTGGAAACCAAATGTCTCAAAATGACTGTTCAGGGGTATAAGCATCTGCAAATTTTGATGACAGGTGGTCTATGAGGGGGCAAATTTTGTGGAACCGGTCATAAGCAGGGTGGCCTTTTAGATGACAGGTTGTATTGGGCCTGATCTGATGGATAGGAGTGCTAGGGGGGTGACAGGAGGTGATTGATGGGTGTCTCAGGGGGGGGGGGGGTTAGAGGGGAAAATAGATGCAATCAATGCACTGGGGAGGTGATCGGAAGGGGGTCTGAGGGGGATCTGAGGGTTTGGCCGAGTGATCAGGAGCCCACACGGGGCAAATTAGGGCCTGATCTGATGGGTAGGTGTGCTAGGGGGTGACAGGAGGTGATTGATGGGTGTCTCAAGGTGTGATTAGAGGGGGGAATAGATGCAAGCAATGCACTGGCGAGGTGATCAGGGCTGGGGTCTGAGGGCATTCTGAGGGTGTGGGCGGGTGATTGAGTGCCCTAGGGGCAGATAGGGGTCTAATCTGATAGGTAGCAGTGACAGGGGGTGATTGATGGGTAATTAGTGGGTGTTTAGGGTAGAGAACAGATGTAAACACTGCACTTGGGAGGTGATCGGACGTCGGATCTGCGGGCGATTTATTGGTGTGGGTGGTTGATCAGATTGCCCGCAAGGGGCATGTTAGGGGCTGATTGATAGGTGGCAGTGACAGCGGGTGATTGATGGGTGGCAGTGACAGGGGGTGATTGATGGGTGATTGACAGGTGATTGACAGGTAATCAGTGGGTTATTACAGGGGAGAACAGATGTAAATATTGCACTGGCGAATTGATAAGGGGGGGTCTGAGGGCAATCTGAGCGTGTAGGCGGGTGATTGGGTGCCCGCAAGGGGCAGATTAGGGTCTGATCTGATGGGTAACAGTGACAGGTGGTGATAGGGGGTGATTGATGGGTAATTAGTGGGTCTTTAGAGGAGAGAATAGATGTAAACACTGCGCTTGGGTGGTGATCTAATGTCGGATCTGCGGGCGATCTATTGGTGTGGGTGGGTGATCAGTTTGCCCGCAAGGGGCAGGTTAGGGGCTGATTGATGGGTGGCAGTGACAGGGGGTGATTGATGGGTGGCAGTGACAGGGGGTGATTGATGGGTGATTGATGGGGTATTAGTGGGTGTTTAGAGGAGAGAATAGATGTAAACAATGGATTTGGGAGGTGATCTGACGTCGGAT
This sequence comes from Hyperolius riggenbachi, assembly GCF_040937935.1. Lineage (NCBI taxonomy): Eukaryota > Metazoa > Chordata > Amphibia > Anura > Hyperoliidae > Hyperolius > Hyperolius riggenbachi. The sequence goes on along the minus strand of NC_090651.1, from coordinate 176,173,905 downwards.
CTGCGGGCGATCTATTGGTGTGGGGGGGTGATCAGATTGCCCGCAAGGGGCAGGTTAGGGGCTGATTGATGGGTGGCAGTGACAGGGGGTGATTGACGGGTGATTGACAGGTGATCAGGGGCGATAGATGCATACAGTACATGGGGGGGGGGGGTCTGAGGAGAATCTGAGGGGTGGGGGGTTGATCAGGAGGGGGCAGGGGGGGGATAAAAAAAAATAGCGTTGACAGATAGTGACAGGGAGTGATTGATGGGTGATTAGGGGGGTGATTGGGTGCAAACAGGGGTCTGGGGGGTGGGCAGGGGGGGTCTGATGGGTGCTGTGGGCGATCTGGGGCAGGGAGGGGGGGAAAATCAGTGTGCTTGGTGCAGACTAGGGTGGCGGCAGCCTGCCCTAGTGGTCCCTCGGACACTGGGACCACCAGGGCAGGAGGCAGCCTGTATAATACACTTTGTAAACATTACAAAGTGTATTATACACTTTGTATGCGGCGATCGTCGGGTTAACATCCCGCCGGCGCTTCCGTATGGCCGGCGGGATGTTGCGGCGGGTGAGCGGCGCCAGGCGGAGGCGGAGGATCGCGTCACGGCCCATGCCCCTACAAGGACCGCCGCCATTTGTCTATACGGCGGTCCTTGCGGGGTCCACTTCCCGGCCGCCTCTGTGCGTTAGGCGGTCGGGAAGTGGTTAAAGAAGTCATCGGGGAAATTCTAATAAAATAAGTGCTACTTACCAGGGGCTTCCTCCAGTCCCAAGCTCCCAGCACATCCCTCACCGCAGCTCTCCCCGCAGCCGTTCGCCGCAGCTTCATCCCGGTCCCTGGCGATGTCGTCAGGGCAACCTCCAGGTCGTCCTGTACTGCGCCTACGTGAGCGGCGCTGTCAATCACCGCCACGTGGGCTGGAGCGGACTGACCTGGAGGTCGTGCTGACGTCATCGCCGGGGACCGGGACAGAGCAGCGGCGAACGGCTGCGGGGAGAGCTGTGGCGAGGGACGTGCTGGGAGCTTGGGGCTGGAGGAAGCCCCCGGTAAGTAGCACTTATTTTATTAGAATTTCCCTGATGACTCCTTTAAGCCTTTCAAGTATCCAAAACTAAAATATTTTTCTTGGAGTTGGACCTCATTGTTGAAGATTTATTTAAACAACATTTATATGTAATAATTTAACAGTGGTCTCTCACAGTTTTCTTCTCTTTACACAGTTCAAGATATTGTATTGCAGCTTCAAAGGTTCGTCTCTGCCATGTCTAAATACAATGATCAATGTTACGAAGTACTGAAAGAAGCTGATATTTTCCCCATTGAAGTGGATCTGGCTCACACAACCCTTGCTTATGGACACAGTGATGCATTTACAGATGAAGATGAAGAACTTGAGAAAAGGAAAGAGGAACACAAAGAAGAAAAACTGATTGATGATGCATAGACCTCCATTGCAAGACTGGCAATTTAAATTGTGTATTTTTTTTGTGAACAGTTCTTCATTTCATATACCTTTCATTACAAAACGGTAATATAATGATACACTACTATCACTAAGAGTCATTGCTTATGAAATTCTTAACCAGTATATACTGTATTGTTGTTGACTGTAATAAATGTATAAATAGTGTGGGGAAAAAAGTATTTTAAATTATGAAAGTCTGCTCATATTTTTTATGGGTGTCAATTTCATGTAAATCTAGCAGACCACATTCCTGTAAGTCAGGATGACTGTTTTACACATTTCACATTTTCCTTCCTCTGCCAAACATTATACCTTCATCACTCACTTGATTTTGATTTATTATCATTAAACTTAATTTATGAAGCGCTAACATATTATGCAGCGATGTACAATAGATGGGGGAAACATTACAACATTAAAGGGAACCTTAACTCTAGAAAAAAAATGAGTTTCTCTTACCTGGGGCATCTACCAGCAGCCCCCTGCAGCCATCCTGTGCCCTTGCAGTCACTCATGGTTCCTCCGGTACCCCGCCGCCAGCTAGTTTCGTTTTTGCCGACTCGGAGTCGGCAGGTCGCCATGTGTACCTTTGCACGCATTCCCGCTGGTGCAGGAAGCCATCGCGGACATTAACGAGAGCCCTGGCCAAAAGGCCTTACAGTCTAAAGGTTTTAGGGTATAGGACAGTAGGTAAAGGCAAGCTATGTGTGGAGTGGTAGAAATGGTGGTTAGTGGGCAGTATCCTAGGTAGGAGAGTATGCTTGCCTGAAGAGGTGAGTTTTCAGATTGCGCCTAAAAATAGTAAGTGTGGGTGAGTGGCAAAAGTGTTGAGGGAGAGTGTTCCAGAGGAGGGGAGAGGATCGAGAGAAGTCTTGTAAGCGGGAGTGAGAAGAGGCGATCAGGGAAGAAGACTGCGTGAAGAAAGCGTGAAGAAAGCGGAGATTGCGTGTAGGATGGTATCTGGAAATAAGTTGATTTAGATAGGAAGGAGCTAGGTTGTGGAGAGCTTTGTAGGAGGGAGTAGGGATTTTAAATTGTATCCTTTGTGTAACTGGCAGCCAGTGAAGGGACTGACAGAGGGGGATTGGGCTGGAGAAGCAGGAGGAGAGGTGAATGCAGCAGAGTTCATGATAGACTGTAGGGGGGCTAAACGGTTGGCAGGGAGGCCGCAGAGCAGAGTGTTGCATAGTCTAGTCGGGAAATAATTAGGGCATGCACCACTTTAAAGGAATCATCAGCCAAAAAGAAAGCAAATCTCATTTACTTACCGCACCTGCGCAGTACGCTGAGGACAGTGGCGCTTCACGCAGGCGCAGTAAGGAAGACCTCGAGGTCGTCCTCTGCACTGTGCAGGGACCCCGGGCCGGCAGCTGTGAATGGAGCTGTCTGTGTGGGACAGACAGCTATGAGGAGCTGGAGAAAGCCCCAGGTAAGTAAATGGGATTTACTTTATTTTTAGCTGAGGATTCCTTTAAACAATGTTACACAGGGTCATTACAGCGTTAATCAATGATATAAAAAAAAATAGTGATGTAACAAACAATGGTGCACAGGTTGCAATGTAGGGATAAATATAGCAAATGAGGCACTGATTCCATATGGTAGCGGAGTAAAGCACACAGGGAGGAGGGCTCTGTCAAATAGGCTTACATTCTAAGGTATGAGGAAGAGGGACACATAAGGTGGGGTGTATGTCCAAGGGAGGGGGTTGGCATTGTGAAGATGGCTGTAGGCAATGGTGAGCAGATTGGCTTTCGGTTGCCAGCTTGAATGAGTTGGGGGAGGGGAGTTCTATAGTGTAGGGGCTGCTCTGGATAAGTCCTGGAGCCTTACAAGTGATGTTAGGGGTGGACATCCATAGAGTGTTGGAGGAGTGGAGAGAACAGGTTGGGGAGAATGGTGGATGGGTTTATATGCCATGTGAGCAGTTTAAATTAGGCCAGTAAGGGAGCTTTTGAAGAGAGGTGGCTGAAGAGGAGAGGCAGGAGTGAATGAGCCTGACAGCTGCGTTCATAACAGATTGAAAAGGTCAGAGTCTGGTCTCGGGAAGTCCAGAAAAGATAGCATTGCAGTAGTCCAGACAGAAGATGACTAGTGCATGGACCAGAAGTTCGGGGGGGGGGGGGGGGTTAGGGTTACAGGGGGGGAATTTTAGCAATGTTTTGGACATTGAAGGATGTGGAGACATTTTGAATGTGGGGAGTGAAGGAGAGTGAAACAGGTTTAGGGGACAAGGCAGATAGCAATGGAATTGTCCGGGTTGTTGATAGCAATGGAATTGTCCGGGAGAGGGCTCGATGAACAGGGTGGGAAGATCATACCATGGAACATAATGCTGGAACACGGGAGGTTAGCAGTAGACATACTGTAATACCCCAACGGTGGGAGGGTAGCTGTCAACATAGTGTAATGATGCGATGGGGGTAGCTGAGAACATACTGTTATGCTGCAAGGTGGGGGAGGGAGGGTAGCAGTGGACATACTATAATGCTGCAAGGGGTTAGGGAAAATAGGTAGCTGTGGACATACTGTAATGCTCCAACAAGGGGAGGGAGGATAGCTTTTGACATAATGTAATGCTGAGAGAGGGGAGCTGAGCCCGGGAACCACTAGAATGCCAAGAATTTGGGGGTACCTCCTTGCCTGTTGCCACAAAATGTCCTCAGGAGCTTACAATGTATTCCCTACCTCATATTACTAACTGTCCTCAGGATCTTACAATCTAATCTTTGCCTCATGTCATTAACTGTCCTCAGGAGCTTACATCCTAATCCTTGTCTCATGTCACCAAGGACAACATGAGACAGTGATTAGAGTGTAAGATTCTGAGGACAGTGAAGCTCCATTCCCAGCAGCAGTAATAGTGAAAGTAAAGGTGCCCATACACTCGTCAGATTGGCAGCAGATAGATAAGAAATGCATCTGATGATCTATCTGATGCGTTTTTAAAACATTTTTTACCAGGATAGAATTCCAATAGATTTCAGTTTGAAATCTATTGAAATTCGATCTGATGGCATTTTTTTGCCATCAGATTTCCATTAAGTCCAATGCAAACTGTTAAGCAATCTCATCAGATCGACCTAAATTTTCCATCCAGACTGGTTGACGGAAATCCATCGAAATCGATCGAAATCGGCCATCGATCGGTCGATTGGCCAACCGATTTGCAAACGATCAATCGATCGATCGATCGGGATCGATCGGTCGGCCAGAAAATCGGCTGAGTGTATGGGCCCCTTAAGTCTATCTCCTCATCGGACGTTCTTAGTGTTTACTTCATTCTTTGATTTCAGCCAACCTCTACTCATTTGCACACAATTTTGTCAGTTGAACTGAGCAATTGCCATTCTGTAATTGCTTTAAAAAAAAACAAAAAAACAAAAACCATGAGATTCCCCCATAAGGAAATGGACTAATCAACAACCAGAGGTGTCAGATTTTTAGTACTTACTGTAAGTGACCGCAACATGAGAAAAAAGTAATTTACTGTGCATGTTACTCTGGGAAAATGTACTTTTGTATGTGTGCATACACAGGTATTTTAAATTTTATAATATTTTGCGATAGGGTTTGGTTAAATTGCACAACATAATTTGCTGAAACAATAGTGATTTTTTTTTAGCTGTGCAGTTACAGTGCATCACTTTTTCCACATTTTGTTATTTTACAGCCTTATTCTGAAATGGATTAAATTCATTTTTTCCTCAGAATTCTACACTCAACACCCCATAATGACAACGTGAAAAATGTTTACTTGAGTTATCGGAAAATGTATTTAAAATTAAAAAAAAATGAGAACTCAAATGTACATAAGTATTCAAAGCCTTTGCGTAGTACTTTGTTGATGCGCCTTTGGCAGCAATTACAAGTCTTTTTGAATATGATGCACCAAGCTTGGCACACCTATCCTTGGGCAGTTTCACCCATTCCTCTTTGATGCACCTTTCAATCTCCATCAGGTAGGATGGGAAACGCGATACACAGTCATTTTAAGATCTCTCCAGAGATGTTCAATCAGATTTTAAGTCTGGGCTCTGGCTGGATCACTCGACATACAGAGTTGTCCTGCAGGCACTCCTTTGATATTTTGATTCTGTGCTTAGGGTCATTGTCCTGCTGAAAGATGAACCGTCACCGCAGTCTGAGTTCAAGAGCGCTCTAGAGCAGGGATCCCCAACCTGTGGTCCGCGGCCCACTGGTGGTCCGCAGGACGTTTCCAGTTGGGCCGCGGGACTGTCCTCTTGTCTGCCCGCCCCGCCCCCTCCGCGGCCGCCGCTCCGTTACCTCTAGCGGCCGCGTGGTCTCTTATATTCTCCCTTCTCTCTCTTCCCAGTGTGTGTCACAACAGCGCGCCCTGCGGCTGCTGTGAGAGAGAGGGAGGAAAACAGGAGAGAAAGAGCGGCTTCCTGTAGCGGCGCGCCGTTACTATGGGAACCGCTCTCACCTTCCTGCTTCCTCCCTCTCTATCACAGCAGCCGTAGGGCGCGCTGTTACTCACACGCTGGGAAGAGAGAGAGAGGGGAATTAGAGAGACCGCTGGCCAAGGTAACTGCAGCGGCGGCCGCGGGGGGGGGGGGGGGGGAGGAGGTGTGTGCTGGTATACTGGGGCACTATACTTGCTATACTGAGGCACTATACTAGCTATACTGGGGCACTATACTTGCTATACTGGGGCACTATACTTGCTATACTGGGGCACTATAATTGCTATACTGGGGCACTATACTTGCTATACTGGGGCACTATACTGGGGCACTATACTAGCTATACTGGGCGCTATACTAGGCATAGTGGGCACTATACTGGCTGTACTGGGGCATTCTAGCTATACTGGGGCACTATACTAGCTATACTGGGGCATACTAGCTATACTGGGGCACTATACTAGCTATACTGGGGCATACTAGCTATACTGGGGCATACTAGCTATACTGGGCACTATACTGGCTGTACTGGGGCTTTACTAGCTATACTGGGGCACTACCTACCCATACTGGGCACTATACTAGCTACACTGGGCACTCTATTCGCTTTACTGGGCACTATACTAGCTTTACTGGGCACTCTACTAGCTATACTGGGGTAACTGTACTAGCCATACTAGGGCAACCAAACTCCCTATACTGAGGCACCTATGCTAGCTATGACCCCCCCTCCCCGGTAACCCGCTGTGCACCCCCTCCCCCCCCCCCCCCCCCCCCCCCCCGCGGGCCCTGGAGAAAAATTTGGTCAGAAAGTGGTCCCCGGGCCGGAAAAGGTTGGGGACCCCTGCTCTAGAGTATATTTAATCCAGGATACCTCTGTACATTGCTGCAGTCATCTTTCCCTTTATCCTGGCTAGTCTCCTAATGTGACGCTTGGCATTCACAACAAAGAGTTCAATCTTTGTCTCATCAAAACAGAGAATTTTGTTTTTCATGGTCTGAGAGTGCTTCAGGTGCCTTTTGGCAAACTCCAGGCAGATGCCATGTTCCTTTTACTAAGGAGTGGCTTCCATCTGGCCACTCTACCATAGGCCTAATTGGTGAATTGCTCCAGAGATTGTTGTTCTTTTGGTCTCCTCTCACCACAGAGGACCTCTGACAGAGTGACCATTGGGTTCTTGGTCACATCCCTGACTAAGGTTGTTCTCCCCCAATTGCTCAGTTTTTTTTTTAAAAGAATAATTTTTATTTTATTTTAATTGTACATAGTAATACAACAGTGCATTACAACAATTATCCAACAATAACATTCAACATTTGTGGCATATCACTCCCGCGACACAACTGCCCTTACGAAAGGGCCAGCAGTCCAAGGCCCAAGACCAGCAGTATTGCTGTGCCTGGTCCCTCCTGGACCGACCATGCGCTCCCCTGCCTGCTGCCCGATTCAGCGCTGGATTGTTATATTAGGCAACTCAGTCGTCTAACTGCAGTTTGTGGTAAGAGGTCCAACACGACCATACCTTTGTAAATTTTTTCCGGCATTTACGATTACGGTATACCTGTTTTAGTGTGATAAGTTCTTTGTGCACCAGTGATATCCAGTCATTTTTCTTGGGGGGTAGGGGTTTGTTCCAATTCAATATGATCAGTTTCCGCGCATAAGAGGTGAGGGTTCAAAATGTCAGCATCCTATGCGTGGAGAGTACCTCGTCTGCCACATACCCAAGTAGCATGGGGCCAGGGGCTAGGTCCAAGGACATCCCGAACACCCCCTGCAACTCTACGTGTATCTGGGACCAATATAATTGGACTTGGGGACATTGCCACGTTATATGAAGAAAGTCCGCATGAAGGTGGCCACATCTATTACATTCCCCTTGTGAGTTAGGGTTGAATTTTTCCAGGCGAGCTGGGGATAGATAGCTTCTATATAAAAATTTAAAGGCAATAAGCTTGTCGCGAGCAGATACATTGGTGGTGACGTAATATCCCAGGACCGTGCCCCATACCTCCTCGGTAAGTGTTGGTATGTCCCTTTTCCATTTTTGGTAGAGTTTGGTAGTGTTGGATTGTCCCCTATAGGGGAATGTTTTGTAGAGCACTGAGACCACATGTTCCAACCCAGTTTTAGCTATTTCCCCCTCAGTGGTGTGGGATTGTACAAAGAGCTGCCTTCCTTGCGAGAGAAATTGAGCAGTAAAGGCATGCCTCAATTGTAGGTAGCGGAATTGCATGTGGTTTGGGAGGTGGAATTCTCGCTTTAGGACAGGGAAGGATTTGAGTGTGTTACCTTCTGTTATGTCAATAAGTTTGTAGATCCCGTGGTCTGCCCAGATTTTGGGGTCTGGGATGGTAAGAAATTCTGGAATGGAAGGGTTATTCCAGAGGGGGATGAAAGGTGACGTCTGACCTGGTTGGCTGGATAGTTTGCTCACTTTCTCCCAGACCTGTACTGTCATCAGCATGTTAGGTGTTGCCCGGGGGATGTGTTTGCTCCCTCTGAATGGGAGGCTAGAAAGGGCTGTGAAGGAGCCCATGATTTCGGCTTCTAAGGCTGTTGCCGGGTTTTGTGCTGACTGCTCAAACCACCACCTGGCGGATACCAGGGCGGAAGCCCAGTAGTACCTCTCGAAATCGGGCAGTCCAAGACCGCCTTGGTATTGATCTAGTTGTAAGGAGGGAAGAGCTATCCTTGGAGACTTGGGGAACCAGAGAAAGGATGTAATGGCTTTATGTATTTCTTTAAAGAACTGAGTTGGGATTGGGACTGGAGAATTACGAAAGAAGTAAAGAAATTTGGGTAACATGTTCATTTTTATAGCATTGAGCCTGCCTATTAGTGTTAGTGGGAGAGTTTGCCATGCTTTACATTTAGTTTTGAGTTTGGAGAGAACCGGATCAAGGTTAAGTTGACGATAGTTTTGGGGGTTTCTGGTAATTTTAATCCCAAGGTAAGTGAACTCAGACACCCATTGGAGTGGGGTGGAACTAGGAGCAGCTGGTATCTCGTTGTCTAGTGGAAGAATTATCGATTTTTCCCAGTTCACTTTGAAGCCTGAAAACCTACCAAATTCCTGAATGGTGTTTAGTGCTGCAGTCAGAGAAGGGCCTGAGTCTGCAAGGTACAGGAGAATGTCGTCCGCGTATAGTGACAGCTTCTCTACGCGTTCCCCAAACTGGAGACCCTTTATAATATCGTTGGAGCGAAGTAGGCTGGCCAGGGGCTCAACTGCTAGTGCAAATAATGTGGGTGATAGGGGACATCCCTGCCTCGTACCCCGAAATAAGTTGAATGGTTTTGATACATCCAGACCAGTACGCACTTTGGCCTCCGGTGCAGTGTATAGGATTCCGAGCCACTTGACAAATTCGGAGCCAAAGCCAAATTTTAGGAGGATTTCCCAAAGATATGTCCACTCCACTGCATCGAAGGCCTTTTCGGCGTCTAGGGATACAACAATCCGCGTTTTAGAGTTGCCGTGTGTTAAAGAGAGATTGGTCATGAGTCTTCTAATGTTTATATCCATACCTTTTCCAGGTATGAAGCCGGACTGGTCTGGATGTATCAATCTCGTGATGAAGGTGTTGATTCTAATGGAGAGAATTTTTGCAAGAATTTTGTAGTCTTGGTTTAATAGGGAAATTGGCCTGTACGAGGAACAAAGAAGTGGGTCTTTGCCTTTTTTGGGCAGAATTGTGATAAGTGCTTCTTTCATGGATTGTTGGAGGGTATTGTTTTCCAGGGCATGTTTAAAGACCTCTTTGAGGCGGGGTGCAATTTGTTTCTTATACTGTTTGTAGAATTCTGGCGGAATTCCGTCTGTATCCGGAGACTTTGCATTTGGTAAACTTTTAATGACTCCTCGAATCTCACCCTCCGAGATATCTGCCTCCAGGAAAACTCTATCTTCAGCAGATACCTGCGGAAGGTGAAACGTGGCCAGAAAGGTATGGAGTTGTTCTGGATGATAGGAAGTGTGGGAGGTATAGAGAGATTGGTAGTATTTTAAGAATTCTGCATTGATGCTTGGTGCATCTGTGAGTATTTTCCCTTGGTCATTTTTAATAGCCCCAATATGGAAAGAGGGTCTTTCCTCTCCTATTAAGTACGCTAACAGTTTCCCGGTTCTATCTCCTTGTTCATATATACAAAGTCGTCTGGCAGCTTCTATTTTAGAGGAGACCTGCTTTTGTCTATCTTTAAGCTGTGTAAGTGAGATTTGCCATTTAGCGTATGACGCGTTCGTTTTAAGGGATATATGATCAGCTTCAGCGGAGGCTGCCGCCTGTTCGGCCCTCGTGAGGTAGATCCTATCCTGGACTCTGGCTTCATTAATATTTTTAATGTAGTGCCCTCTTGTGACGGCTTTATAGGAATCCCACACCACTGAGGGGTCTGCGGAACGGTCGTTGTGAACCCAGTACTCCTCCAAGTGAGGTCGCATCGCTAATCGGACAAAGTCATGTGTAATCCAGCTGGCAGAAAGTTTCCATAGAGGGCGGGTATGTGGTCTAGAGAATTGAATTTTAATTTCCAATGGTGTGTGGTCTGATATTCCTCTCGGTAGCAATCTAACGTGACCTATCTGCTTGGCCATCGGAGGGGTAGCCAGCGCAAAATCAATCCTAGACAATGAGTGGTAAGAGGATGAGTGGCAGGTGAATCCCACCTGGTCTGGGTTCTGTAAGTGCCACATGTCCAGTAAGTTAAAGGATTGGGCCCATGGTTTTAATTGCAAAGAGTCCCTAGGGTTGGGTGTCAGGCGGTCTGCAGAAGGAGAAAGGACCATATTAAAGTCGCCACATAAAAGAATATTAGTGGTATGTAATTTTGAAGTATGCGTCATAATCTCACTGAGCATTTCCAGATTGGCCGGGGGAGGGTTATACAACCCAACAACAACCAACTCCTCTCCGTGTATTTTGGCGTGTAGAATAACATATCTGCCCATGCCGTCAGAGTGGGCGTGTAACAGCTGGAATGGCAGGGTTTTGCGCACCAGAATAGATACCCCTCTTGAATAAGTGGAGTAGGTGGCATTGTAATAGTATCCCACCCATGGTTTTTTAAGGGACATGACTTTACTGCCGTGCAAATGCGTCTCAACAAGTATACAGATGTCAGGGTTATAGCTGCGAAGGTAGTTAAAAACTAATGACCTTTTAATTGCCGAGTTCAGACCCCGTACATTCCAAAATATAACTTTAGCTGACATTTGAATATAAATTGAACAGTGTAATAAAGATCAAACCTGCTGATGTCACTATCTGCAGGTAAATGCGAGCAGCACAGGGCGCAAACTGCCGAGCACATGGTCTGTCCAGGATTGCCACACAAAAGAAATTTAAAACCAAAACCATAACACCTAGAATAGGAGAGAAAAAACAAACACGTAAATTATATCTCATCCTGAGTGTTACTTATCCCTTCCCTTAACCCACCCCGCTATTCTTATAGAACGAAGATAGCTTGAGTCCCTAACCACGACCCTCTACACTAAGCTATGCCCGTGTAGGGGGAACAATTTGCAAAGATGGTGTTGGTCCCGCCCTCTATCCCAGTGACAGAGAGTTGGGGATGTTTTCCCTACCTTAAGAGCTTGCCCTGTGCTTAGAATTGGGCAGTACAATATTGGGTATCGGATATTTCATGACCTCCCCCCACCCCCCCACCCTGCTATTGAATCTAAACCTCCTCCCCCCCCCCCAGGCCCCCCGCTTCGGTTTGAACTGTGCAAAATAGGCCTAAGTTAGGAATGTTGTTGTCAGGTTGACAATAGGGCCTCAATGTGATAATCCTTCCAATCAGTATATACATATATGGCGGCGGGTTTTTGCGCTCTACGGGAGCATTGTGAAGTTCAGCTCCTGGAACCATGCCGATATACACAGACCCCATTCCCTTTTCAGTACATCAACCTAATTTTTATTGCAGGTACTGTGGTAGCATGAATACGTCCCTGAGAGTTATATTCAAAGTTTGCTGGTGTCCCCGCGTGTCACAGAGAGAGATTTCCCTGCGGCGTAAGGCCGTATTGTAAGTGCGCCATCTCCCATCAGGAGGTATAGTCATGCTGGGCGGGTACAACAAGGCCTAAAGGCCTGCAGTGCAGGAGCGTTCAGGAGTGAAAGAAAGCAATATAACCTCGTATAGGGTGGAATGATGATAAGGCCTGCGTCGCCCCTTCGTCTTAGGGCAGCCAGAGTTCATGGATATCCGAGGAGGGTCAGCGTGTGCATCCTCTAACCAGGGTGGTAACATGCTCCTCTCCTTGTAAAGGGAATGTAAAAAAGCTAGGGGCATAGATAGGATTATAGCAGAAGCGAGGTGATTATGTCACGAGGGCCGAGGAGGAGGGAGAGGAGTCTACTCACGGTTGCGATCACTTTGATAGCTTGTCTAGCCATTTCATGGCGTCCTCTGGAAGCGTAAAGAATCGTGTAGTGTCGCCATGGATCACTTTTAACCTGGCCGGGAACAGCATCGAGTATTGGATCTCTTGGTCTCAGAGGCGTTTTTTCACTGCTTGGAAGGATCTGCTTTGTTTCTGTGTTTCCACAGAGAAATCCGGAAAGAACTGAAGTTGCATGTTCTGGTAGGTAACAGGCCCCAGTTTGCGGGATTCTTGAAGGATAACATCTCGATCCCTGAAGTGCAGCATTTTAAAAATGAATGTTCGTGGTGGCGCGCCCGGCGGGCTAGGAGTGGAGGGCATGCGGTGTGCTCGTTCTGCCGCCATGAAGTGTGTAAATGGGGCTTCAGGCATAATATCTTTGAGCAGGTTTTCTATAAACTTCACCGGGTCTTTTCCCTCAGCCCCCTCTGGCAACCCCAGGAGCCTGACGTTACTGCGCCTGTTCCGATTTTCGGAGTCTTCGGCTCTAGCTTTCAGTTTCTTTACCTCCGTCTGTAGGTCCCTTATGGAGAGATCATGGTTTGCGGAGGAATCTTCCAGGTCGCTGATTCTGGTCTCTGCGCCCGTAACCCGCTGGCGTATTGCAGATACATCTTCCTGGATCAAGGCAAACTTCGCCTCCAGATGGTCCAGCTTGTTCGTGACCGTTGTTTGGCATGTACGGATGGCGTCCATTAGCTCCAGAGCCCCTATGCTGTCTTCCGTATTGGTAGCACAGTCCGCCATGACCGTCTGTATGGCTTTGTCTTTCCGCTTGGCAGGCAAAATGGCGCCGGCGTCTCGGCGGGAAGGATATTTCCGGGCTTCCTGGATGCCTGTGTCTGGTTTTTTCCGTCTGGACATATCAGGGTGGGTGCAGGAGGGTTGAGTGTCCTGTTAGGGAGGTAAAGTTAGTGCACGGTGCCCGCTGGTATGTGACGGCTGGAAGTTTAAGAGCAGCAGCTCTTCTCTGTACGTCCGCTCAGGCGGCCATCTTGCTCCGCCGGCCCCCAATTGCTCAGTTTAGATGGCCAACCAGCTCTAGCAGTCCTGGTTGTTTTGAACCTCTTTCACTTAAAGGGATACTGTAGGGGGGGAAGGGGAAAATGAGTTGAAGTTACCCGGGGCTTCTAATGGACCCCCGCAGGCATCCTGTGTCCGCGCAGCCACTCACTGATGCTCCGGCCCCGCCTCCGGTTCACTTCTGGAATTTCAGACTTTAAAGTCTGAAAACCACTGCGTCTGCATTGCCGTGTCCTCGATCCCACTGATGTCACCAGGAGTGTACTGCGTAGGCCCAGTATGGAGCGGGAGCGAGGACACGGCAACGCAGGCGCAGTGGTTTTCAGACTTTAAAGTTTGAAATTCCAGAAGTGAACCGGAGGCGGGGCCGGAGCATTGGGGAGTGGCTGTACGGGCACAGGATGTCTGCGGGGGACCATTAGAAGCCCCGGGTAACTTCAACTAATTTTCCCCCGTCCCCCCTACAGTATCCCTTTAAAGATGATGGAGTCCACTTTGCTCATTAGTACCTTTTAAAGCAGCAGACATTTTTCTGTAACCTTCCCCAGATTTGTGCCTCAAGACTATCCTGTCTCGGAGGTCTACAGACCATTCCTTTGACTTTGTGCTTGTTTTGTGCTCTGATATGAACTGTCAACTGTGGGACCTATTAAAGACAGGTGTGTGCCTTTCCAAATCATGTCAAAGCAACTGAATTTACCACAGTGAGGCCCAGTGCACACCAAAACCGCTAGCAGATCCGCAATACACTAGCGGTTTTGGGAGCTGATTTCAGAGCGATTCTAGGTATGTTTAGAGAGGTTTTCTAAACATACCTAGCTGATTTGGGTGCGTTTTTGTGTAGCAGATTACACATATTGTTACAGTAAAAGCTGTTACTGAACAGCTTCTGTAACAAAAATGCCTGGCAAACCGCTCTGAAGTAGCGTTTTTCAGAGCGGTTTGCGTTTTTCCTATACTTTACATTGAGGACGAAACGCTTCCGAAATCCGCAAACGCGCAGCAGGAGGCGCGTTTGCGGCTTGGCAAAAACCTCAAACCGCCGGTGTGCACCATCCCATTGCAATACATTAGCCAAGCGTTTTTCCAGGCGGATGCGGCCGGCGGATCGCTCCAAAAACCGCTCGGTGTGCACTAGGCCTTAGACTCCAATTAAGCTGCATAAATCTCTCAAGGATGATCAGGGGAAACCGGAGGTGTCTGGGCTCAATTTTGTTTGAGCTTCATGGCAAAGGCTGTAAATACTTATGTACTTGTGCTTTCTCATTTTTTTTTATTTTTAATAACTTTGCCAAAACCTCAAGTAAACTTTTTCACGTTGTCATTATGGGGTGTTGTGTGTACAATTCTGAGAAAAAATGAATTTTATCCACTTCAAAATAAGGCTATAACATAATAAAATGTGGCAAAAGTGATGTGCTGTGAATACTTTCCGGATGTACTGTACATTCACCCACCTGCAGCACAAAATGTATTTTCTCTTTAACGTCACCCTGACTGTTCTTACTGAACATACTATTCCAAATCATTATGCAAAATATGTTTTTGCTGATGTTCTCGGACATATCAGCGTTATAAAGTATATGCTAGATAATTTTTAATGACTCTAGATGTGAAATCCCTCTATACCTCCATTCCTCATGATGGAGGTGCAAAGCAAATTTTACAGCTTTGGATTATTTAGATCAGATTGAATTTGTTTGTGATCTCCTAATTTGTGTAATTATTGTCTTATTGAGGACCAATAGAGATGTTGTAAACATCAAATTTTGGGTTTGCGGACACCAAACTTGAACTTCCGTAAAAGTTTGAGCTCGAGTGAACCACTATAGACTTCAATAGGCAGGCAAATTTTAAAACCTACAGGGACTCTTTTTCTGGCCACAAAAGTGATGGAAAAGTTGTTTCAAGGGGTCTAACACCTAGGGCTCGATTCACAAAGCGGTGCTAACCCAGTTAGAGACTTTAGGCATGATAACCATTGCACCACTCTGGTGAAAAGCCAGTTTAGGTGTGATAAGTTTAGGCATGATAAGTTTAGGTGTGATAAGTTTAGGCATGCTAAGTTTAGATAAGTTTAGATCGCTTGCAAAGTCCCGCACGCAAAGCAGCGCCATTAAACTTTATACGAATTGCACCAGTCTTTGCTAGCGTAAAACTTTTGATCAGCTGTGCACTGCGGTGCTAACGCAGTTGGCGCTTAAACTTATCACACCTAAACTTATCACACCTAAACTTATCATGCCTAAACTTATCACACCTAAACTTATCACACCTAAACTTATCATGCCTAAACTGAGTTTAGGCATGATAAAGGGCTTTTCACCAGGGTGCTAACTGTTAGCACCGCTTTGTGAATCAGGCCCCTAGACTTTGTCCTGCCGCCGGAGGTGGATTCATGCCAAAAATCCCACCAAAAATTACAGAATCGATGCAGAGTCAGGTTTTAAACCCTAAAATCGCAGTACATGCCTACATTTGAGGAAAAAAGGGCTGCTTTAATATGTCTGGAGTGTGTACATGTGGTGGTAGTGTGAGGGTTATGTCCGCTTCACAGTGACAGACCAAATGCCGGGTTTACCGAGATTGAGCGCTAGCAGGTCTATAACACCATTAGGTGTGTAGTGCTGCATGTGCGCTCAACTGAACGGACCAGCGTGGGCGTGTAGCACAGGCCATGATGGGAAGTTATTCATAAAATGTACAATAGAACCAGTGTACATCCTAATTATATATATATATATATATATATTTATATATATATATATATATTTATTTTTTTTTGCTTTTTTGTGAACTCCTCCATGCTAACTAGTTACGCGACCATGCAGCGATTATACTTATCGGGCATCAGATGGAGGGGATGTGGGATGGGCAGTGGGTGCCGTCTGGTGCACTGCCTGACGACCATTTCGCTGTAGTAGCTTCTTCCGAGGCTTAGATGTGCACAATGTGCTGAATACAAAATTGTGTGTAAAAGCATTTGGGAAGGAAGGACGCCAGTGGCGTCATGCGTATTGCGTAATGCGTCACGGGTATTGCGCAACGCTTAAATTTAAATGTGTAAAAAGGGACATATAGTGCTGTCTTGCATTTAAAATGTTTCAACAACCCTTGCATAAGATTTGCATTGGTGCAAAGAGTTATATTAGTAACAATAAGTATAGATTCTCATAGTAGATGTCCAAACTGTGCTGTCTTAAATCGTATAATTCCGATTTAGTAGAGAAATCTTCTCAATGAGGCAGTGCCGAGCTTTTCACTGTGTCTTCTTGTCATTGCGATAAACTGCTTCAGCTCAGAGCTCACAGACTGCACACCGCAATCTGAGTTATCCTCTCCACGTGTTTATTTCCATGTGCCTACTCACTACTCTTGTTGTTGCATTTGTGGCTGTGTCACCAACTCCAATGAAGAGCCACTCAGTGGAGACTTGCCAGCAGTAAGCAGGTTTACCCAATGTGCGGTATAGGTAATATACCTGCCCTGACCATGCTTTGCAGAAAAAGGGATCCGTGGTTAGATGGACCCTGTGCCTCAACACTGTGTGCCAGAGATGCGGTGACTTGGCTCTGTACATGATGGTGCAGGTTTACACATACAAATTTAATTTGAGAAAAAAATGTCAATGTTATTTAGAAAAAAATGTTATTAGTGCACTGGGGTGTGGAATGGGAGCTGGGGGGGGGGTGTACTTGTAGTAGATGAGGGTGCAGCAGGGGAAGACTCAGCCGAGGACGATAGCGAAGAGGATAATGGAGGAGGAGAATAGGAGGTGGCAGTAGGCCTGCCTGCCATACGTGGTGGTGTCGCCAACTGCACTGTAGAGCCATGCTTTCTATGCTTGCAAGCGGTCAGTGGGTTTACCCAATGTGCCATATAGGTGATATACCTGCCCTGACCATACTTTGCAGACCAGGTATCAGTGGTTCGATGGACCTTTGCCCAAACACTGTGTGTCAGAGATGCCTTGACTTGGCATTCCACATTACGGTACAGGTTGGGGATTGCCTTCCTGGAAAAATAAGTTCTGCCGGGTACCTCCTGCTGTGGTGTCCCAATCACAACAAATTTTTTAAAGGTCTGTATGTGGGTGGCTAAGAAGGGACAAGGACAGCAGAGGGTGACGTGGTTGAAGAAGCTGGACCAGGAGGAAGGTGGCTTAGACTTTGGGTGCTGATTCTCCTCATGTGTTGCTCCCATTGGCGTTGGTGTTTGGAGCTCAGGTGCCTTATCAAAACAGTTGTATCTAGGTGGGTGTTGGACTTCCCACGACTCAGAGTCTTGTGGCACAGGTTGCAAATGGCTTTGCTGTTGCCAGCAAAAAAATTGCCACACTGGTGAGCTTTGGGTTGACAGCATTCTGCTGGTGGTGGTGGTAGTGGTAGTAACAGCAGAAGTTGGCGGGCGTGTTGGCTGGCTGACCCCAGATGCTGATACATGCTGTGTGGCAGTACCACTAGCTCCTTTTGACCATCTCCCCCTGCTAGTTACAACAACTCGTCTCCTCCTCTTCCTTTCTCTCTCCCAATCTGAGCTATCCCCCTGTTCTTCATCTATTCTTGCGGGCACCCATGTGACATCCATGGACACATCATCATCATCATCAACTGTTTCACTTGTATCAGACACTTCCAAAAAGGCACCAACAACAGGTACTACATCATCATGACACCTTACATCCATGTGTGTACTGATGCCTGACTGAGACATATCAGGCGGTGTAACATCCTTATCGCCTTCATCCTCTGCCAATAATGGTTGTGCATCACACGAATGTGTGAATAACTCATCTAACATATAAAGTGAAGCGGCTGTGGTACTAGTGGTGGTGGCTTCCGAGCAAGTGGTAATAAGTTGCTGTGGGGTGCACGAATCAGAGCAGGAGGAGGATGGTGCTCTCAAGGTTCCTTGTGTAAGCTGTAGAAGATGGGGTGTGCTTTGTAAGCCATTCAACTACGTCCTCTGAATATTGAGTGTTGATAGTACGTGCCCTCTGAACACTGGGCATTCTTCCAGGGCTGCAGGAAATCACAGCAGCATGACCTTGAGGACCAGTGCGGGGTGGCCTGCCTCTGCCTGCAACAATTGAAAAATAATGGACTGGATCAGTGTAAAGAATGTACTTGTCCCCGCCAGCCCTGCCGCTGACTCACATAATGCTGCCAGCCCTGCCGCTGACTCACGCTGTGCAAGCCGGCAAGCGGAGGACGCGTTTTCAGTGCGCGCTTCTCCAATGTAAACAGTAGCCACGTGTGTGCCTGCGTGTCAGCTGACTAGCTGACACACTGAGCTGCTATTGGTTGATTTTAGTTCTGTTTGGTTCCGATTGGTTAGTCTTTGTATTTAAGCATTATGAGCGCCCCCAGACTTCGCCCGTGATAGCATTAGCTGTGGCTTGTGTCTGGGTATGAGCTCACACTCTGATTTGATCTCTGTTGCCGACTTTGCCTTGTATTCTGACCAAGATTTACTCTAGATTGGATTAACTGCTGCCGACCACTGCCTGTTCCTGACTTTGCTTCTGATTGGATTACCTGTTGCCGACTCTGCTTAATACCTGCATCGACCCGGCTTGAGTAACCACTTGCCGGCCGCCCACTACCTATGGGCGGCGGCAAAGTGGCACCCCCAGGACCGCGTAACGCCGATAGGCGTCGGTACCTAGGGGACTAAATAGCCAGGGATCGCGCGCATCAATGCGCGCACATCCGCCGGCATTAGGCTCCGCCCACCCGCGACGTCAAGCCGCCGGCCAATTACAATTAGCAGCGCCGGCGGGTTGTTAACCCCCGATCTGCCTCGTTCAAAGTGTATAATACGCTTTGTAATGTATACAAAGCGTATTATACAGGCTGCCTCCTGCCCTGGTGGTCCCAGTGATCGAGGGACCACCAGGGCAGGAGGCAGCCCCCCCTAGTAAGCACACACAAACACTGATCCTGCTCCCTGATCGCCCACAGCCCCCCTCAGACCCCCCTGATCACCCCCTCAGACCACTGTTTGCACCCAATCACCCCCCCTAATCACCCATCAGTCACCCCTATCTCTGTCAGCGCTATCCTTTAGATCAGGTCCTAAACTGCCCCCTGGGGGCTCCTGATCACCCCCCACACCCTCAGATCCTCCCCAGACCCCCCCCCACCTGTGTACTGTATACATCTATTCTCCCCTGTAATCATTCACTGATCACCTGTCAATCACCCCGTCACTGCCACCCATTAGATCAGACCCTAACCTGCCCCTTGCGGGCACCTGATCACCCGCCCACACCCTCAGATCGCCCGCAGACCCGCCCTCAGATCACCTCCCAAGTGCATTGTTTACATCTGTTCTCCCCTCTAACCACCCACTGATCACCCATCAATCACCCCCTGTCACTGCTACCCATCAGATCAGACCCTAATCTGCCCCCTGTGGGCACCCAATTACCCACCCACACCCTCAGATCGCCCTCAGACCCCCTTTGATCACCTCACCAGTGCATTGCTTGCATCTATTCTCCCCTCTAATCACACCCTGATCATCTATCAATCACCCTGTCACCACCTGTCACTGCTACCCATTAGATCAGACCCTAATCTGCCCCTTGCGGGTACCCAATTACCCGCCCACCCCCTCAGATCGCCCTCAGACCCCCCCCCCCCCCCCGATCGCCTCCCCAGTGCATTGCTTGCATCTATTACCCCCTCTAATCACACCCTGAGACACCCATCAATCACCTCCTGTCACCACCTGTCAGCCCCTAGCACACCTACCCATCAGATCAGGCCCTAATTTGCCCCGTGTGGGCTCCTGATCACTCGGCCAAACCCTCAGATCCCCCTCAAACACCCTTCCGATCACCTCCCCACTGCATTGATTGCATCTATTCTCCCCTCTAATCACCCCCTGAGACACCCAAAAATCACCTCCTGTCACCACCTGTCACTCCCTAGCACTCCTATCCATCAGATCAGGCCCTAATCTGCCCCCTGCAGGCTTCTGATTACCCAGCCAAACCCTCATCCGCCCCACCGCAGTGATATAATTTTTTTTTGCTGATCACTGCTGGTCTCTACGACTTATTTGTGGCTGAGACCAACCGTTATGCCACACAATACGCAACCGCCAATCCAAGAAGCTACCATATCCAGCCTTTTCAGTGGAAACCACTCCAAGTTTCCGAACGTAACTTTTTTTGGGGCCTTCTCCTAGGTCTAGTCAAAAAGAATGTATTGCGGTCTTATTGGTCTACGCACCCAATACATCGCATGCCCATGTTCTCTGCTGCCATGTCCAGGTCATGATTTGAGAACATCCTGCTCTTCCTGCACTTCAGTGCCAATACAACCTGTCATCTAAGAGGCCACCCTACTTATGACCGGTTCCACAAAATTTGGCCCCTCATAGACCACCTGTCATCAAAATTTGCAGATGCTTATACCCCTGAACAGTCATTTTGAGGCATTTGGTTTCTAGACTACTCCTCACGGTTTAGGGCCCCTAAAATGCCAGGGCAGTATAGGAACCCCACAAGTGACCCCATTTTAGAAAGAATACACCCCAAGGTATTACGTTAGGTGTATGGTGAGTTCATAGAAGATTTTATTTTTTGTCACAAGTTGGTGGAAAATGACACTTTGTGGAAAAAAAACAATAAAAATCAATTTCTGCTAACTTGTGACAAAAAATAAAATCTTCTATGAACTCACCATACTCCTAACCGAATACCTTAGGGTGTCTTCTTTCTAAAATGGGGTCACTTGTGGGGTTCTAAACTGCTCTGGCATTTTAGGGGCCCTAAACCGTGAGGAGTAGTCTGGAAACCAAATGCATCAAAATTACCTGTGAAATCATAAAGGTACTCATAGGACTTTCGGCCCCTTAGCGCACCTAGGCTGCAAAAAAGTGTCACACATGTGGTATCGCCGTTCTCAGGAGAAATAGTATAATGTGTTTTGGGGTGTATTTTTACACATACCCATGCTGGGTGGGAGAAATATCTCTGTAAATGGACAATTTTGTGTAAAAAAAAAAATCAAAAAAATCTCATTTACAGAGATATTTCTCCTACCCAGGATGGGTATGTGTAAAAATACACCCCAAAACACATTATACTATTTCTCTAGAGTACGGCAATACCACATGTGACACTTTTTTGCAGCCTAGGTGAGCTAAGGGGCCCAAATTCCTATGAGCACCTTTACGCTTTACAGGGGTGCTTACAATTTAGCACCCCCAAAATGCCAGGACAGTAAACACACCCCACAATTGACCCCATTTTGGAAAGTAGACACCCCAAAGTATTCAGAGAGGGGCATGGTAAGTCCGTGGCAGATATCCTTTTTTTTTCCACAAGTTTGCAGAAATGGAAACTTTTTTTTTTGTCACAAAGTGTCATTTTCCGCTAACTTGTGACAAAAAATAAAATCTTCTATGAACTCACCATGCCTCTTAGTGAATACTTTGGGATGTCTTCTTTCCAAAATGGGGTAATTTGGGGGGTATTTATACTATCCTGGAATTCTAGCACCTCATGAAACATGACCGGTGCTCAGAAAAGTCAGAGATGCTTCAAAATGGGAAAATTCACTTTTTGCACCAGTTTGTAAACACTATAACTGTTATCCAAACCAATAAATATACACTTATTTGATTTTTTTTTTTTTTTTATCAAAGACATGTAGCACAATAAATTTAGACAAAAATGTATATAGAAATTTTACTTTATTTGAAAAATGTCAGCACAGAACGTTAAAAAAAAACATTTTTTTTTTTACAAAATTCATGTCTTTTTTGATGAATATAATAAAAACTAAAAATCACAGCAGCAATCAAATAGCACCAAAAGAAAGCTGTATTAGTGACAAGAAAATGAGGTAAAATTAATTTAGGTGGTAGGTTGTATGACCGAGCAATAAACCGTTAAAGCTGCAGTGGTCTGAATGGAAAAAAAAAGTGTCTGGTCCTTAAACAGAATCTGTACTTTAAAATTCTTACAATAAAAAGCTGTTTCTGCCACTCCCTGCTGCAATCCTGGCTTGTAATTGCCATTTTATGCAGTGTTTACAAACAAAAGAGGTAGCAATTGATACGCTGAGAGGAGCTCAGTGTGTGAGTCATACAGAGTGTGCAGGGGGCCTGGAGAGGGTGTGTATAGCTTCTATCCTATCACAAGCAGATCAACACATTCCACACATTCCAGCCTCAGCCCAACAGAGGAAAGAAGATGATATCATATAACAGAGATAATACAGCCACTGTGCAACAAGGAAAGGCTGCAGTAAGCCAGAGCACATTAGAACAGGCATAGGAACTTATAGGATAGAAGAAATAAGGATGACAATTTTGTTAGAGTCTCTTTAAGGGGTTTTAAGACTGCAGTCCTTAAGTGGTTAAAGGACTCCCATGAACTCTGCCTGGACTGACATTGGCTTGTACTGACCATTCTATCTGTAAAGTGTTTGAACTGCCTGGACCAATCCACATCAACCTGCAGTCACCTGGCTATCATTTGGACTGTCTCAGCCTTCAGGTGACTATACCACTTGTAAATTCTGTGCCTTGCATTATAACTATTGGTTCTGTTTTGTCAGTCTGTATGCTACATCTACCTGCAGGGTTATTGTAGTTCTGTATTAGGTAGGAGTTTGCGCAGGTGTTACGGGCTGGGCTATAGGTCAGTCATATGGCCATACAGCCTGACCTATAGTCATTGACCAGACTAGCCTGACAGTTTCACGGACCAGAAATCCCCTAAACAAAAGGAGTCTAATGGGGGGTCTTCACAATGGAGGAGTTAAAACAACAGATACTGCTCCTCACAGGAACTATGAATCAGCTCATGGAACAAGTATCTGCTCAACAGGTACAACTGACTCAGTTGTCCGATGCCTTCTCTCGTGCTGGACTTCCTGTTCAATCTGCTAAAAGTTCTATACCTCCTCCAATTAATATGGACCCTAAAATGCCTATTCCAGATAAATTTTCTGGCGCCAGATCTCAATTCAGTAATTTCATGAATAATAGGAAATGAAGAAGGCGGACTCCGACACTCCAATTGCAATGGAAACAGAGGCACCAGCAGAGTAAAAATTGATCATAGATAAGCATTAACCCTTTTGGGGAAGGGATGTTACAGAACACATACAATTCTATGTAGATAAAACCAATACAATCATTTTAAAAAAGCTTAAATTTCGTTTCTATCATTAAATCCCAAAATGTCCAATGCATTGGTCATGGATATCAGAGAAGCCTCCCTACGCAATAATAATGTCAGTAATCCTGCGCTTACCAGCTCAGTTGCTGTTTCCTCCGCTGGTAGCGCATCTGGGGCTTCTGGTGCGGCCGGCCCTAGTGGCAGGGATGATGTCAGCAGCGTGCCTGCGGGGATCCAGCCGCATGATACTCTGACTGAAAATGAGGGCGGACACATGCGCTGGCAGCGCCGCTCCTCTTATGCTCTAAGGAAGCGGGTCAGCTGACCAGCTGTCAGCTGACACGCAGGACTCCACCTCCGGGTTTGGATTGGCCGAGCGGCTGGGGGGCGTGTTCTCCCACTTACCCGGGCTTCTTAAGCCCTGTGCTGACACTTGCTCACTGTCTGCTCTAGCTAACACTTCGCAGTGAAGGCTTCAGACCTTAGTCAGTTCCTTGTGTGGCTTGAGCCGGCAGGACCCCGGGGATTCCATACCAGCTAGCCTATTATTATTATTATTACTGATAATTATACTGTGTTTGACTTCTGCCTGATTCTCTGACTACTCTTTGCCTAACGATTCTGTACCTTTGCCAATCTGATCTGTTGCCGACCTCTGCCTGAACACTCACTTAGCTCTTGCCTGCCGATTTTGTATCTTTGCATATCTGATTGTTGCCAATCTCCGCCTGTTTACTAACCTTGTATTTGCCTGTTGATTTTGTACCGTATCTGTCAAATCTGTTACCGACCCTGATTGCCTGACCATTCTTATTATCTGTACTCAGTGTTAGTGCTGCCTTCTACTGACACTGTCTGTAGACTATTCCCGTTGAGGGAACGTCTGATATTTGTCTGTCTGCTAGTGCTCACACACTAGCAGATCGTTACAAATAATTCCTCCTTAGAACCCCCTCTAGACATATCTGTAATTTTTAAAAGGCCAGCTACTTCCAGGCAGTCTGCATTCCCCCATGGCAAAAATTAGCGTGATCAATCATGCGGCGTGATCCCACCCCACTCCTGATTGACCTTTTGTGCTGTAGAAATCTGTCCATGAGTGGCTGAGTGGTCTCCCCTATATAGAATCTCCCACGGGGACGCAATACACCACATATCTGGACCTACAGTTAATAAACTCCTTAATATGCCACGTGATATTTCCTACCTGAACTACTTTGCCTTTCCTCACAAACTTACATGCTGAACAATGGCTACAAGGGAAGTTGCCTTCCCATTTTTTCTCAATCAATCAATTTTACGGTTCCTCATAAACTGGTTTGAACTCACTATGAACTAGAACCTTTTTAATAGTATTACCTCTCCTAAAACTCACCCTAGGTGGCCTACCTCCTTTCAGAAATTCATCCAAAGACAAATGCCAATGGCTACGTATCACCTGATGAATCTGGTTGGCCATGGGGGTATAAGATGAAATTAAATCTCTTCTCGTTTTTATTTTTAGCCTTTCTTGTAAGTAATTGAGCACAAGGTATACATCTTGCTCTTTCCAGAGCCTGTTCAATCGATCTACTTTGGTTCCCTCTTTTTAAGAGACGGTTAGTGAGTGCTAATGCCTGTACCTTAAACTCACTCATATCGGAATTGTTCTCTCTTAAGTCTAAGGAATTGGCCATATGGGATGGCATCAGGCGCGGAGCTAAGGGGGGTCGGGGTAGGACAAGTGCCCCGGGGCGCCTGGTCCCCAAGGGCGCCCAGCTGAGCTTCGGGGTTTGTTTTTTTTTAGTTTTTTTTTTTTTTTTGCGGGAGGGTGAGGGGAGCAGCGCAGAGAAGATGGAGAGCTGTGCGGACGGTGGGGAAGGGGGGCCATCTCCCCCCTCCTTCCCTCACCTTTGGTGCTCTCCCTCCCTCGCTGTCCCCTCCAATGTCCGGGTGGCTGGCAGCGGCGGGCGGAACTCACCTCCGTCTCGCTCCAGCGACGGCCGGAAGTTCGGGTGCGCAGCCGATGCTCTGGTCTGGACCAGACCAGAGTAGTGGCAGATCCATCCGGCGCTGCGACGAGACGGAGGTAAGTTCTGCCAGCCACCCGGACATTGGAGGGGAGAGCGAGGAAGGGAGAGCAGCTCTTCCTCTTCTCTGCGCTGCTCCCCTCCTGCTGGGAAGGGGGACACCTGACCTGGCTACCTACTCTGGGCACATATACCCCTGGCTACCTACTCTGGGCACATATACCCCTGGCTACCTACTCTGGGCACATATACCCCTGGCTACCTACTCTGGGTACATATACCCCTGCCTACATATATTGGGCACATATACCCCTAACTACATATACTGGGCATATACCCCTGGCTACCTACTCTGGGCACATATACCCCTGGCTACCTACTCTGGGCACATATACCCCTGGCTACCTACTCTGGGCACATATACCCCTGCCTACATATATTGGGCACATATACCCCTAACTACATATACTGGGCATATACCCCTGGCTACATACTCTGGGCACATATACCCCTGGCTACCTACTCTGGGCACATATACCCCTGGCTACCTACTCTGGGCACATATACCCCTGCCTACATATATTGGGCACATATACCCCTAACTACATATACTGGGCATATACCCCTGGCTACCTACTCTGGGCACATATACCCCTGGCTACCTACTCTGGGCACATATACCCCTGCCTACATATACTGGGCACATATACTCCTAACTACATATACTGGGCATATACCCCTGGCTACCTACTCTGGGCACATATACCCCTGGCTACCTACTCTGGGCACATATACCCCTGCCTACATATACTGGGCACATATACCCCTAACTACATACAGTGGTGTGAAAAACTATTTGCCCCCTTCCTGATTTCTTATTCTTTTGCATGTTTGTCACACTTAAATGTTTCTGCTCATCAAAAACCTTTAAGTCAAAGATAACATAATTGAACACAAAATGCAGTTTTAAATGATGGTTTTTATTATTAAGTGAGAAAAAAAACCTCAAAACCTACATGGCCCTGTGTGAAAAAGAAATTGCCCCCTGAACCTAATAACTGGTTGGGCCACCCTTAGCAGCAATAACTGCAATAAAGCGTTTGCGATAACTTGCAACAAGTCTTTTACAGCGCTCTGGAGGAATTTTGGCCCACTCATCTTTGCAGAATTGTTGTAATTCAGCTTTATTTGAGGGTTCTCTAGCATGAACCGCCTTTTTAAGGTCATGCCACAACATCTCAATAGTATTCAGGTCAGGACTTTGACTAGGCCACTCCAAAGTCTTCATTTTGTTTTTCATCAGCCATTTAGAGGTGGATTTGCTGGTGTGTTTTGGGTCATTGTCCTGCTGCAGCACCCAAGATCGCTTCAGCTTGAGTTGACGAACAGATGGCCGGACATTCTCCTTCAGGATTCTTTGGTAGACAGTAGAATTCCTGGTTCCATCTATCACAGCAAGCCTTCCAGGTCCTGAAGCAGCAAAACAACCCCAGACCATCACACTACCACCACCATATTTTACTGTTGGTATGATGTTCTTTTGCTGAAATGCTGTGTTACTTCTACGCCAGATGTAAAGGTACACGCACCTTCCAAAAAGTTCAACTTTTGTCTAGTCGGTCCACAAGGTATTTTCCCAAAAGTCTTGGCAATCATTGAGATGTTTTTTCAGCAAAATTGAGACAAGCCTTAATGTTCTTTTTGCTTAAAAATGGTTTGCGCCTTGGATATCTGCCATGCAGGCCGTTTATGCCCAGTCTCTTTCTCATGGTGGAGTAGTGAACACTGACCTTAATTGAGGCAAGTGAGGCCTGCAGTTCTTTAGATGTTGTCCTGGGGTCTTTTGTGGCCTTTCAGATGAGTTTTCTCTGCGCTCTTGGGGTAATTTTGGTCGGCCGGCCACTCCTGGGAAGGTTCATCACTGTTCCATGTTTTTGCCATTTGTGGATAATGGCTCTCACTGTGGTTCGCTGGAGTCCCAAAGCTTTAGAAATGGCTTTATAACCTTTACCAGACTGATAGATCTCAATTACAGTACTTTTGTTCTCATTTGTTCCTGAATTTCTTTGGATCTTGGCATGATGTCTAGCTTTTGAGGTGCTTTTGGTCTACTTCTCTGTGTCAGATAGCTCCTATTTAAGTGATTTCTTGATTGAAACAGGTGTGGCAGTAATCAGGCCTGGAGACAGAGGCGTAGCAATAGGGGGTGCAGAGGTAGCGACCGCATCGGGGCCCTTGGGTCAGAGGGGCCCCATGGGGCCCTCCCTCAACTACAGTATTAGCTCTCTATTGGTCCTATGCTCATAATAATCACTTCTATAGATACTTTGAATAGTGGTAATCATTAATAAACTGTTCCCCATCCCCTTCTTGCACCTCTGTAGTTGCCATTGGCAGATTTTGGTGCACCGTGTCAATTATTATGTATAGAGTGCTTGAGGGGCCCCATTGTAAAACTTGCATCGGGGGCCCACAGCTCCTTAGCTACGCCACTGCCTGGAGGTGACTACAGAAATTGAACTCAGGTGTGATAAACCACAGTTAAGTTAATTTTTAACAAGGGGGGCAATCACTTTTTCACACAGGGCCATGTAGATTTGGTGTTTTTTTTTCTCACTACATAATAAAAACCATCATTTAAAACTGCATTTTGTGTTCAATTATGTTATCTTTGACTAATAGTTAATGGTTTTTGATGAGCAGAAACATTTAAGTGTGACAAACATGCAAAAGAATAAGAAATCAGGAAGGGGGCAAATAGTTTTTCACACTACTGTATACTGGGTACATATACCCCTGGCTACATATACTGGGCATATATACCCCTGGCTACATATACTGGGCACATATACCCCTGGCTACATATACTGGGCATATATACCCCTGGCTACATATACTGGGCACATATACCCCTGACTATATATACTGGGCACATATTATACCCCTGGCTACATATACTGGGCACATATAACCCTGACTACATATACTGGGCACATATACCCCTGGCTACATATACTGGGCACATATACCCCTTGCTATATATACTGGGCACATATACCCCTGACTATATATACTGGGCACATATACCCCTGGCTACATATACTGGGCACATATACCTCTGGCTACATATACTGGGGACACATACCCCTGCCTACATATACTGGGCACATATACCCCTGGCTACCTGTTCTGTGGACATCTCTACCCCTGGCTACCTGTTCTGGGGACATCTATACTGCTGGCCACCTATTCTGGGGACACCTATAGACCTGGGCCTACCTATTTTTGGGGAAGCACTGCTGTCAGATTGAGTGTATTTTGGGGAACTGCTGCCAGGTGAGAGGTGTCTACCATATTAAGGGGGCATTCTGCCTATTTATGTGAAATGCTGTCTATTTATGTGCTTCATGACTGCTGAATTTGTCTTGTTGGGGGCCTCATGGTTACTGAATTTGTCTTGTTGGGGGCCTCAAGATCGCTGAATTTGTCTTGTTAGGGGCCTCATGATTGCTGAATTTGTCTTGTTAGGGGCCTCATGATTGCTGAATTTGTCTTGTTGGGGGCCTCAGGATTGCTAAATTTGTCTTGTTGGGGGCCCCATGATTGCTGAGTTGGTCATGTTGGGGGCCTCATGTTTGCTCATGATTGCGGAATTTGTCTTGATGGGGGGGGGGGGGCTCATGATTGCTGAATTTGTCTTGGAACATGCTGGAAGGTACATACTGAGGGAGGGTGGGTGAGTGTGAGCCTGCTAACCTCCATGTACATTTGAAGGGGCGTGACCAAATGTGGAGCACCCATAACCACGCCCACATTTGGTCACGACCCTTCACCTTAGGGGGCGCATTAATAGTCTTTGTCCCCGGGCGCTGAAAACCCTAGCTACGCCTCTGGATGGCATCCTTTATGCCTGGGGTGGTAGCTGTCAAAATGAAGGAGACTATTAGTAGCAGTGTCCTTCCTATACCCCCTGGTGGTGAGACACTCCCCCCCCCCCCCCACACACACACACACACCTAAATCATGAGGTCCAGGAACTCCACCTTAGTGTCTCCATAATTTGCTGTAAACCACATATTGATATCATTGGAGTTAATCCATTTCATAAATTCATCAAATTCTCCTTGGCTACCACCCCAGACAACGAGGATGTCATCCACGTAACGCCGCCATAATTTTAAAGAATGCCTAAAGGGATTTGTTGGGGACCAGATCACTTTATCTTCCCAAACTGATAGAAATAAATTTGAATAGGTTGGGGCTACCGAGGTCCCCATTGCTGTCCCAGAGAGCTGTTTATACCATTTCCCATTGAACTTGAATGTGTTGTGCTCAAGTTCAAACCTCAAACACTCACATATTAAATTTAACATATTACTCACTTTTGCCAAAGTCACTCAATACGTGGGGCATTGCGTCCAACCCCGTCCCATGTGGGATCCTACTATACAGACTAACGATATCGATCGTCGCAAGGTGGAGACCACTCTGCCACTCAAAGGACTCGATCACCTGCAGGACGTCTACCGTGGCCTGCAGTAGTGATCTGACCGATCAGAGGCAAGGCCTCAACCTCAAGTCCAAAAATTTGAACAACGTCTCAGGAAGTGAGCCCACCCCGGAGACAATAGGTCTCCCGGGGGGATGGGGGTTCACCAGAGTTATGAATTTTTGGCAGATAATACCAAACAGGCAGCCTGGGGAACTCCACAAATAGGTCTTTCATTTCATGAATAATTGTCTATCGGATTTCTAAGTCCGTTCCCAATCCTCTGGTTCGGAATCTCAAAGAATGTCCTTTGTAATATCCCTGTTGCAAGCCTTGACCTCAGTGGATAACTTCTTTAAAGCTATGTCTATACTGTATTCTGATCCTGATTTTACTGCTACTGACGTACAAAGACTAAGGAATCTGCGAAAAGGTCATCACACTGTTGAAGAATATGCTACAAAATTCAGGCGATGGGCAGTAGGAGATAACTAATCCTAAATGTAACACTAAACCACGCCCACTTCCATTTTCATGAATTGCACTTTTGTCACAGATCAATATACAGATATAAGCATAAAGTCTGGTCTGAACTTGTGCACAAGTTTTACAATCTCAAGGTACCAAATCGTAAGAAAAGTTGTAGTCAAAGTTCAGGCTGGATCATACACGTGTAATCAGATGTCAGTCGTAGTGCTAGGAACAGGCAGAGACAGAGTCAGGAACAGGCTGAGTCAGTAACAGGAAGTCAGATGACTGAGGTACAAAAACGTAAGGCAAAAGCGGAGTCAAGAGGCAGGCAGTAGTCGTTACACAGATAAATACAATATATGATTTTCTTAGCAAATTATTATTACAGCTATCAAAGAGCTAATAACGACTGACTAACAAAGATCCCTATATATGGTAAGTACCACCATATATGATGTAACTCAAATGCTAGCTGAGGCCGAGAACCAGCAAATTGATTAGTATCAAGGCCAGTGAGCAAGTGAAGCTCCTGGCCTTAAGTACTCATACAACGATACCTGGCCACTCCCCCTTGGTGAGGTCACTCATGACCTCACCTACTGAATTCTCTTCCTGAGCCTATAAGGCTTGGCAGAGCTTGCACGCGCGCGATGCAACCTCAGGGTCGCGTGCAAGCCGGAAGTTACTGCCGGAGGGATGCCAGGGATGCCGCCAGAAGATCCTCGCTGTGGCATCCTGCCGCACGCCCGGACCTCGCTGGAGACACCGCGGGACCTGCCGCTGGAAGGTAAGATTGTCACAACTTTCTTCCGTTTTAACGCATCACTAACGAATGATTATCAAATTATTACCGAATGCTCGCTAACTGCTGTAGATAAATTTGATGAATCCTGAAATCAACTTAACGAATTCAGTATTTTACCGAACTGTCGTTAACCAATTCGATAAGTCTTGATGAATCGAGGCCAAAGCCCTCTACAAAGTTGCAAAATACAAACTGCAGAGAGCCATTACCTACGCAAAAAAAGATTATTCTAAAAAACTTGAGGAAAAATGTTCCACGGCCAACTCGTCCCCAATATGGAAATCTCGACATTAAATTACCAACTACAGAAAGAAATCTCCACACTCACTACACAACCTGCAGCTTGCAAATGAGTTGAATACATTTTATTGCAGGTTTCACACTACCAACAAAAGCCAAACACACCAAGTCAATTTACATCTCTGCAATAGGCAAACTGAGCACTCCTCCAGCCAGCCAATGTCTCCACCCCTGCGGTGCCTCAGCATCTACACAACACCGGAGGCCAGACACAATCTGCTAACCTGTCCCCAGATGTGCATGCTCTACCAATATGCCAATCATATGTAAACAGACTCTTCAAAAGACAGAAAGGATATAAGGCACCTGGACCAGACTCTGTGACTGTGAAATGTTTGAAACTCTGTGCCGATCAATTAGCGCCTGTATTTACAGACATATTCAAATCATCTCTTGAACTCTCAATTGTCCCTGCCTGCTTTAAAAGCTCAACCATTTTACCAATTCCCAAAAAATCAAAACCTACAGTGGTTTGCAAAAGTATTCGGCCCCCTTGAAGTTTTCCACATTTTGTCATATTATTGCCACAAACATGAATCAATTTTATTGGAATTCCACGTGAAAGACTAATACAAAGTGGTGTACATGTGAGAAGTGGAACGAAAGTCATACATGATTCCAAACATTTTTTACAAATAAATAACTGCAAAGTGGGGTGTGCGTAATTATTCAGCCCCCTGATTCAATACTTTGAAGAACCACCTTTTGCTGCAATTACAGCTGTCAGTCTTTTAGGGTATGTCTCTACCAGCTTTGCACATCTAGAGACTGAAATCCTTGCCCATTCTTCTTTGCAAAACAGCTCCAGCTCAGTCAGATTAGATGGACAGCGTTTGTGAACAGCAGTTTTCAGATCTTGCCACAGATTCTCGATTGGATTTAGATTTGGACTTTCACTGGGCCATTCTAACACATGGATATGCTTTGTTTTAAACCATTCCATTATTGCCCTGGCTTTATGCTTAGGATCGTTGTCCTGCTGGAAGGTGAACCTCCGCCCCAGTCTCAAGTCTTTTGCAGACTCCAAGATGTTTTCTTCCAAGATTGCCCTGTATTTGGCTCCATCCATCTTCCCATCAATTCTGACCAGCTTCCCTGTCCCCGCTTACAAGAAGCACCCCAAGAGCATGATGCTGCCACCACCATATTTGACAGTGGGGATGGGGTGTTCAGAGTGATGTGCAGTGTTTGTTTTCCGCCACACATAGCGTTTTGCATTTTGGCCAAAAAGTAACATTTTGGTCTCATCTGACCAGAGTACCTTCTTCCACATGTTTGCTGTGTCCCCCACATGGCTTGTGGCAAACCGAAAACGGGACTTCTTATGCTTTTCTGTAAACAATGGCTTTCTTCTTGCCACTCTTCTATAAAGGCCAACTTTGTGCAGTGCACGACTAATAGTTGTCCTATGGACAGATTCCTCCACCTGAGCTGTAGATCTCTACAGCTCGTCCAGAGTCACCATGGGCCTCTTGACTGCATTTCTGATCAGCGCTCTCCTTGTTCGAACTGTGAGTTTAGGTGCACGGCCTTGTTTTGGTAGGTTTACAGTTTTGCCATACTCCTTCCTTTTCTGAATGATCGCTTGAACAGTGCTCCGTGGGATGTTCAAGGCTTTGGAAATCTTTTTGTAGCTTAAGCCTGCTTTAAATTTCTCAATAACTTTATTTCTGACCTATCTGGTGTGTTCTTTGGACTTCATGGTGTTGTTGCTCCCAATATTCTCTTAGACAACCTCTGAGGCTGTCACAGAGCAGCTGTATTTGTACTGACATTAGATTACACACAGGTGCACTCTATATAGTCATTAGCACTCATCAGGCAATGTCTATGGGCAACTGACTGCACTCAGACCAAAGGGGGCTGAATAATTACGCACACCCCACTTTGCAGTTATTTATTTGTAAAAAAAAAATGTTTGGAATCATGTATGATTTTCGTTCCACTTCTCATGTGTACATAACTTTGTATTGGTCTTTCACGTGGAATTCCAATAAAATTAATTCATGTTTGTGGCAGTAATATGACAAAATGTGGAAAACTTCAAAGGGGCCGAATACTTTTGCAAACCACTGTACATGCTTAAACGATTACAGGCCTGTTGCCCTGACATCATTGGTTATGCATTTGAAAAACTCATAATGGCTTATCTGAAATCCATCACAGATCCCCTGCTGGACTCTCTGCAATTTGCCTACAGGCCTAATAGATCCACAGATGACGCCGTTAACATATGTATGCATTATGTACTACAGAATCTAGACACTCCAGGAACCTACACCAGGATTTTATTCATAGATTACAGCTCTGCATTTAATACCATAATTCCATCACTGCTACATAGCAAACTCTCCCGGCTACACATACCTGAATCCATCTGCATATGGATAACCAATTTCTTATCCGACAGGAGACAGCAGGTCAGACTTGGGAAACACACATCAAGCTCTCTGACAGTCAGTACTGGTGCACCCCAGGGCTGTGTGCTTTCCCCACTGCTCTACTCACTTTACACCAATGACTGCATCTCCACAGATCCATCTGTGAAGGTTCTGAAGTTTGCAGATGACACAACAGTAGTTGGTCTCATACAAAACGGGGATGAGTCTGCATACAGGCATGTAGTGGGACAGCTTACCTCCTGGTGCAGCAGCAACAACTTGGAACTAAATGCTCTCAAAACCATGGAGATGATAACAGACTTTAAGAGATCCCCCCCCCAGCACCTCCCCTTAATCATAAATGGATCCACAATAACCCAGGTAGAGTCATTCAAGTTTCTTGGGTCCACACTCTCAAACAACCTAAAATGAGATAACAATACGGCCACTATCGTCAAGAAAGCGCAGCAGAGGATGTACCATCTACGGCAGCTGAGAAAGTTTGGCCTACCTAAAAATCTAATGGTGCAGTTCTACACTGCAATCATCGAATCCACCATGACATCATCTATGATTGTATGGTTTGGCTCCTGCTCAGCAGTAGAAAAGGGGAGGCTGTAGCTTACCTTCCCTGCAGGATCTTTATGCTAGCAGGTGCAGAAAGAGCAACCAAAATTGCCTCTGACCCCTCTCACCCTGCTCACTCCATCTTCCAGCGCATGCCTTCAGGAGTCAGATTCCAGTCAATCGCAACTAAAACCTCTAGACACAGGAACAGCTTTTTTCCTCAGGCGGTAGCCATACTTAATGCTGAACCACGCTAGAGCTGCTAGGACATGAACGTAATCAGCACAGAACTGCCTTGCTTACTGCCACTATACTCACATACTTGACTTGTAATATACATACTGTCTGTCCTTGTATTGTTTTTGTCTGTGTTTGCGTTTGTTAAGCAACTGCCAAGACAAATTCCTTGTAAGTGCACACTTACTTGGCAAAATAAATTGATTCCGATTGGGGTGTTCAGAGTCCACTCCTAGGGGGAGAGCTACTGTAAGGAATGTACTTGTCGGCGCCAGCCTTGCCGCTAACTCACATAATGCTTCCGGCCCTGCCGCTGACTCACGCGCTTTGCAGGCCGGCAGACGGAGGACGCGTTCTCAGTGCGCACTCCGCTGCTGTAAACAGCCAAGTGTCTGCCTGTGTATCAGCTGACACGCTGAGCTTCTATTGGTTGATTTTAGTTCTGTTTGGTTTCGATTGGTTAGTCCTTGTATTTAAGCGTGTTGAGCGCCCCCAGACTTCGTCAATGATTGCATTAGCTGTGGCTTGTTGCTGGGTATGTGCTCACACTCATATTTGATCTCTGTTGCCGACTTTGCCTTGTATCCTGACCAAGCTTTACTCTAGATTGGATTACCTGTTGCCGACCACTGCCTGTTCCTGACTTCACTTCTGATTGGATTACCTGTTGCCATCTCTGCTTAATACCTGGACTTTGCTTGTTTGCCGCCTGGATCGACCCCTGCTTGATTAAAGAACTCCCATGAACTCTGCCTGGATTGACATTGGCTTGTACTGACCACGCTATCTGTAAAGTGTTTGAACTGCCTGGACCAATCCACATCAACCTGCAGTCACCTGGCTATCATTTGGACTGTCTCATCTTTCAGGCCTCAGGTGACTATACCACTTGTTAATTCTGTGCCTGCTTCTGTTTGGCGAATACTATTTGTCAGTCTGTATGAAAAACCTAACAAAAAAATAGCACAAAAGATTAACCAGTCTATGCTCCACCCTGAGATATATTAGAAAATTAATAGACTGCAGACAATCAGAATAGTAGAAATTGCATTTATTAAAGATTGCTATTTGAAGCCAATTATATAAATTATGGTAAAACTACCACCAAATCCAAAGTGCTGTGCATTGGGCAAAAACCCCTCCCCACCACCTACAAACACTCACAAGTTCAATACCATAGATATAAAAGATGGTCATCTTAAGGCGACCTACACAAGTAAAAGTATGAGGTAGCTGGCAGCAACCAAAAATTGCATAGGGGTTGCATAAGTTGAGCACAGCCACAAAATATATCACATACCAGGGTCATCAATAAAAAATTACAAAGATGGCCATCTTATATAAACACATTCCACACCATTAAAATCAAGGTACTTCGATCATATTGGTACTTATACTTGCCCATAGAAAAAAACATGTGAGTTGGTCTGGCATTAATTAGCCGCAGCATAGCCCATGAAATTGTATATAGGTTACATAGTTAACATAGTTATTTGGGTTGAAAAAGACAAACGTCCAACGAGTTCAACCAGAGAACAAAGTATAACACATTAGGCAACTTCCTTTCCTTTGGCAAAATGGGTCAAAAGAAGGACTTGACATGCTCAGAAAAGTCAAAAATAGTTACCGTATATACTCGCAAGCAAGCCGAATTTTTGACCCCCAAAAAGTGGGTCAAAAGTTGGGGGGTCGGCTTGCTTGCGAGTGTTTAAAAAAATGAAGCCCCCCCTCCGCTTTCCCGCTCCCCCCGCGGCCGCCGCTGCTATTACCTTAGCTCGGCGCCGCTTCTATCCCCCTGTCCTGCTCGTATAATCCACAGCAGAGCGCCCCACGGCTGCTGCTGTGATGAGGGAGCCGTAGAGAGAGAGTGGTTCCCATAGTAACGGCGATACACATCGCCGCTACCGGAAGCCGCTCTCTCTACGGCTTCCTCCCTCATCACAGCAGCCGCTGTGGGGCGCGCTGCTGTGGATTATACGAACAGGACAGGGGAATAGGAGCGGCGCCGAGCTAAGGTAATAGCAGCGGCGGCCGCGGGGGGAAGGGGGGAACTTCACTATACTACCTACGCTGGGCACTATACTAGCTATACTGGGGCACGTTACTAGCTATAGTGGGCACTATACTAGCTATACTGGGGCATGTTACTAGCTATACTGGGCACTATTGTGGGCACTATACTAGCTATACTGGGGCACGTTACTAGCTATACTGGGCACTATTGTGGGCACTATGCTAGCTATACTGGGGCACGTTACTAGCTATACTGGGCACTATGGTGGGCACTATACTAGCTGTACTGGGACACGTTACTAGCTGGGCACTATTGTGGGCACTATACTAGCTATACTGGGCACGTTACTAGCTATACTGGGCACTATTGTGGGCACTATACTAGCTTTACTGGGGCATGTTACTAGCTATACTGGGCACTATACTAGCTATACTGGGGCATGTTACTAGCTATACTGGGCACTATACTACCTATGCTGGGCACTATACTAGCTATACTGGGGCACGTTACTAGCTATACTGGGCACTATACTACCTACGCTGGGCACTATACTAGCTATACTGGGCACTATACTGCGGCACGTTATTAGCTATTCTGGGGCACGTTGCTAGCTTTACTGGGCACTATACTACCTACGCTGGGCACTATACTAGCTATATTACTAGCTATACTGGGCACTATACTGAGGCAAGTTACTAGCTATACTGGGCATTATACTAGCTATACTGGGCACTATACTAGCTATACTGGGGCACTACCTACCCATACTGGGCACTTTACTAGCTATACTGGGGCACCACCTACCCACACTGGGCACTATACTAGCTATACCGGGACACACTGGGGGGAATCACACGGACAGCATTTCCTACCCCCGGCTTATATGAGGGTCAATCATTTTTTCCTGGTTTTCCAGGTAAAAGTTGGGGGGTCGGCTTATATGCGGGTCGGCTTGCTTGCGAGTATATACGGTAGATATCTTGCAGAGGGATGCAGCACTCTTAAAATTGCAAAGCTTCTGAAGCGTGATAATCGAACAATCAAGCGTTTCATTCAAAATAGTCAACAGGGTCGCAAGAAGCGTGTGGAAAAACCAAGGCGCAAAATAACTGCCCATGAACTGAGAAAAGTCAAGCGTGCAGCTGCCAAGATGCCACTTGCCACCAGTTTGGCCATATTTCAGAGCTGCAACATCACTGGAGTGCCCAAAGGCACAAGGTGTGCAATACTCAGAGACATGGCCAAGGTAAGAAAGGCTGAAAGACGACCACCACTGAACAAGACACACAAGCTGAAACGTCAAGACTGGGCCAAGAAATCTCAAGACTGATTTTTCTAAGGTTTTATGGACTGATGAAATGAGAGTGAGTCTTGATGGGCCAGATGGATGGGCCCGTGGCTGGATTGGTAAAGGGCAGAGAGCTCCAGTCCGACTCAGACGCCAGCAAGGTGGAGGTGGAGTACTGGTTTGGGCTGGTATCATCAAAGATGAGCAGGATTGTGAGGCCTTTTCGGGTTGAGGATGGAGTCAAGCTCAACTCCCAGTCCTACTGCCAGTTTCTGGAAGACACCTTCTTCAGGCAGTGGTACAGGAAGAAGTCTGCATCCTTCAAGAAAAACATGATTTTCATGCAGGACAATGCTCCATCACACACACGTCCAAGTACTCCACAGCGTGGCTGGCAAGAAAGGGTATAAAAGAAGAAAAACTAATGACATGGCCTCCTTGTTCACCAGATCTGAACCCCATTGAGAACCTGTGGTCCATCATAAAATGTGAGATTTACAAGGAGGGAAAACAGTACACCTCTCTGAACAGTGTCTGGGAGGCTGTGGTTGCTGCTGCACGCAATGTTGATGGTGAACAGATCAAAACACTGACAGAATCTATGGATGGCAGGCTTTTGAGCGTCCTTGCAAAGAAAGGTGGCTGTATTGGTCACTGATTTGTTTTTGAATGTCAGAAATCTATATTTGTGAATGTTGAGATGTTATACTGGTTTTACTGGTAAAAAAGAAATAATTGAAATGGGTATATATTTTGTTTTTTGTTAATTTGCCTAATATTTAGGCACAGTAATAGTCACCTGCACACACAGATATCCCCCTAAAATAGCTAAAACTAAAAACAAACTAAAAACTACTTTCAAAAATATTCAGCTTTGATATTAATGAGTTTTTTGGATTCATTGAGAACATGGTTGTTGTTCAATAATAAAATTATTCCTCAAAAATACAACTTGCCTAATAATTCTGCACTCCCTGTATTTTCTACTATGAAGTCATATATAGTATCTCTTAGTAACCCCTTAAATACTTTGCATACAACTGATGCTAAGCTTACAGGTCTATAATTTCCTGGATCTGATTTTTTGCCCTTCTTAAATAATGGGAAAACGTGGGCTGTACGAAAATCCACTGGGACTCTGCCAGTTGAAAGAGAGTCACAAAAGATAAGGTAAAGGTGTTTATCTATAACTGAACTTAATTCCCTTAGGACCCAAGCAGGGGCATAGCAATAGGGGGTGCAGAGGTTGCAACCGCATCGGGGCCCTTGGGCCAGAGGGGCCCCGAGGGGATCTCTCTCAACTGCAGTATTAGCTTTCTATTGGTCCTGTGCTCATAATAATCACTTCTATAGATGCTTTAAATGATAATAATAATTAACAAACTGTTCCCCATCCCCTTCTTGCACCTCTGACACTGTAATTGCCATTGGTAGGTTTTGGTGCACCGTATCAATTGTTATGTATAGAGTGTAAAAGTTGAGTTGTAAAACTTGCATCGGGGCCCACAGCTCATTAGCTACGCCACTGGACCCAAGCATAGATGCCATCCGGGCCAGGTGCCTTGTCTATTTGTAATTTATTTAGTCTTGCCTTCACTTTCTGTGTTAAGTATTTAATATTACAATTGGAAGATTGAGAATCTAACGCATCTGTAATTTGCAACAGTGATTTTTCCCTTGTGAAGACAGAAGCAAAGAAAGCATTTAATAACTCTGCCTTACCTTGGTCATCCTCCATTAAGTTCCTACCCTCATCCTTTAGGAGTCCAATACAGTCAACCTTTCTTTTTTTACAGTTGATGTACTTGTAAAACTTCTTTGGGTTAGGTTTGATATCCCTAATGATTTGATTATCCTTGCCAGCCTAATTTTATTTTTTACAACTTTTATTGCACTCCTTATAATTGCTTAATGCAGCCTTGGTCCCCTCCTGTTTTAGGACCTTATAGGCATTCTTTTTCCCCTTCATTTTATCTCTAACCTTTCTATTCATCCATAGAGGCCTTTTTTATTCCTAGGCGTTTTGTTTCCATTTGGGATATGCATACTACAATATTGATTGAGAATAAGTTTAAAAGCTTGCCATTTCCCTTCAGTGTCCTTCCCTTGTAGTACATTATCTCAGTTCACCAAACTTAGTGCCTGCCTGAGTTGATTGAACTTTTCTAAAATCCATAGTTTTAGTGGTCCCGCTGCCCAGTGGCCTATCAGTCACCAGATCAAACGTTATGTTGTGATCACTATTTCCCAAATGTTCTTGAACCTGCACTTCTGATAAATTATCTGGTTTATTTGAAATGATCAAATCCAGTAAAGCATTTGCCCTAGTTGGTTCCGTTACCATTTGAGTCAGGTAACTGTCCTGTAGTGATGCCAGAAATCTGCTGCTTTTACTAGAATGGTTAGCCTCAATACTCCAGTCAATGTCTGAAAAGTTGAAGTCAACCATAACTATGACCTCATTTTTACTTGCAGCTTTTTCAATCTGCTGTTCTAATTGCAGTTTTGCAGCTTCATGAATATGTGGTGGCCTGAAGCATACCCTAATAAGCTATTGGCAACCTTTATTTCCACCGTGAATATTTACCCAAACGGACTCCGCATCTTCGCAATCTTCATCTCTCTCATCGTTTAGGACAGCTGTAAAAGAGTTCTTAACAAAGATACAAACCCCTCCACCTTTTTTCCCTGTTCTATCCTTCCTAAACACATTGGGCCTGATTCACAAAGCGGTGCAAACACTTTGCACGCCTGTGAAAAGCCCTTTATCACGCCTAAACTTAGTTTAGGCGTGATCTGAAGTAACTTGCGTGAAGCTCGAAGTCCTATGGGACTTTGCGCGCTGCGAGCGGGAGCTTCGTGCGAGTTACAGCACAAAACGGTGATAACTTTGCTAGTGCAAAGGTTATCACGCCTAAAGTCTTTTAGGCGTGATTACTCAGTTATCACTGCTTTGTGAATCAGGCCCATTGTATCCCTCTAAATTCACTATCCAGTCATGGCTTTCATCCATCCATGTCTCGGTTATTCCCACAATGTCATAGCCTTTGTCAATCAGATTGAACTCTAGTTCGTCCATTTTATTTGCAAGGCTCCTAGCATTGGTTACCATGCACTTTATATTTTTACCACCACATTTTCCAATTTCCAATTTTGGCTACATGAAATGGGCTACTTGACGTTTTACCAACCTCCTAACACTTTACACTGTCTCGACCCCCATAATGTTAGGCTCCCACTGTCTTTTTACCTTATCTTGTCTACATATTGAGCCTTTACCCTCCTGCCTCCCCCCAGATCCTGGTTTAAACTCTCCTCCAATCGTTTAGCCATCTTCTCCCCCAATGCAGCTGCACCCTCCCCATTAAGGTGCAGCCCATCCCTGCTGGAGAACCTGTAGCCAACTACCAAGTATGCCCAGTTCTCCGGGAACCCAAACCATTCCTTTCTACACCAATTTCTCAGCCACTTATTTAACTCCATAAGCTCCCTCTGTCTCTCAGATGTAGCACGAGGTAAATGGGCTCTTGACCAAAAACACTCACAGAGGTTGAAAAGATAGAAGACCGAGAGCCCAATATAGTGTAGTATGTATTAGTAGGGGATGGACAGTATTATGAAATGTAAGTAATATACTCACAAACAAGCCTGTCCCCACTCAGGAGTAAAACGTCGCTCTCTGATAGAGGAAATTGTAGGGTAGATCACCCTTCCACCAAGGGTAGATTTCTGGATGCGTAAAGGTGTACAGAGGCGCCGGAAGTATAAAAGTAGCTAAAAAGTTTAAAATGTTTTGGTTGCGGTGGTGGACCAGCCAACCATAAACAGACAAAAAGGCTGTCGATTTTCAAAACATATATACAATTTATTCAATTACTCCCAGTAAAAGTCGCAACGCGTTTCACGGGCAAAAACCCGCTTCTTCAGGCAATGAGGGACAGGAGCAAAAACACT
Source organism: Hyperolius riggenbachi (assembly GCF_040937935.1). NCBI lineage: Eukaryota > Metazoa > Chordata > Amphibia > Anura > Hyperoliidae > Hyperolius > Hyperolius riggenbachi. The sequence continues at coordinate 176,131,950 of NC_090651.1, read as the reverse complement.
GAAAAATGACAGAGATACATAGCAAACATCAGAATACTGTGTGTAGTACAATTGTATAGGTTCAGTAAGTTATATAAACACATAATCTTTTCAGCGTGAATAGTGTTAACAAACATATGCTTTCACTGAGATGTCCTATATTACACTTTGATCTTGTGTCAGAAGTTGTTTAGTTGCAGTAGGATACACTGTGCAGAGGGTATTTTTTGAGTATATTCCTTTTGTGTTGTCCTATTCTTGATCTCGCGGGTTGAGTGGTCCTGCCCACATACTGGAGCTGGCATGGGCATTTGATGATGTAAATTATATATTTTGATTCGCAATTGAGATGGTATTTGATCTGGTGTTCTGTTTTAGTAATCTGGGATTGGAATGTCGTGGTCTGGTGAACGAATTTGCAGGCAAGGCATTTTCTGTGATTACACGGAAAAGATCCCGTGGGGGAATCTATTGGGATAGTATGGGGTGTGCGTAGCTCTCCACATTACTCCGCCCCCCTCACGTCCTCCGTTACCTCCCTAATTCCCCTCATAAACCCCACACACACGCAATACCGGCACAGAGATGCCAAGCATCATCCTGACTAAACGCTGGTAAGTTTATACTCCCTTCCACTCACGCTCATGCAGCCCACTAGCATATAAGTGGGCTCACCCATGGGCACTATATTTACCTCCACCAGGAGGCTTTTTACCAACATTCGTGCAAGCAACACTATTAAGCAGCATTGTTTTCCCCACTGATGCAGCACAGCCCACAAATATACTCTCCCCTTGGGAGAAACGTACAGCCACAAATACAAGCATCCAGACATACCTTATGAACACATACTCCACAATTAACTATCCTACTGCAACTAAACAACTTCTGACACAAGATCAAAGTGTAATATAGGACATCTCAGTGAAAGCATATGTTTGTTAACACTATTCACGCTGGAAAGATTATGTGTTTATATAACTTAATGAACCTATACAATTGTACTACACACAGTATTCTGATGTTTGCTATGTATCTCTGTAATTTTTCAGTGTTTTTGCTCCTGTCCCTTATTGCCTGAAGAAGCGGGTTTTTGCCCGTGAAACGCGTTGCGACTTTTACTGGGAGTAATTGAATAAATTGTATATATGTTTTGAAAATCGACAGCCTTTTTGTCTGTTTATGGTTGGCTGGTCCACCACCGCAACCAAAACATTTTAAACTTTTTAGCTACTTTTATACTTCCGGCGCCTCTGTACACCTTTACGCTTCCAGAAGTCCACCCTTGGTGGAAGGGTGATCTACCCTACAATTTCCTCTATCAGAGAGCGACGTTTTACTCCTGAGTGGGGACAGGCTTGTTCTCCCCACCTGCTTGAACAGTGGTTGCTTCAGAGGCAACCCTGGTTTGTGAGTATATTACTTACATTTCATAATACTGTCCATCCCCTACTAATACATACTACACTATATTGGGCTCTCGGTCTTCTATCTTTTCATATTCTGCAAGCACGCTTGGCCAAGTCTTCCGACGACTACGCGGCAACCCAGACTCGATTGCAGCCCACAACAAAATGGATTTCCTTGAGGAACACACCATACACAGAAAAGTCCTGTTGGCGCAATTCAAAATGAACACTTTATCTGTAGCAGAACCTACAAATAACTCTTCGACTCCCGACACCACTCCCAATGTAGATTTAAAACCAACCTTCCAAAGATTAGAGTCGGCCCTTAAAGATGAATTCTTCAATTTAGCCGATGTAGCCATGCAGGAGACGTATATTAACTAAAAAATCTCCCCAGATGGCATACGCATCAAAACACTGTCTGCATTTCCAAAAGATACAGTGTTTACTACAGAATTTTATAATTATTTAGAAATTTGTACCCATGGAGAGAATTATCAAAAAAAGAAAATCCTTAGTTATTGACTACAACCAAACATCATTGAATGCAAAGACTTCATAGCCCAACACAAAACCAACCCTCAATATTATCCACTCTTATCCAACCTGACCTCTAGACTCAAACGATTTGAGCAGGACACCACCGAAACAAAACTTAAGAAACTAAACCGTGATAGGTTGGCGTATGCCGAACACAGAGAACGGGAACGTAAACCACGGTTTATACCCAACCCAGCAGCCCCACCAGCACCTAACACCGGCCCCACCATACCACCACCCCCATTAATGAGCCTGACCATACCCAAACCCACACAGATCCAATATCCACCATTCCCTCCTCCATACCTCACTTTCACGACCCCAGCAGTCTACCCAACACATCCACCACCACCACACACTCCGGCACCCTTAAACACCATTAACCAACCCAAGCTTGCAGCACCACCACCTCACAGCTTTAATTACACAAAACCCATCCAGGACATAAGTGCACCCAAAACACAACGCCTGACACCCTCAAAGCCGCGCCCACCCTTCACCGAACCTCCACATACAGTAGTCATCCCTAAGAACCCACATACTGGAGCTGATCAAGCGAAAGCCAACACCGTGACCCTCCCCTCCTCCTCTAAATTCAGCTTCAAGAAATGGGTCATATGCAAGACCCCCACTGAAAAACCCCCTACAGTTAACAGTCCCTCCCCACCATCTCCCAATCTGGATAAAAACCCTTCCCCAAATGACCTGAGGTTATCCCAAATCAGTACCTACACATCCGACCTCAGCCCTACCACATCACCAAGTCAACCCACCACACCACCTGGCCTCCCAGGCCTCCCATCCACCAACACGAGTCCCAAACAGACAACGAACAACGACAAACATCCTGAACTCACGGAAACAACTTCAACGGAGGGGACTCAAAACATAAACATGTCCTCGTCTTTTTTAGAGCTACCAGCTTCTCTTTCACAGAACCTCCTCTCCACCCAACTACCCAGCCCTATCACAACTCGCACAGTCATGCAACCACTTCGAAAAACAAAACGCCAATTATCAGACACAGAAAACGAGGATGCCGAGGGAAAAAAAAAAAGAAACAAACGCTAGCAATGTCCAACCCCACCAATCCTACCGACACCTCAACCAATAACAAAACAAGTATCTTTAATCTATCTAACCATATCCTGACAAAACAAGAAACCAACCTTCTAGAAAAAGGCCTGTCATTTTGTCCCACTAACAACTCTGACCTGTTTGAACTATTTAGTGACCTCAACACATATGTTCGTAAACTTACTTTGAAACGACATTTTGCCATAAAAAAACTCCAAGGCACATCACACATAGACCCAGCCAACTTAATCATCACCAATAACGATTCTATTCCATTGGTCACAGTATCCCCTGCAGATATGGCCACAGAAAAATTCATCAGTACCAACCTAAAAGGTCGATCGAGATTCTACCCCACCGCCTCCAAGGGCAATTTTATAGACACCTTCTATACCCTGGTCCTTAATGATCTACAAGAATTATTCACCCTCGACACTCTCCCCCGCTCTAACCTCACACCACCAGAAAAGGTTGCCCTAAAAACCCTACGCAATAACGCCAACATCATTATCAAGCCTGCCGACAAAGGGGGAGGGATTGTCATTCTTAATAAAACGGATTATCTCGAGGAATCCGCCAGATTATTAAGTGACTCCAGACACTATACCCTACTAGACACGGACCCCACAGTAGAACTCAACAAAACCCTCAAAAACTTTATCAATAACGCTTTACTCAATAACATCGTCACTAAAAATGAAAGGAATTTCATTATTAATCACCACCCCAAAACCCCATTCTTTTATTATCTTCCAAAAATACACAAAAACCTCCATAAACCTCCAGGAAGACCCATCATTTCAGGAATAGACTCAGTCACCAGTAACTTATCCAGATTCATAGATACACACTTACAGGTTCATGTCCGAGCCCTTCCCTCATACATCAAAGACTCACAGCACCTCATCAGTTTCTTACAGTCCATACCTTGGCAGGACGACTACATATGGCTGACCTGCGACGTAACGTCCCTCTACACAAACATACCACATCATTTCGGACTCACCGCCCTACAATACTACTTGCAAACAAATAGCGATATGCCCGCAACACAACAAACTTTTTTGATAAACTGTATTGAATTCATCCTCCATAACAACTTCTTTACATTTGGCGATAACATATACCAACAAGTTAATGGGGTTTCGATGGGAAGCTCGTTCTCCCCCTCATATGCAAACCTGGCAATGGGATACCTGGAACAGTTAAAAATGTACAATGAAAATCCTTTTATTAGTAACATCATGTTCTACAAAAGATATATCGATGACCTAATCTTTATATGGAAAGGCCCTAGCAACCTGATCCCGTCCTTTGTAGAATTCCTTAACTCAAATCCAGCAGGCTTACAGTTCACTTTTCACCATGACCCCAGTTCCATAGAATTTCTGGACCTTGTCTTATACACTAACTCATCCCGTATATTAACCAAGACTTTCTTCAAACCAGTCGATGCCAATAATTACATACACTACCACAGCTTTCACCATCGCCCCTGGACCAGAAACACCCCATATAGTCAATACAGAAGGATATACCGCAACTGTACAGAGACACAGATGTACAATACCCAATCAAAAATCCTAACCAAAAAATTCACAGACCGCAGATACCCCAAAAAACTACTGAGAGACGCACAACAAAAAGCAAAGATACAGAACCCCCCACTATTCACCAACAACTCCCAGACTAATGACATACCCCGGTTTATCACTAAATACAGTGCTCAACACAGGGGGGTGGGGTTTGTATGGGGTGTGCGTAGCTTACTGGGAGCCAGCATACCGCGCAAGTTGGGGGCACGTTTGTAGGTGACTGCTGGTTTTGGGGTCAGGATAGTACGGAGGTGGGGATCCTGTAGTAGGATTTCCCACCTCTTGTTAAGTATATTATGGATAGATGAGTATCCCAATAGATTCCCCCACGGGATCTTTTCCGTGTGATCACAGAAAATGCCTTGCCTGCAAATTCGTTCACCAGACCACGACATTCCAATCCCAGATTACTAAAACAGAACACCAGATCAAATACCATCTCAATTGCGAATCAAAATATATAATTTACATCATCACATGCCCATGCCAGCTCCGGTATGTGGGCAGGACCACTCAACCCGCGAGATCAAGAATAGGACAACACAAAAGGAATATACTCAAAAAATACCCTCTGCACAGTGTATCACGACACTTCACCACCCACCACGACAGTAATCCGGAACTCTTCCACATCACACTCATTGACACAATCCCACAAAACCGATTCAACTCGTTTGAGCTCCTTAAATCACGTGAGATGTATTGGATCCAAATCCTAAAATCGCTTACTCCAGGTGGCCTTAATGAACAGCTGGAAAAAATCTATTAATTTTTCATCCCTTCACAGATTATGTATCAGATTTTTATCCGTCCTCTCCTTTTATGAAATAGTTACCTTGACTTTTATGTTGTACTGTATATTTATATTGGTTTTATGTCATATTTTTATCCAGAATATCACCCAAATGTAATACAGTTTTTATTATGGCCATAGAGATCAGAACACTGTTTTTATGATATCTATGAACTAGTGTATATTATGCAGATGTACCCAAGTGCAAGTGTATGTTTTTGTGTACACAGACTTATACTCTTTTTAATGTTTTTATGATCTTAATATGAATGTTCCCGGACCAACAGAATTAGTTTTTACTGTTGGTCATTTGAGTTCCGCTAGAACATCTTTTTACAATACAAAGGGAATGCATTCTCTGAATCTAAGTGATGTCATAGACCGTTTTTATGTTTAGTCCACTGGAGGGCAGCAGCGCTGTTTGTATAATACAACTGGACAATTAAATTGTTACACCAACTGAGAATTTATAAGGAAATAGCTATACATTGCTTTGATTTCCCTGTACCACCTCACTAGAATATTTAGTGTTCATATAGAGCAAATATGGGCAACTCGCCTGTCATCCCACCCCCTCCTTTCCCTTTTCCAAAATGCCCACCATGTATGCGGAAGTGTGAGATGTGTTCCACACTCTCCGCATAACGTACAGAGCGCGCACATGCGCATAATGACATGGCCACGTCTCACCCGCCCCACAATCCCTTGCGCGCGTCTGCTCATCTCAAGCAACGCAGCGCGCGTATGGCAGCCGTCCTCAGGTCCCCGCCCAGCCCCTCCGCATTAGCCAAACAATACGAGCGGCCCAATCTCGCTCTCCACATTACTCCGCCCCCCTCACGTCCTCCGTTACCTCCCTAATTCCCCTCATAAACCCCACACACACGCAATACCGGCACAGAGGTGCCAAGCATCATCCTGACTAAACGCTGGTAAGTTTATACTCCCTTCCACTCACGCTCATGCAGCCCACTAGCATATAATATCACCCATGGGCACTATATTTACCTCCACCAGGAGGCTTTTTACCAACATTCGTGCAAGCAACACTATTAAGCAGCATTGTTTTCCCCACTGATGCAGCACAGCCCACAAATATACTCTCCCCTTGGGAGAAACGTACAGCCACAAATACAAGCATCCAGACATACCTTATGAACACATACTCCACAATTAACTATCCTACTGAAACTAAACAACTTCTGACACAAGATCAAAGTGTAATATAGGACATCTCAGTGAAAGCATATGTTTGTTAACACTATTCACGCTGGAAAGATTATGTGTTTATATAACTTAATGAACCTATACAATTGTACTACACACAGTATTCTGATGTTTGCTATGTATCTCTATGTCAAAGACAGAGGCGCCAAAAGAATAAAACCAATATTTAAAAAGGTTAAAAATTGCTGAGGAGGCAGTGGTGGACTTACCTCCAGCAAGCAGACACAACAAGCTGTGTATTTAGTGCAAAATAAATTTATTGGTACACTCCGGGGGGCAGTCGCAACGCGTTTCGCAGGCAAAAGCCCGCTTCATCAGGCAATAGTGGACGGAGTACACAACTGTGGACAAGAGGCATAGTTGGTGTATATTCCCAGACATATACAAAGGCAAATATAACAGACAGAGTAGTAGTAATTGGTACAGAGTAAATAGAATGAATATACGGTGTCTACAATATAAGCAAGTATAGCAGGTACAGGGTGAGATCACTTAAATATGCGTATATTTATCTATACATATATAAAAAAACATATGTGTTAGCATATATAGTATCCGATGCTGGTATGGATAGGGGGATGGGGTATGCTGTAAAAGGATGAGAGTTAAGAAGTTTGGGGGGTTAAGGAAACTTAGTGGTATTTTCGTGATTACAGATATATTTCGTTTTTTGGTTTAGGGGATGAATAGTATAAAGTGTTTATGGGGGGATGCCAGGGTTGGTGGTCCATTATTATTAAAAGAGGGGGGAAAAAAGAGGGGACAATCCCCGGGTAACCTCAGCTTAAGGACGTGAAGCATTAGGGGTGTGGGATGTGTGAGGGAGTAGTATGTTTCTTATGCCATTGATGCTATGGTGTGCGGGGTAGAAATGGGAGAGAGGGAAGGGTGTGCTCCGTGCGTGTTATGGTCCATGTAGGACTCGGCTGGAAATAGTAGGGAGAGTATTGGGAATCATTAGCTTAATCTGACACGGTGTAGTAAAAAAACAATCATCCACTTACCAGCATTAGGTCCGGGTAACACCTGGCGCCTCGTTGTCATGGTGTCCCGGACCTGCTGTTTAAATGTGGCTCATTGATGTGTCAGAGCCTATCAGCGGGCGGGTCCTTTCATTCGCCTCATTCGTGCGTCCAAAGTGGCCGTCAGGCGGGCGCAGTGCATCGCCGTCACAGTAGGAGGCGGAGATCCACGTGTGACGTATTGCGTATACACTGCGCATGCGCCCGACGCCGCTTCGGCCATATTTGTTAAAGGCAAAATAGCCAGTGCAGCAAATCTAGCTGCTATGGGACAATAAAGTTGGTTATTACGGTACGAAGATGATAAAAAACATTTGCTTGTGCCCAGATAGAAAAACTAAGTATTCATTTCATTTATTATTTTGATGGCCTGCTTACGGGGCTTTGTATTTAAAAGTATCATGTAGTCGTTAAAAATGGAGTTATGGTGCCATCTAGTGGGTGATAGTAGGAAACTGGAATTTTTTTGTGTGAAACCTACTCTTATTTATATCCCATAGCACACAGTTGTGCTTCTAAAAATGTTATTAAAATAAATAAATAAAATCTTACTAAATAGCCAGGCGCATTACCACAGTCTCTTAAGAGCATTACAGAAATAAATATATAAATATATAGTAATATAGGTCTAGATGGAACAGGGAATTGACAACATATTCATTATAAGTGTGACAATAACATAGACCTTTATATAAAAATATTAAGAATGAAAGAACGTTAAAACATCACGAAATTATGTAGTCATGGTAGTGCACAAAAAAAAGGGTACATAGTGACTACAAGGATGATAAAAGAGGCGACCGTGTAAAATCAAAATCAAAAATAGATTTTCTGTATATTTGTAATTAGTAGGTTTTTTCATTAGTAGATTTTTTCAAGAATTTCGTTGAGACCCTCTGGAGCGAGGGTCTTCAACATTTGGATCCAGAACATTTCTCGCGCTCTGAGTTTATTGAAAGCGTCCGGTTGTGTTTGGTCTATGCATTCAATGAGTGTGATCTGGAACAGAGTGGGGTCCTTATTGTGATGGGTGCCAAAGTGTCTCGATACACTGTGCAGGGTGAAATTGTTAAGGATATTCCTTTTATGTTGTCCAATACGAGTGCGTGCAAGCTGGGTGGTGCGGCCCACGTACTGAAGGTGACAAGGGCAAGAAATGATGTAGATGACGTACTTGGAGGTGCACGTTAAATGGTTTCTGATGGGATATTGTAATGTAGTGGTGTTTGAGGTGTAGGTTGCTGTGGTCTGGATAAATGGACAAGCTTTACATCTGGTATTATTGCATGGTGCGCATCCTAGTCTAGGCTGTGTGCATAGGGGTTGTTGGGGTTCTTGAATCATTGGTGTTTTGAACCGACTGGGTGCCAGCAGGTTGCGTAAATTGGGGGCTCTTCTGAACGTGATAGCTGGTGTCTGTGTGATAGTGGGTCTAAGATATGGGTCCTGTAATAGAATATCCCATCTTTTTTTCAGAATGGAGCGGATCTGGTTATGTTGAGCATTATATCTGGTAATAAAACGTGGGTGGTTGTTAGTAAGCTGGTCTGGGGGTATGGGTGTAGTATTGGGGACTGTGACTGATTTAGCTTTGAATTTGGCATCCTTAATAAGTTTTCTTGGGTATTTTCGGGCCTGGAATTTTTTTGTGAGCACCTCAGATTGGATTTCATAGTCTTTAATGTCGGTACAGTTTCTACGGATCCTTTTAAATTGGCTGTATGGGGTGTTGATGGTCCAAGGGTGGTAATGGAAGCTGTCAAAATGTATGTAGTTATTGGCGTCAACTGGTTTGAAGTAGGTTTTGGTTTTTATGTGTCTGGATTCGGTGAATATTGTAAGGTCTAGAAATTGTATGGTTGTGGGGTGATGCTGTGATGTGAATTGTAGGCCTGCTGTATTGGAGTTTAAATAGCTGATGAAGCCGGGAATGAGTTCGTCGTCGCCCCTCCAGATGAAGATGAGGTCGTCGATGTATCGTTTGTAAAACATAATATTATCTGCATATGGGTTATTGGGGTGTAGTTTTTGAAGTTCCAGGAGGCCCATGGACAGATTTGCATAGGAAGGAGCGAACGACGAACCCATCGCCGTTCCATTAGTCTGGTGATAGACTTTGTCTGTGAAGGTGAACACGTTGTTTTGCAAGATAAATTCGGTACACTGGGCTAGGAAGGATTGCTGGCTGTGGGGCATTGATGAATCGGTGGAAAGAAAGTGTTTAATTGCGGAAAGGCCATAGGCGTGGGGGATATTTGTATAGAGTGATGTCACATCACATGTGAGCCACCGGTATTCCGTATCCCAACTGTAGTGACTTAGCAGATCAATGAGGTGGGCTGAATCCTTAAGGTAAGAGTTAAGGGATTGGACATGAGGTTGTAGATGATGATCAATGAAACGTGACAGGTTGCTGGTTATGGAATTGATTCCAGAAATAATAGGGCGACCAGGTGGTTTTTGTAATGTTTTATGTATTTTTGGTAGGTAATAAAAAAAATGGTGTTTTAGGGTGAGGGTTAATGATGAAATTTCGTTCATTTTTTGTAATAATGTTATTGAGTAGGGCTTCGTTAATGAATAGTTTTAATTCTTTGTTTAGTTCCATAGTGGGATCTGTATCAAGGATTTCGTAGTACTTTTTATCACCTAAAAGACGTTCTGCTTCTTCTAGATAATCTTTGGTATTGAGAATGATGATCCCTCCCCCCTTATCCGCTGGTTTAATAATGAGGTTGTGGTTATTTTGTAATGATAGAATGGCTGTTTTTTGTTGGCGGGATAAGTTGGAGGAGTAGTTGAGTGTGCTACTATGCATAATTTGTAAGTCCTGGAGTACTAGAGCGTAAAAAGTATCGATAAAGTTGCCTTTAGATGCTACTGGGTAAAATCGTGATCTCCCCTTAAGTTGTGTGGTGATATATTTTTCTGTAGTTATTTCGGCAGAAGATATTGTACAAGGTGGTATTGTGTCATTATTAGTGATAATTAGAGAGACCGAATCCGTGGCTGGGAGGGGGGGAAACAATTCTTTTATCGCGAAATGCCGTTTAAGTGTTAGTTTGCGAACGTACGCATTTAGATCTGAAAAGATTTCGAACATGTTTGAACGGTTTGTAGGGCAGAAGGATAGACCCTTTTCAAGAAGTGTGGTTTCGCTGAGGGACAATTGATGATCTGACAAGTTGAATATACATTTGGTCTCAGTATTAAGGGGGGTTACTGGTGTTTGTTTCTTTTTTCTTTTCCCTCGTCTGCCCCTTTTTCTGATTCCGGTAAGGGTCTTTTTTTCTTGGGTTGAAAAATGGTGCGGGTTGCTTTTGGACTGGGCAATTGGGTTGTGAGTATGTTCTGGGAAAGAGATGAGGGGAGATCTAAAAAAGATGAGGTAAGGGTTGTGTTGTCATTGACCTGGTTGCTAGTTGGGTTGGTGATGTTATTAGAACTTGATCGAAAGAAATTATTGATGGACGTTTGAAAGGTGGTGAGTTGTAATTTTGTATTGGGGACATCGTTGGTTGTTGGGGTATTCTTCTGAGGGGTAATTGGACTGGTAGGGGCTATGTATCTCTGTAATTTTTCAGTGTTTTTGCTCCTGTCCCTTATTGCCTGAAGAAGCGGGTTTTTGCCCGTGAAACGCGTTGCGACTTTTACTGGGAGTAATTGAATAAATTGTATATATGTTTTGAAAATCGACAGCCTTTTTGTCTGTTTATGGTTGGCTGGTCCACCACCGCAACCAAAACATTTTAAACTTTTTAGCTACTTTTATACTTCCGGCGCCTCTGTACACCTTTACGCACTCACAGAGGTTAGTATAGAAAAATCAATCAAACGGACCAATATGATCACTAATAACAAAAGTTATTGCTGTGTAATGCCTGGACACTAGAAACTTTGATAATAAAGATATCGGAAGTCGGCGATAGCTAAAGGTCATACACATATCAGAAATTGAGGTACCGAGAGTAAGGCAGAGACAGAGCGGTAAACAGGCAGAGATCCTAAATTAGTATCAGATGACTGTAGTACAGAAAGGATGAGACAGAATCGAGGTGAAGGCAAGCTGGGACTCATACACAGGATAGGTATCAGAAGAATAAGGCAGACAATCAAGAATATACAATATACAATGCTGATCTAACTGGAGTACATATATATCAGCAGTGTCTGCATATATATATATATATATATATATATATATATATATATATATATATATATATATGCTTCTTCCAGCTGCTCAACGCTGTCAGAGCAGCCTCCAGAGACAACACCAGATAAGTTTGTTACATTACGAGGGGCGGACTCCGGACACTCCCTACCTGGCTTATCAGGATGTTGACAATGAAATTCCTGAATTAATTCATCAGCATGAATTTGACGTGCAGGAACCCAACTGTTCTCCTCTGGACCATAACTTTTCCAATCCACCAGGTGTTGCAGAGAATTGCAAACTTCAGAGAATACAGAATTCTTTCTATTTCATGCTCAGGTTCCCCATCCACCTCAATTGGTGGAGGTGGAGTAGAAGACGAAACATTGGCTGCCGGTTTTAACAAAGATACATGAAAAGACCTTACTCCCCTCATAGACTGAGGCAAAGTCACTCGATATACAACTTCATTAATCTTTTCAGCAACAGGATAAGGACCAATGTATTTGGGACCCAGCTTGGCGGACAGCTGACAAAGAGAAATGTTACGAGTAGATACCCACACAAGATCCCCAACTGTAAACACGTACTCAGGAGACCGATGAAGATCAGCATGAAATTTTTGCTGAGAAACTGCTTTTTCCAATTTTTTTCAGACCTGAGCCCAGACTGTCTGCATGTTAGAGATCCACTCTTCCAAAACTGGGTAAGAAGAATGTGAACTGGAGAATGAGGTAAATTTAGGACTCCGACCAGTAACTACTTGGAATGGGGACAGTTTGGTGGAAGAGCTAGAAAGATTATTGAACGCAAATTCAGCGAATGGCAAAAATTGAAACCAGGTCTCCTGATGGTCAGACACAAAACACCTGAGATATTGTTCCAGGGATTGATTGGTTCTTTCAGTCTGACCGTTGGTCTCAGGATGGAAACCTGATGAGAAAGACAATGAAATCCCCAAACGAGAACAGAACGATCGCCAGAATTGGGAGATGAACTGAACTCCCCATCTGACACAATATTCTCCGGAATACCATGTAATCGAAAGACATGCTCTATAAACAATTCTGCCAACTCATTGGCAGAGGGCAAATTACAGTTTTTCCATCAGAAGAAAGCAAATTGACCACAAAATCCATAGAAATATGAGTCCAAGAAACTTGAGGAATGGGCAAAGGCATCAAGCTCCCTCTAGGAGCATTCCTAGAGACTTTACTTTTGGCACAGATGCTGCATGCGCCAACGAAAGCCTTACAGTCTTTTCTTATAGTTGGCCACCAAACATGTCGCGTCAGTAATTCCAAGGTTTTAGTTTCGCCAGCGTGTGGCCACCAAACATGTCGTGTCAGTAATTCCAAGGTTTTAGTCTCGCCAGGGTGTCCTGCCAGTTTGGTGTTATGAAATTGCTGAAACACCTGTAAACTAAGGTGAATCGGTACATAGTATACGTCCAAAGGTTTTCCAGGTGGACAGTTCTCCTGGAAAGAAGACAATAATTCAGATAAGTCAGAGAAATCCTGAGTGTCCGTGGCGGCGACCACACATTGTTTAGGTATTATAGGAGACTTAGGTTGTGAAACCTCAGAATCAAAGCACCTGGACGAAGCATCGGCCTTCACATTTTTACTTCCCGGTTTACAAGTGATGGTAAAATTGAAATGTGAGAAAAACAATGCCCATCGTGTCTGTCTGGGATTAAGTCTCTTGTCCCTCTCAACATATTCCAGGTTTTTATGATCGGTGTAAACCGTGACAGGATGTTCGGCGCCCTCCAACCAATGCCTCCATTCCTCAAAAGCCATCTTGACTGCCAGGAGTTCCCTGTTCCCTATGTAATAATTACGCTCTGCCGGTGAGAACTTCTTGGAGAAAAAAGCACAGGGATGCAAATGTTCAGGCTGACCCGAATACTGTGAAAGAATTGCCCCCACTCCTACCTCAGAGGCATCAACCTCCACACAGAAAGGCAAGGAGACATTAGGATGCGTCAATATGGTAGAGGAACAAAAAGCCGCCTTCAGCGTGGCAAAGGCTTTGCAGGCCGAAGATGGCCAATTGGAAGGATCAGCTCCTTTCTTGGTCAGGTCTGTCAGACGTGCCACCAAGGTGGATAAATTCTTAAAAAATTTGCGATAGTAATTAGTGAATCCTAGAAAACGCTGCAAAGCTTTAAGATCACCAGGCTGTGGCCAATCCAGAACTGCAGATACTTTCTTCTTATCCATAGACAGACCAGAGTCAGAAATTATATATCCCAAAAATGGTACTTGAGTTAACCTAAAAAAGGCATTTCTCCAATTTTGCAAACAGTGAATTCTCTCTTAGCTTCTGAAGAACCAATTTCATGTGTTTACGATGTTCTGACAATGAGTTGGAATAAATCAAAATATCATCCAAATAAACCACAACATACTTGCCCAGAAGATCCCTCAATACATAATTAACAAAGTCTTAAAAGACGGCAGGAGCATTATATAGGTCAAAGGGCATTGCGAGATACTCGTAATGTCCATCCTGGGTGATAAAAGCCGTCTTCCATTCGTCACCCTGCCATATCCTGATCAAATTATATGCTCCCCTCAAGCCTCAAGTCCAATTTACTGAAGATCCTTGCGCCAGATACTTGAGAAAACAGATAGTCAATAAGAGGTAACGGATATCTGTAATTGACAGTAATCTTATTCAAACTTCTGTAATCTATGCACGGACGTAATCCACCATCCTTCTATCCTACAAAGAAGAAACCTGTCCCAGCTGGGGAAGTAGATGGTCGGATAAAATCCTTGTCAAGGTTCTCTTTGATATATGTACTCTTTCATAGCCTGTTTTTCAGGGCCAAAGAGGTTATATAAATGTTCCCGGGAAGGCATAGTACCTGGCAGCAAGTCAATTGGACAGTCATAGGGTCTGTGAGGAGGCAACTTGTCAGCAGACTGAGGAGAGAACACATCAGCAAAGCATTTATAACAACACAGTATTTTATCAGACACGATTTCCACGTTGTGTAGTGGAATGTTTTTTAAACACTTCTCAGAACACTGAGAAGACCAATGGTAAGTTGACCATAGTACCAATCGATATGTGGATTGTGTGTCTGCAACCACGGAAGACCTAAAACCAGAGGACTAGATGGCATTCTGAGAATGAAAAACTACAGCTTTTCAAAATGCAAAGCTCCAATCTGTAGAGAGACTTCAGGAGTGATAGCGATGGGTTGACCACTTTGAAGAGGAGAATCGTCAATGGCAGTAACATAAAGCTTGTTTTGTAAAGGCAAGGCTAGAATTCCTAAACTTGCGGCAAACTCTGAATCAATAAAGTTACCCGCTGCCCCTGAGTCAACAAAGGCCTCAGCAGGGCTAGACTGACTATTCCAAAGAATAGTTACTGGCAGTAATACTTTTTTCACTTTTAAGGGGAAGAATCTGCTCGCCCAGGTGAGATTCCCCAACTACACCTAGGCGTGGAAGTTTTTCCGCCTCCTTCTTTGCTGAGCAATTCTGAACAAAATGCCCTTTTTCACTACAATACATACACAATCCCTCATGACGTCTTCTGAGTTTCTCAGAAGGAGATAATCTGGAATACTCCAGCTGCATGAGTTCCTCACCAGAGGATGAAGCAGGACCAATAGAATGAGGAGCAGGAGTAGCAGGTGTATAAGCTCTATCCTGATGGCGCTATCTAATTTGCCTATCTACATGAATGGCCAAAGAAATGGCCTCCTCAAGAGTTCTAGGTTCAGGGTGACTGACCAGAGCATCGTTTCCAGAGTCTGCCAAACCTAATAAAAATTGATCAAGAAGTGCAGCCTCCCCCCACTTGGAGGAAACTGACCAACGCCTAAAGTCAGTAGCATATTCTTCTGCAGTATGACGGCGAAGTTTACGAACTGCAGTACGAGACATGTCTGGATCAACATAAATCACGGCCATAACTTCAAAAAACTTGCTTACAGATGACATAGCTGCGTGATTGGGAGGTAACCCGTAAGCCCAGGTCTGAGAGTCACCTTGTAAGAGAGTTTTAATTAGAGATATTTTCTGGGATTCAGAACCAGAAGATCTCGGTATAACCTCAAAGTATGTCCAGAATCGATTCATAAAATTACTGAAATCAGATCTGGAACCAGAGAACTTTTTCTGGAAGTGGCATTTTAGGTTCCATAGGAGGAGACGTTACAGACTGCTCTCTACGACCTGCTGAGTGCTCAGGTTGAGATGCGTTTATCAACTGTGTCAGCTGATCTTGCTGAGCAGCGACTGTTGTACTGAGTTGATTCGCAGCAGTCGCAAGAATCTGGACCTGACGTAACTACTCCATGATAATAATTTGGGTCCGTTATAATGTAATGCCTGAACACTAGAAACTTTGATAAAGATATCAGAAGTCGGGGATAGCCAAAGGTCATACACGTATCAGAAATTGAGGTACCGAGAGTAAGGCAGAGACAGAGTCGTAAACAGGCCGAGATCATAAACTAGTATCAGATGACTGTAGTACAAAAAGGATGAGACAGAATCAAGGTGAGGGCAAGCCAGGTCATACACAGGATAGGTATCAGAAGAACAAGGCAGACAATCAAGAATATACAATATACAATGCTGATCTAACTAGAGTACATATATATTGGCAGTGTCTGCATATATATATATATATATAGCTCTGAAAACTAGCTGACTAAGACAATAGTAAGGCAAGGTCCAGCACTCAGCGAACTGATAGCTATAACGGACAGCGAGTAACTGAATGCCCAGAGCTTATATAGAAGGAATAGATCACAGACCAAGCCCCCAGGAAGATCGGACCAATCAGCAACATCCCTGCAGCAAGTGTCAGCTGACCGCAGGAATCAGCTGACACACTTCAGACACGCCACACAGCTCGTCGCCAAGTCTCTCTGCATCCACACGGCAGCAGAGGGATTAGCGATGCGGCGGAAGCTGTCGCCGAGGTTCCTCCCCCCCGCCGGAAGCTCCGTGTGCTGTGTGTGGGTTGCTGTCGCTAGCCCGCATACACATGCGGGACTAGCGACAGTTCCGGCGAGGTTGCGGCGACAGCTGTTGCCGGCGATTGAACATGTCAATCGCCTGGCGACAGCTCCGATGGGCAACGGTTCGGGGCGCGCGCGTCATACACACAGGCGAACTGTCGCCGCAACACACGCGTGCCACGTGGTTGCGGCGACGGCCGTACCCGTGTGTATGAGCCTTTAAGATCTCTCTTCAAAGCTAAGCTTCTTCCCCATACTGAGACGAGACGCTGATAGCAGATCTTTCTGCATGGTTTAAGGCCTAGTCGGCCTTGGCTGTAATCCGGCCCTGGCTACAGGCAATTGCTAATACTTCTATATCTGCCTAGGATACAGTCCAAGACCCACTTTGCTGCAACCTGTATGGAACAGTTTTGGGTGCATAGAAGAGAATTCAATCAGTCTCTAGATGGATCTAGAACTTTTCAGACATGCTGACATCATCAGAATACAAAGCAACTATCAGGCAACAATTTTTTAAACGTAAAAATGGTATGCATAAATGCAACGATTGTTCTATATGCCCATTAGTGGAGGTTACAGATAAATTCACTATTTCAAGTGGTACCAGGACATAGGATATTAGGTACCCTATGACATACAAAACGAAAAATGTGGTGTACATGATGACATGCCCATGTGGTAAATTCTATATAGGTAAAGCAAAAAGAGAAATGAGCTCATGTATACAAGAACATGTCAGACATATTGCTGAATCTGTGAAAGAAGAAAAGAGGGATAAAACACCCATCGCATCCTATTTTGCTACATACCAAAATTCTGACCTGTCAGGGTTGAGGGTGAAAGCAATATACCACCAAGGTATTAAATATATGAACTCGGAGGTACAGTTGTACAAAAAGGAGAGTTATTGGATCTGTGCGCTGGATACGCTTTGCCCTCGAGGCCTAAATACTGACTTGAACTTAAAGGTGTTTCTCTGATGGGGTTCAAATAATTTAGGTTACAATGTCCGTCATGGTTGAGTGACCGAGATGTGTTTTGTATGATGATTTGTTATGAAATGTCTGCTATTATGATAGGAGTATGCTGCCTCCCTATGTTTGATCGACTATACTCCTTGCAACTAGTGTAAATAATCCTAGCGAGCTGATTAATATTTATTAGACATAGTGGGCGGCAATTGCTAGCTTTATACAGATTGAGATTTGATAGCTGAAGAAAAAAATGAGCAATACTACATGTGTCCACAAGATGGCAGTAGAAAGCCCCACTTTGTTTGATCACTAAAGCAGGCAATAGACAACAGCACTGGGCTCAATGCAACAGTAGATTTTGAAAATGTTCACAAGATGGCAATAATGAGCCGTTTTAGGTCCCAGTGTAGTTTCAAAGCCTGCGCATGCTCAAGTGACTATTTAAGCTCTGTAGAAACAAGAGGGTAGGGGGGAGACAGAGAGCGCTCCGATGGTGCATTAACCAAGTATTGCTTTGCACACTTTGAAATAATTAGACTTACAATGTCTAGTAGCTGTATGGCGTTTCTCGCTCAAATCGTCCGGTGGTTGTTCTCAGTCTAATCCAGCCTGGCCAGGGCTGGCGGTGTGGATGGTAACACTGGGGAACGACCGTCCGGGGAGAGCAGCGCCTAGCTTCTGCCACCTTACGTCACTACCGGTTTCGGCGAAAGACCACGCCTTCCTCAGGTGACGTTTGCTGCAGACGGCTGGGTCTACATAGACGCGCCCTCATGGCAACTGTTGCCAGTGGGCGGTAAAAATTCAACCAACTTTATTGTAACAACTTTAAAAGGCATTCTTACGTGAACCATTACTAACTTAAAAACTGACAAGTCTTAAATATTAAAAACAACACCCAAGTGTAAACATCCCATAGCTAGATGGCACTCTACATCCCTGCCATCTGCTATAGGACTGTATATATATATATATATATATATATATATATATATATATATATATATATATATATATATATATATATATATATATATATATATATACATATTTTTGGGGCACTTCTTATCACTATGCACATTCATTGCTGTCTCGTCACCACAGCGATGTCTTGTCAGACCTTACTGAAGACTAGAAAAGAAAGAAACTCATAGAAATATATAAAAAATGTATAGAAAAAAGTGTAGAAGAATGTGTTGGTGCAAGGTTCAAGGTGATCACACAAATAATTCACGTGCTTTCTATTCCTTGATTTACACTAATTTGCAAGTACAAAAAGAGGTTTTAACCCCCTTTTTTGCAAGGGAACCCCCACAAGATGTATCTAAAATATTTAAAATATTTTTGCTCAATATAAAACACTAAAAAAGTACATAAGAACAGGTCCTGCATTAGGACTCAGACAATATTTACACACTACCCTGGACCGCATAATGAATCCTAAATAACACTGTTAATCCCTGATTATTCCATTCTAGGAGGGAAAAGTTAAGACCTTACTGCAGGTAATATTCTATATATTCAGCAATCACCTTCCAACCCAATTCACCTTCAACATACTATGGACTATTTAAGCTCTACCTGACTACGCACACAACGTGATGATGTTCTGAAGAAGCCCCGGGGGCAGGGCGAAACGCGTTAACACGGATCACGTGTTATTGGCTTGCCTCACACCCACGCCCGGGAACGGGCTCCATGCTGCAAATCAGCGCTATTGATATGGCCTACTAATCCTATCTGCTGCAAAACAAGTGCCAGCCTGATATACAGCTGATGTCTACAACATCCACTTCTTGATACAAAGACGTGTGACTCATCGATCATGCTGATATATAGCTGCGATTGAACTATTGATGCCAATGTGATTGACCAACTTAAAGAGGAACTCCAGTGAAAATAATGTAATAGAAAAAGTGCTTCATTTTTTACCATAATTATGTATAAATGATTTAGTCAGTGTTTGCTCATTGTAAAATCTTTCCTCTCCTCGATTTACATTCTGACATGTATTACATGGTGACATTTTTACTGTGGGCAGGTTATGTAGCTGCTCCTAGCTGTTCTGGCTGTTACAGACAGCTGTCTCGTTGTTTGAATCGGTGGTATGTTTGAGCATTCTTCTGCTCAAGTCTTCATAACAGATTAATATTGTATTATAATGTTATGTTGATTTTGTTGTTTTTGGACATAGAAGTCCTGCGTTTGTTTGCGCATATATATGCAGAATTGATTGTTTTTTTTCTTGTTTCTTTGATCTTGTTTTTTGTTACAATTGGTATGATTGATCAAATTATTTTATTTATTTATTTGTATTATAATTGTAAATAATATTTTTCTAATAAAAATCTACAGACAGCTGTAAACAGCTAATTCCTGTCTGTGAACATTGTTACATTGTGGCAGTTTGCCCAGAGTACCGCGGTACTCAGAGCTTCTTGTGGGAGGGGTTTCAGCACAAAATCAGTCATACAGCGCCTTCTGATGGTCTGTTTGTGAAAATCATTATATTTCTCATGTAAAAGGGGGTATCAGCTACTGATTGGGATAAAGTAAAATACTTGGTCGGAGTTTCTCTTTAAGCCTGACTGTATATGATACGCTGTTGACTCGCTATGGCTGATGATGCATAATATGACGCTGGTCTCAGATGCTTGATGCAAGAATATTGAACTACAGGCTGATACAGCGCCTGTGAACTTTTACTGGCTGGTATAGCATTTGTGAAATTTCAATTTATATGCGAATGGAATGCTATTTAATGGCGACAGCGTCTTGCTAGTGTTTGCAGAGTAGAGTAGAGTGACTATTACCATCTACAATGTGTCATAATGGCTAAAGGCTAATTGCAAATAGTTCAGGGACTTGTTGACAACTAAAGCAACTGGCTATGCTGTCAGGTTTATCCTAATGAATCTCTGCGAACTGGATTAATCTTCTCTAGTGATCTATGCTAACTATTGATGGTCCGAGCTAATCTAAGGTGTTATAGACTATTCATGCAACTCTATACAACAAAGTGGAAAAACTATCTATCCCTTGCCTTTTCTGCTATACATCCATCTAGAGACTGATTGAATTCTCTTCTATGCACCCAAAACTGTTACAGGTTGCAGCAAGATGGGGCTTGGACTGTATCCTAGGCAGATATAGAAGTATTAGCAATTGGACTATTGCCTGTAGCCAGGGCCGGATTTCAGCCAAGGCCGACTAGGCCTTAAACCATGCAGAAAGATCTGCTATCAGCGTCTCGTCTCAGTATGGGGAAGAAGCTTAGCTTTGAAGAGAGATCTTAAAGGCTCATACACACGGGGTACGGCCGTCGCCGCAACCACGTGGCACGCGCGTGTTGCGGCGACAGTTCGCCTGTGTGTATGACGCACGCGCCCCGAACCGTTGCCCGTCGAAACTGTCGCCAGGCGATTGGCATGTTCAATCGCCGGCAACAGCTGTAGCCGCAACCTCGCTGGAACTGTCGCTAGTCCCGCATGTGTATGCGGGCTAGCGACAGCAACCCACACACAGCACACGGAGCTTCCGGCGGGGGGGAGGAACCTTGGCGACAGATTCCGCCGCATCGCTAATCCCTCTGCTGCCGTGTGGATGCAGAGAGACTTGGCGACGAGCTGTCGCCGAGCTGTCGCGCACACGCTCCCGTGTGCTAGCGACAGCTACAATTGTCCCCCCGTGTGTACTTAGCTTTACAGACAAGTGAGTAAACAAAATGACTGTAATTAGAGATCGCCCCAATGAAGATAAGCTCCATCGCTGCTGCTGCTGCTTTCACTGATACATTCTTCTCTCTACCCTTCCTCTTACTCTCTCTCATTTACTTGTCTTCCCACCACTAGATGCCTGGCATGTCAATAACAAACAGTACAGGTCAGACTGCAGTTCTGGTAAGGAAATTTGACTTTTCCACCATCTCTCTCTCTCTACTTTCCGGTTTCAATAATTTTTATTGGATTTTCAAAAAAAAAAAAAAATTATTAACAAACATTTCAAACAATGTTTTGCATTTTTGTAGATTTTTACATTATGCATATTTCCATATAATCTTCAATAACAAGAAATATACAAAGTAACTGATAATGTATACAGTAACAGTAGAATACAACAATATAAGACAGCTGTACCAATTACTATATGAATCTCTCAGGTTCTCCAGGGAGAGAACTGAGTGAACGTTCTAGTGGGTCTTTACTGTTGGGTCTTTAGTTATAAATCATATTATACAGATATCATGTGTGCATTCCATGCAGAGCATGTATCTCACTTGCGTATATAAATACGCATAATTTGCACTACGGTACGCATCAGAGAAAAATAGTAATTGTATATGCCATTATGCGTAGAGAGTCTAGAATTTGTATTATGTGTAATATTTTACGCATGTTTTATGATGTATAATCAGTGTTACCTACATCACATAGTATAATACAGACGCAAGCATACTTTATGGCGTGTTATGTCTTATAACATGTGCTATATGAACCTGTAAAGACCCTTTGCGACCACACGCATATACCATATGAAAACCTTATATAGAAAAAGGTACTGAACTCTATTTAACTAGTTATAAACCATTTTACTATTTATATATATATATATGTGTGTGTTAAGTTATATAAGCTATGCAAGGTATTGTGGATTATGATAAGTGTTTGAGTATTTAACTTTATATTCAGATAATAACTAGGATCTCTCCATTAAAGTTGTGTAGGCCGCGATGTCACATTTTAACTTTCCAACTAGTACTCAGAGGGGGAGAATCAACCTGGAAAATGGAAGGACTTAACCTCCCCACAGAGATTCCAGGGACTCTCTCCATTCTTTTAGACAATGTGAGCATCTGTCCATACTGACTGAAACAGTATGGATCTGAATGATAGATGAGATCTAAATAGAAAAATCCAATTGTCTCTCAGATCACTTTTTCTTTACAACTGAAAATATAAACTATGACTACGACTACAAACTAACTAATCTACACGTCCCGATCTTTGTTGTAGGTGAGTTTTCTTCTTCCAATACATATCATTCTGATTTTGGTTATCATAATAGGGTCACATATAACCATCAACATAGCCTATGTCTATGCCTATCCAGTGAGAGGGATATATATAAATAAACTCAAAAAAGGGGGGGGGGGTATTATGATCTTAAGGTATTATACATTCTATAAATCAGAAAGTCTAGACTGTGTATATATTTTAGGCCATAGACTCACCCTTCCCAGGAAAGACTCAAGGTTACCACATCTAATAGCCCAAGCTTTTTCTGCTATAAGGTTGGAGTCAACTATTTTAAGAATTTCGACTAATTTTGGGATGATTGGGGACTTCCAATTTATTGTTATAAGATTTTTGGTTACTATAAATATGTGATTCATAATAAGCCTCTCCTGGGGTGGCAAGTCCATGGTACCTATATGAAGTAAGGCCATACCTGGGGGGATTGTCTCAAGACTCACAGGGTTTTTTTTTTGAAATTCTTCGATATCTTCCCAGAGTCTATTTAGTTTTGGACAGTTCCAAAGGGCATGTATCAAGGATCCTGTTTGATTGCAGCCTCTCCAACATAGAGGTGATGATTGGGGGTCAAATTTGGATATGCGTTCAGGGGTCATGTACCACTGCCATAGAGTTTTTATAAATCCCTCTTGGTGGGAGACACAATGGGATGCTTTCCTCAAGGATCTGTAAGCATTTTCCCAGTCTTCATTTGTTAGGTCAATTTGTAATTTCTCCCAATTACTTAATTGCCATCTAGGGGATTCTTCTGTAAGATCTAACAATGATTTATAAAAGATAGCTGTACCTTTTCTATTACTTCCCTCTGGCTTCATTAGTCTATTAATTTGGGGGATAAAGGTGATGGGGCTATATGGATGTGTATTCAAAAATTTATTAATTTTGTCATATATTGGTCTATCTGAAATAGAAATATTATATGTTGCCACAAGATCTTCAAAGGGCTTTAGTTTAAAGTTATCTAATAGATCTTCAATTGTTGACAATCCACTCATTTGCCAGTGATCAATATTTATATTTTTGATAACATTGCTTAATACTGACAAAGATGTAGGAGTGTCAACAGCAAGAACATCTTTTTTGCAAATTTTCATCAAATCCTTCCATACTTTTAAGGTGTTTGCTGTGATTGGGTTTCTGACATGCTGTTGAATCTTCCAGACCATCCTGGACTCTAGGTAAGATTTAAATGTTCCAGAAGGTAACTGTTCCTCCTCTATAGTAACCCAATGTTTAGAGTAATCGTTTATCCATAATGGTCTGGATTGCTGAAGAAGGGTAGCCCTATAATATTTTTCAATGTCATGAACACCTAAACCCATATTAGCAACTTGTGAGGTAAGGATTTTATTGGAAAATCTCGATTTTTTATTCATCAGTACAAATTTGTTTAATAATCTCTGAAGGGTAATAAAAAAATGTCTGGGGGACTCTAATCGGTAAATTCCTAAATAAATATAGAAGTTGAGGGAGAACCATCATTTTGAAAGCAGCTGACCTTCCAAGCCAGGAAACCTCTAGCTTTGCCAGTGATTCCAATTTGGTTTTTAATTTGGTTAGCCAGGGGACGTAATTTTCCTTATAAAGTCGGGCAATAGTCGGGGTTATTAATATACCTAGATATTTTATGGATTTGTCGGTCCATGAGTATTGGCAGGAGCTTTTGAGTAAGTTCAAGGTATTTAACCTCCCCAGCGGTATGGACAGAAATGTCAGTTCAAAAAAACATGCTGTGAACAGTATCAACATACATACACATCAATACTCTTCTGCACTGGATACTAGACCCTTGCTTGACACATTTTGGCAAGTTACAGGAAAAAAAAAGTTTTAAAAATAAATTTTATCACTGTTTGCACAGAAATCCTGTGGAAATTGAACGCTGGGGAGGTTAAGGGTATATGACAAGGGAGAATGACTGTCTTGTTTTGGTTTAGTTTATAATAAGAGATCCTTGAGAAGAGATCCAATTCTAATTTTAAGTTTGGCAGGGAGATAAGGGGGTTCTGTAAATATAAAAGGATGTCATCCGCATATAATCCCAATTTCGTAGTAGATTTTCCTGTTTTAATACCATATATTTGTGAATTATCTCTGATTTTTGTGGGCAAGGGGCTCAAGAGTTAGTATAAAAATCAAAGGAGAGAGGGGGCAGCCTTGTCTAGGACCGTTGCTGATATTAAAGGAAGAGGATAGTGTACCAGCAGATAGCACTTTTGCTGAGGGTTGGGAATACAAAGCCATAATCGCATTAAACAAAAAGCCAGATATACCAAATTTTGACAAAACCTTAGCCATATATGCCCAGCTCACTCTGTCGAACGCCTTCTCGGCATCTAGGGACACAAATAGAGTAGGCGTTCGACAGAGCTTAACCTTATGCAACAAGGCCAAGACCTTCCTTGTTCCATCTGATGTTGTTCTGTTTTTAATAAAACCCACCTGATCTTGGTGAATGAGTTGTGGTATTAAGGGGGCCAGTCGGTTAGCAACAATTCTCGCATAGATTTTTATGTCCGTGTTTAAAAGCGATATAGGCCTATAATTACCTGGATCTGTCAAATCCTTACCTTCTTTAGGGATTGTAGTAATGATAGCAGATAAAGACTCTTTTGGAAAAACACCATGGGCAGCGACCTCGTTGAACATATCTGTTAATGGCTTAGCTAAGATAGAAGTACATTTTTTATAATATTCATTAACAAAGCCATCTGCCCCTGGTGCTTTATCTCTTTTTAGGTCTCTTATTGCAAGTTCTATTTCCTGTTGACGGAATGGGACTCCTATTTGTTTCTTTTCGAATTCTGTAAGGGAAGGTAATTCTATGTTTCCTAGGTATTTATCTATTTCTTGATTTGTTGGGACATGGGTCTTTGGATCTTTCTCTAAATTATATAGATTCTCATAGTATGAGGCAAGTGCATCTGAAATATCGTTAGGGTGGTGTACTACTGAGTTTGTTTTTAGGTTTTTAATTTTTAGTATCCTTTGATATATCCGTCTTCCCTTATTTTTTTGGGCCATGGCTTTTCCCGCTTTTTTGTTTCCGTAATACCATGTCTCTTTTAAAATAGACTGCCACTTATCGTATTGTTGATATAAAGTATCAGCCAATTCTTGCCTATGTTCTTCAAGTTTGGGGATTAATACTGATTTATTTTTATTGAAAATTTCTGACTCTAGGGACTTAATTTTTTTTAATAATAAGTTGGTCTTTTCTCTAAATTGTTTCTTTTGAATTGAGCTGTGTTTCATGAAAATTCCTCTCATGTATGCCTTATGGGCGTTCCACAAAACAGTCTTAGAGACTTCCTGGTTATCATTAAGTTTAAAGTATTCCTCAAGATCTTTTTTAATTTGGGGGGAGGTATGTTCTGAGTTTAGTATGTACTTATTTAAACGCCAAATATTGGGCCTAGTGGGGGAATTCTGAAGGTGAATTTTGATTAAGAGCGGGGAATGGTCTGACCAAACTCTTGGGCCTATCTCGATTTCTGAAATTAGTGGTAGGGTGAATACATCGGTTAAGCAAAGGTCAACTCTTGTAAATGATTTGTGAATAGGGGAGTAGTATGTATACTGTTTCTCTGTGGGATGTAAGCATCTCCAGACATCGTACATTTCCGATTTTATCAATGAAGATTGAATGGTTGAAGAAGCTCTTCTGCTTTTGGCAGTGCAGTCAATTTGGGGGTCTACTACTGCGTTAAAATCGCCTGTTATAAACAGACGACTTTTTGCTATACTTTGGATTTTTTTGAGTTTCTTATTGATAAAATTGATTTGGTGCGTATTTGGCGAATAGATATTTGCAAATGTGACTTCTTCAGAGTTGATTTTTCCAGAAATCACCACTATTCTGCCATCTGTACTACTAAATTGATTCTCCACCACCATCCCTAGGGAGTCTCTTACTGCAATAAGAACTCCGCATTTTTTCTTTTTGGGTAAGTTAGCATGATATATATTAGAAAATTGGTAGATTTTAAGTTTTTTGGCTCCAAGATTATTCAGATGGGTTTCCTGTAAACAAACAACATCAACCTTTTCATCCTTAATTAGCTTCTGTAGTAAGTACCTTTTTCTATATGAATTTAGACCTCTCACATTTAATGAGATTAAGTTAAGTTTTTTCGACATAAGACATAAGCAATTTGCTAATTATTAACAGTAACATAGATTTTTTGACCCCATATATGACACCATAAAGACTTACAAACTTGAAATTCAGTTCGAACAGAAGATAATCTTCCTTGAAGCTGTTTGGAAGGAATATTGTTACAATTTTCCGGGACAAAACTAATACTAATACTATAAACAGGTAGACAAAGTCCATTAACAACCTAAATTTGGAAGTAAAAAGGTTAGGAGTAGTGACAGCAGTAGCATCACCATATGCCACTGTCACTGAAAAAAGGAATAAAACAGAAAGAACAAACAGGTTTAGCTCCAGATAGAGCAGGTCTAAGTGACCTGGGCTTATAGCAAATGAGCAAAAATCAGGACAATTCTCCTCGGGGATAAATTATTATCCTAAGGGAAGAGTCTATCAGGGGGGAAACAGTTTGTGGCAAAGACACCTTATCCTTTCCCATTTCCTCCAGAAGCCTCTGAGGATTTATTTCTTTCAGGAGATTTATCCTTCTCCTTTTCTCTCTCCGTTTCTTTATCAGGTGGAGGTTGAGAACAGTCCATTGGCGTTGGTGTAGGTCTCTGTTTACGAGAGTGATTGCCTTCTCCGAGGTGGGTTACAGGTATATCCCATTGTTTCAGTAAGTCATAGCCTTCTTCTACGTTTTTAATAACGTAATGAACTCCTTGGTAGAGGATAATCATCTTGATGGGGAAACCCCATGAGTAGCTGATATTTTTCTGCCTGAGGGTTGCAGAGACTGGAGCAAATGTTTTCCTGGCACTGAGGGTGACCTGTGACAGGTCTGTAAACAAGGACAGTTTGTAGTAGGGTTCTGGTAGCTTTTGACCCCTTCTTGTAGCGGCCAAGAATCTCTCCTTCACATGATAGAAATGGATCCTCATTATGACATCTCTGGGTAAATAATCTGGGATGAAGTCTGGCTTAGGCAGCCTGTGTGCACGATCGACAATCAACTCGCTTTCTTTTACATCAGGTAAGGTAGTTTTGATCATATCCATCACATAGTCCTTCAAACCTTCTGTCTTGACTGACTCTGGAATTCCTCTTATTTTGACATTGTTCCTCCTGTTACGATCCTCAGAGTCAGTCATTTTCTCTTTTAACCATCTCATCTCTCCCAGGACTGCTTTATGTGCATCCACTAGCTCGTTGTAGGCTGCAGTGATATCAGACACCTTTTTCTCCACTCTGGCTACTCTTTGGTCAGTTTCGTACATATGATTGGTTACATGAGCTGCCAAGAGTTTCATTTCTCCTCTGATTTCTGCATTGTTGTTTTGCATTAGCCCACCAAATGAAAGCATGAAGTCCTTAAAGAACTGTTGGGTTATGGGCTGGTCAGATGCAGGAAAGTTTACTATAGCTTCAAATGGGTTTTTTGTAGTAGGATCTGGTTGAGAGATGTTTCCTACCAAAGATTTTTGGATATCTTGATGTTCTGTACGCATGGATTGCATAGGTTGCGTCAAAACGTACACATTGGCGGCTGCCTGCACATCTGTACGCGTGGCTTGCGGTGAATGCGTAAAAATGTACGCATTAGCTGAAGTTTGGTCCATTTGGCCACTCGTACGCATAAATTGCGGTGGATGCGTAAAAGAATACGCATGCGGAGGCGGCTTATGCGGACTACGATCTCTGTCATCCACTGCTTCTTCCTCACTCTCTTCCAGACAGTCAGACATACTTCTTCTTCTATAGGGTGTAGCTAGGGGAGCATACCTGTTCCTTTGAGCCACTGGAGTGTGAGGAGATGAAGCAAGCTGTTCCTCATGCTGCAGAGAGCGGTGGCCATCTTGGATGGGATCTTCATAAAGATCAGTCAGTTTTCTAGGCACTGGAGAGGCTGATTTCCTTCCATGAGTGACTCTTCTGTACTCCATTGCGTTCAGTAGATGTTCCCACACGATTTGGTGTAAAACAGGGGCTTCTGAGGCTGCTTTGAGTCGCTGTAGAAGGTGTCTCAGCAGAGAGCTACAGGCTCAGACAGCCATTCACCTCTGCATCCAGACCACGCCCTCCTCTCTCTACTTTCCTACACATCACATTCTCTTTTTTTCCCTCTCTCATCTAGTGCTCTCACTATTTCTTTTCTCTTTCCCCCATATGTGCTCTATTCTCCTATCTTTTCTCTCCTATCTTGACGTCTGTATGCCCTCCCCCCTTCCAAGCCCCACAACACTGACATCTTCTGCAGCACTTTACAAAGTACACAGGCATGTCTGACAGACTTTACTTAGAGAAGCCTACAATCTAATACATACCCTAGTCATAGTCTAATGTTCTACCGTATTATGTATTTATATAGCACTGAAGTCTTCTGCAGAATTTTACAGAGTATATAGTCATGTCGCTGACTGTCCTCAGAGGAGCTCACAATCTAATCCTACCATAGGCATAGTGTATTTATTATTATTATTATTTATTAGATTTATATAGCGCCAACATATTACGCAGCGCTGTACAATAAATAGGATTACAGACAATGATAACAGGGGTGACAGAACAATACAGGTAACAGACCATAGATACAACAATAAAGGTAATAGCAATAAGATACACAACACAATGCAGATAATAGTACAATGCCAGATCATAAACTGGAATGGTAGTGCTAAAAAATTACCAGTTCCAAATTCTGTGTAATGTGCACACAGTCAAGTATGATACACAAGGGGAGAGGGCCCTGCCAAAGGCTTACAATCTAGAGGGAGGGGCTGGTGACACAAAAGGAGGGGGTGCATCAAGAAGTTATTGGCAGAAAGGATTACGGTAGTGTTGAGTTGATGTAGGACTCCTTGAAGAAGTGAGTTTTGAGTGCTTTTTTGAAGGTGTTGAAGGTGGGAGCGAGCCTGATGGGCAGTGGGAGAGAGTTCCACAGGATAGGGGCAGCTCTAGTGAAGTCCTGCAGTCTGGCATGGGAGTGCGAGATGCGTGGGGTGGTTAAGAGGAGGTCGTTGGAGGAGCGAAGTGGGCGGCCAGGTGTATATCTGCTGACCAGGTCAGAGATGTAGGTTGGGCAGGACTTGTGTATGGATTTGTATGCCAAACATAGGATCTTGAAGCTGATTCTGAAGTGAATTGGAAGCCAATGAAGGGATTTGCGTAGGGGAGTCGTGGAGACAGAGCGGTGGGAGGAGTAGATGAGTCTGGCTGCTGCGTTCATGATGGATTTTAGGGGGGTGATGCGGTTTTGAGGAAGGCCTGACAAGAGGGAGTTGCAGTAGTCCAGGCGGGAGATGATGAGGGCATGGACAAGGAGTTTGGTAGTGTCTGGGGTCAGGAAAGGCCGGATCTTGGAGATGTTGCGTAAGTGGAAATAGCAGGCTCTAGCTACGGTTTGGATGTGAGAGGTGAAGGAGAGGGCCGAGTCCAGGGTGACACCCAGGCAGTGGGCTTGTGTGGTTGGATGAATGATTGTGCCATTGACAGTGACATAGAGGTCAGTGGGGGGTGAAGCAGCACGGGGCGGGAAGATTAGGAGTTCAGTCTTATCCAGGTTTAATTTTAGGAACCTGGCAGACATCCACGATGAAATAGCTGAGAGACCAGAGGATACCTTCTCCATGGTGGTGGTGGAGAGGTCAGTGGTATGGAGGTAAAATCTGGGTGTCATCTGCATATAGGTGATAGTTGAAACCCAGAGAGGAGATGAATTTTCCGATGGAGGCGGTGTAAATGGAGAACAGCAGGGGACCAAGAACAGAGCCTTGGGGGACCCCAACTGAAAGTGGGAAGGAGGTTGAGGAGGAACCATTGAAGGAGGTCTTGAATGAGCGATTTGAGAGGTAGGAGGAAAACCATGCTAGGGCACGGTCTTGGATACCCACAGATTGCAGGGACTGGAGTAGCAGGGAGTGATCAACCGTGTTGAATGCTGATGAGAGGTCTAGGAGGAGAAGGATAGTGTATTTTCCTTCGGCCTTGGCAAGCGTGAGGTCATTGACGACCTTGGTGAGGGCAGTCTCGGTGGAGTGGCCTGGCCGAAATCCTGATTGTAGGGGGTCAAACAGGGAGTTAGAGTCAAGGTAATGGGTCATGCGTTGGTGGACTAAACGCTCCAGGAGTTTAGATGCAAAAGGGAGTAAGGAGATGGGGCGGTAGCTGGATGGAAGTGAGGGGTCTAGTGAGGGTTTTTTAAGTAGGGGAAGTACAGTGGCCTGTTTGAAGTCAGAGGGGAAGGTACCCGTGGAGAGGGAGAGGTTAAACAGAGTGGTGAGGACAGGAGCCAGAACAGGGAAGTGAGGATGGAGGCATTTGGATGACACGGTCTAGGGGGCTGGAGGTGGCAGGAGAAGTGGCTAGGAGACGGCTGACTTCGTCCTCTGTGATAGGAGTAAAGGCAGTGAGTGGTGGGTGGGGTGGGGAATAGGTATTGGTGGGGGAGGAAGAGGTGGTGGAGTGGAGGCATGAGATTTCCCGTCGGATGCTGGCTATTTTGTCGGTAAAGTGGGTGGACAGATCAGTGGCTGAGAGGGCGGAGGTGGGGGGAGGAGTGGTGGGGTTAAGGAGGGAGTTGAAGGTGGCGAAGAGGCGCCGAGGGTTGGAGGCTTGGGATCCAATCAAGGCAGCAAAGTATTTTTGTTTAGCATCAGTTAATGCGGTATAGAACAGCTGCAGGTTGGCCTTGTACGCCAAGAAGTCGGAGTTGCGGCGGGATTTCCTCCATTTGCGTTCATAGGTGCGTGTCTGTTTTTGGAGGTTGCGAGTGTGTGCATTGTGCCAGGGCTGGGGGTTGATGGGATGGCTGGGGCGGAATGTGGGGGGTGCAGCAATGTCTAGAGCTGCTGAAAGGGCCTCGTTGTATTTGGCCACGGCTTGGTTTGGGCAGGTAACGTTTGGGAGGGTGGATGTGAGGGAGTGGAGGGGTTTGGCTAGTGCAGTTGGGTCTAGGTTATGCAAATCTCTCTTCCAACGACTTGAGGGTGGTGGAGGGTTGGGGGAGCATGATGGGGTGATGGAGAAAGTGAGAAGGTGATGGTCGGAGAGGGGAAGGGTGTGATGTCCAGGTTGGGGAGGGTGGCGGATTTTGAGAGAATCAGGTCGAGAGTGTGGCCAGCACGGTGGGTGGGGGAATTGGTGTGTTGGGAGAGGCCAAGGAAAGTAGTGAGGGAGAGCAGTTGAGAGGCTTCAGGGGAGTAAGGACTGTCCATGGGGATGTTGAAGTCCCCAAGTATGATTGTGGGGAGGTCAGAGGAGAGGATGTGTGGGAGCCAAGAGGCCAGGTTGTCCAGGAATTGTTTAATGGAGGTGGATGGGGGGCGGTAAAGGACTGCGATGACTGCTGGAAGGGGATGGTAGAGGCGGATAACATGTGTCTCAAAGAATGTAAAGTTTAAGGAAGGGGGTGGTGTGAGGACACGGAAAGTGCAGGACGGGGAGAGGAGCAGACCCACCCCTCCCCCAGACCTGTTTTCTGGTCTGGGGGTGTGACTGAGGTGAAGCCCCCATAGGAGAGGGCCGCTGCTGCAGCAGAGTCAGAGGGGGTGAGCCATGTCTCTGTGAGGGCAAGGAGGGTGAGGGAGCTGGAGAGGAAAAGGTCATGGATTTCAGTGAGTTTATTACGGACTGATCTAGCATTCCAGAGGGCGCAGGAGAGAGGGGTGGTGTGCTTGTGAGAGGTATGGATGGGAATGAGGGAGGAGAGGGAGTGAGTGTGGGTGCGGGAAGGAACTGTGAGGGGGGTGGAGACATGTTTAGAGTGGGGTGTGCATGGAGTCAGTGATGGAGTGGTATGGGAATTGCGTGGGGTTGGAGGGCAAAATGGGAGGCTAGAGTTACATAAGGTGACCTTAGTGAGGACTAGGTGGTGAAGGAGCAGGTGGAGGAAGAGCATATTGTGATATGTAGATAGTGGAGGAAGGGGAGGAAGAGGTGTGCAGAAAGGTGGAGGAGTCATGGAGTTTGAGAGTAGGGAGAGATTGTTTGTGCAGGCCGAGATGTTTGGCAGTGTTTTAAGTTGTAAATAATGCAAATACCTTAGTGACTGCTTAATGCTGCTGTATTGCTGGTGAATTCTGGTAAATTCAATTAGTAAGATCCTTAAAGCGATCCTTAAAATGCGAGCCGACAATCGTCAAAGCCGATTACACAGCATCCTTATGAACATCCACACAGCCCTAGTGTTTGAATAAGATTGGTCTAGAGACCATTAGCCTCCACTACAATCAGCTGTGAGCTGGACAGGAAGTTGACCAGCATGGGGGTGGACTATGCAAATGTCCTACCATATTATTATTATGTATTTATATAGCACTGACATCCTCTACAGTATGTTACAGACTACATGGTCATGTCACTGACTGTCCTAATTCAATTTAATCACCCTCATCTTGTGATCACGAACACTAAGCTGGTACTTAATTTTATCCTTTTTCCCATAATTCTATTCTCAAATTTGTAGCCCAAGGCACTAGCTTTTAGGTCATGTTCACAGTGGCCGTTGCATTCTGTGACAGCAGGAAAACAAGAGATTGGGACAGCAGCACTGCACATTATGCTCACATTGCATTGGGTACTGTGAAGCATACAGTTTGAAGCAAAAGTATGCTTCATTTTTACTGATAATATACGCGTTTAGCTTTAACGCACTTGCATACAGTGTGGTACCATACCGCAACCCACCTGTTGCACTGTAAACATTGCATAGGTGGTGCATTGCAATGCAATAGGCAGCGTTAAAAAAGAGGCTGTTACACCACAACGCACCACTGTGAATGGGGCCTTACTCTCCCCTAACTGCATTTATTTTACTTTTGCCTAACTTAAACTCCTTTTTCAGAAATGCCTGACACTGTTCTCCTATTCTATCAGTATCCCTAACCACCCCCTTCCCTATGTCCTATAACCCTTTGCTAACCCCGCTGTTGTCATAGGGCGGCTGGAGATAGTTGGCCTAGGGCAGTAAAAAATACAAATCCGGCCCTGCCTGTAGCTACTATTTTGATTTCATACTCAATAGGATAAAATTTGCGGCATTAGCGTATATTGTTGGCCCTATTGATCCTCGACTCTGGGGTGATTTATTTACTGCTAGATATTGGCAGACATAACTTTTGTTAGTAGTGATCATATTGGTGCGTTTGATTGATTTTTCTATACTAACCTATGTGAGTGTTTTTGGTCAAGAGCCCGTCTACCTATATACAATTTCATGAGCTATGCTGCGGCTAATTAATGCCAGACCAACTCACATGTTTTTTTCTATGGGCGAGTATAATTACCAATATGATCGCAGTACCTTGATTTTAATGGTGTGGAATGTGTTTATATAAGATGGCCATCTTTGTAATTTTTTATTGATGACCCTGGTATGTGATATATTTTGTGACTTATGCAACCCCTATGCAATTTTTGGTTGCTGCCAGCTACCTCATACTTTTACTTGTGTGGGTCACCTTAAGATGACCATCTTTTATATCTATGGTATTGAGCTTGTGAGTGTGTGTAGGGGTGGGAAGGGGTTTTTGCCCAATGCACAGCACTTTGGATTTGGTGGTAGTTTTACCATAATTTATATAATTGGCTACAAATAGCAATCTTTAATAAATGCAATTTCTACTTTTTCTGATTATCTGCAGTCTATACATTTTCTAATATATTTCAGGGTACAGCATAGACTGGTTAATCTTTTGTGCTATTTTTTTGTTTGTTGTCTACATACCAGTGCTAGCACCTGCATATAGACGTGCAATAGATATGCAAAGGTTTTTTTTTTCCTTTTTTGATTATGTATGCTACATCTACCTGCAGGGTTATTGTAGTTTTTTTATTAGGTAGGAGTTTGCCCAGGTGTTACAGGCTGGGCTATAGGTCAGTCATCTGGGCATACAGCCTGACCTATAGTCATTGACCAGACTAACCTGACAAGCGGTACTGTGCCTGCAACTCAATGTGGCAACAATCGCTTTAGTGTACACAGCTCTGGGTGTCCGTGGGCTCAGTGTAGTGTTACACACAGAGAAATGCAGTAGCGCTATCAAAATACAGTGGAAGAAAAACCACTGAAGTGGTATTGTGCCTGCAACTGAATGTGGCAACAATAGCAGTATTGTGCACAGCTGTGGGTATCAGTGAGCTGTGTAGTGTCACACACAGAGAAATGCAATAGTACTATTAGAATACAGTCAAAACTAATGCACAGGAGTGCTACTGTGCCTGCAACTTAATGGGGCAATAATAGCAGTAAGCAGTAGTACTGTACACAGCTCTGGGTGGGTGCCAGTGGGCTGTGGAGTGTCGCATAGACAAAAAAAAAACAAAAAAACAGCAGAATGATGTAGTAGCCCTCAAAAGGGCTATTTGGGGTGCTTTCACAGCAAGTCAGTCACCGAGGAACAGCAAAACAGACATAGCTAACTTTCCCTATCTCAGCAATGCTCTCTCTCCCTTCCTCTTACTACAGCAGCCGGAGACAGAATGAAACATGACCGGCGCAACTGCATTTATAGTGGGTGGGTAGGGGGTGTCCTTGAGGGAGTGCAGGCTGATTGGCTGCCATGTGTCTGCTGACTGCGAGGAAGGGGTTAAAGTTTAGCTCAATGATGATGTATAGGGGGGCGGGTGCAACACGCCATGTGCTTGCCGCGGGCACGAACAGCTGATATTCGCCGGGAACTGTCTGCCGGCGAACCCTTCGGGCCATTTATGAGGAAATACTATATGCAAATTAGGGGAACTGCAATGTGTTTCAACATGGCCCCATCATATGCAAACATCTATATATGAATAGTTATGAGGAAGTATTCGTCTACAGTAATAAGGTTCACAAATATGACTTGTGTTGGCATATTACATAGATGGCATCTTTTGCATATGTACAGGGTCATGCTTGTCCCTGAGGATTTTGATCATGTCGTTATGACTTAACCACTTCATGACAACACGACGTATATATACGTCCACTGTATTTGTGGAGAGTGCTCTACCAGTTTGTTAATAAATGTGGCACATGTGGTATCATTTTAACCGTGACAAGTTGTAGAATACATTTTGGAGCTTCCTAAAGCTTGGTTCCATGCACTGGCTTACCAATAGGCCCTGCAGCCCGTGCGCCTGCGAGGGGCCCGGCCCCCCCCTGGGGCCCGCTCGGGGACGTTTTGTGGGAGCTGGAGGGGTGGCAGCATGAGGGGAAAGCATTGGACACAGTCGGTGGGGAGAGGGGAAGTCCCCCCCCCTCTCCCTCACCTCGGGGCTCTCCCCTCTGCGCTCCCCTCCAGCTAAAGTTATAGTGTGGGCAGCGGGCAGCGGCGGGCAGAAGCATACCTTCCTTGCGTTCCACCGCATAATCTTCGCTCTGGCGTCTGACGTCACTTCCAGGAGTGACGTCACTTCCGGAAGGGACGTCAGACGCTAGAGCGAGGAGTATGCGGTGGAACGCACGGAAGGTATGTATCTGCCCGCCGCTGCCCACACTATAACTTTAGCTGGAGGGGAGCGCAGAGGGGAGAGCCCCGAGGTGAGGGAGAGGGGGGGAACTTCCCTTCTCCCCGCCGACTGTGGCCAAGGCTTTCCCCTCATGCTGCCACCCCTCCAGCCCCCACAAAACGGCCCCGAGCGGGCCCCAGGGAGAGGGGGGGGCCTGCTCTGAAATTTTGCAGGGGGGCCCGTTGGGGCCTAGTTACGCCCCTGGTTCCATGTCACATAAAAAATAGGTAGAGACAAACGCAACCAAAACAGAAAAACTCAATTTCAAAATTTTAAAAACACTTGGAGGAAAACTACAAGAGACATATGTGGTAACATTTTAACCGTGATAGGTAGTAGAATAAAGTTTAAGAGTTTTAAGGTTGAGGCCCATGTCTTGTGTATTCTTTTTAGTCACAAACTGAATCAAAAGCAATTACATTTTGGCATATTCTGTACCAGAATAAAAATTAAAACAAAGTTACAGAATATCAAAGAAAAAAACATATGTGTAACGATTGGTGTCAACAAGTACAAATTTCTGATTATTTGGTGATCTGCAGTATCACCAAACAATGCAGATTCTATATCTGATTATATGGTGATCTGCAGAATCACCAATAATACAAATATAGCAACACAAGGAATACCGTGACCTTAGTCACACTTTATTGTACTGAGTGTAGTGATTGGTGCAAAACATTAAGTACTGACAGATTTGGCAATACCTCACCAGAGGAGCTGGTGGGTACTAACAGTTCAGTGCCCCTCACCAGAGTCAAGGGCCCTCTGGTGAGAGTAGAGGAGTCAGACAGATCGGGTTCGGCAACAGACAGACAGATACAGTACAGAATCGGAAGGCAGAGAGGAAACGGTTAACAGACAGAGTCAGCAACAAGATCAGATGGGCTAAAGTACAGAGTCACTGAGAAGAGGGATGTAACGATATTCAGGCAGGGTTGGCAACAAGATCAGATGGGCAAAGGTACAGAGTCACTGAGAGTAAGAATAGTCAGAACGAAGCAGAGTCATACACAGATAATAAACAGTAAATGCACAAACCCTAACACTGTATGAAATCCCCGGTTTCCTCCCAGGTCAAAGCACACCGGATCTAGCTAAGGTCTGAGCGCTAACACAAAGTGATCGCAACAGCAGACAAGTTGCCACTGAATCCGCCGTGTTTAAGAAGCGGAGGAGACCCCTGAGGCACGCCCACCGCACTTCAACCAATCAGAAGCGGTCAGCCGACCAGCCGATCAGCTGACACGCCTCCTCCTGGCATAAAGATCCTGACGGTGAGCGCGCTCATGCGCTGATGCAACCCTGTGAGCAGCAGAGACACCCGTCCTCGGCGTGCTAGACGCCCGAGGTGCGGGAAGACTGGCAGGCAGAGAATCAGAAGCAGCTGCGGTGGTAACGCCATTCACCGCCGCTGTCATGTCACTATCCATTACAATATGTTTACCTTAGGAACTTGGCTTTTTAAATATGTATGCCATGAGGGTATATTACTATTATTTTTGCAAATAATGTCTTGTAATTGATAGTGTTCAATGAGAAAACGAAAAACAGAAAATAGACACCTTTATTTCCAAAAACAATATTGTCACCATACATTGTACTAGGAACATAATCTAAATGTTGTTATAACCAGGATGGATAAGCAAATAAAATGTGTGGGTTTAACTTATAGTTAGCACTGTTTATTGTAAAGCTATGGAGAAATAGTGTGTTTTTTCTACTTTTTCCCCTATTTTCCCTTTAAAATGCATAGAAATTAAGGTAATTGCTAAACAAAATTATTACCCGCTAAAAGCCTAATTTGTCCTGAAAAAAACAATATATATATCATTTACGTGTGATAAGTAGTAATAAAGGCGTGTATTTAGCCCCTGGGGGTCTGTATACGCCCCTTGATGGTTTATAAGCCAGTTGCAGCCTGTGAGCGCTGTCATTTTTGTTTGTCTGTCTTGAAGAAATGTGTATACCATTGTATGATAAGTCGCACCAGGTAAGTTATGCTTTTAATGTTAGGTCAGTGGTTAGGTCTTCCCCGAGGGGGCACGTCAACGCCGGGGGGAAGTCTAGTAGGAAATGATTTGTGCACACATTATTTGCTGAAGCTAACGCCCTCCATTGCTGTACCTGTTTGAATGCATGTTGTGTAATATGGTCCATTGGAGCTCTGCACTTCTTTGCAGCTAAATCAACTCAGGTGCAGCCTTCTGCATTTGGAAGCACTGCCTACACCCTCTTCTCTATGTAATAAAGTTATTGGTGAATGAATGGGATCAGCGCTGATATGTGAAAATTGCTCTCGTCCTGAAGTGGTTAAAGGACACCCGAGGTGAGAGGGATATGGAGGCTGCCATATTTATTCCCTTGTAAATAATGCCAGTTGCCTGGCAGTCCTGTTGATCTTCTAGCATACGTAGTGTCTGACTCAAAACCCTGGAATAAGTGTATGGCTAATCCAGTTAATCCTGAGTCAGAGCACTTGATCTGCTGCATGCTTGTTCAGGGTCTCCGGCTAAGAGTATTAGAGACACATGATCAGGAGGACAGCCAGGCAACTAGTATTGCTTAAAAAGAAATAAATATAGCAGCCTCGACATCCCTCTTGCCTCGGGTTCACTTTAACCCCTTCCCACCTAACGCCGAATGGCGTCAAGTCCTGGAGCTGTAGTTTAGCAGGGAACGTGCGCTTTTGTGCGATCGTTCCCTGCCAATTCACGGAGCTCCGCCATAAACCTGCTTGCTGCGATTGTAATTTGGGTTGAAAAAAGACATACGTCCATGGAGTTCAACCAGAAAATAAAGTACAACACCAGCCTGCTCTCTCACATATCCCTGTTGATCCAGAGGAAGGCAAAAAACCCTTACAAGGCATGGTCCAATTAGCTTCAAAAAGGGAAAAAAATCTTTCCCGACTCCAGGTGGCAATCTGATAAAATCCCTGAATCAACACCACTGGGCACTACCTAGTAATTATAGCCATGGATGTCTTTCAACGCAAGGAAAGCCCCCTTCAAATGCAGATATAGAATTTGCCATAACTTTTTCTGTGTCAATGCATTCCACATGTTAATCACGCTTACTGTAAAGAACCCTTTTTCTAAATAAATGGCTTAAATGTTTTTCCTTCATGCGCAGATCATGTCCTCTAGTCCGTTGTGAAAGCCTAGGGACAAAAAGTTCATCCGCCAAGCTTTTATATTGCCCTCTAATGTATTTATACATGTTAATTAGATCCCCTCCCTTAGGTGTCTTTTCTCCAAACTAAACAAACCCAGTTTATCTAACCTTTCTTGGTGAGACATTTCATCCCTCGTATTAATTTTGTTGCTCTTCTCTGCACCTGCTCTAAAACTGCAATATCTTTCCTGTAATGTGGTGCCCAGAACTGAATTCCATATTCCTGATGTGGCCTTACTAGAGCGTTAAACAGGGGCAATATTATGCTAGCATCTTGAGTTTTTATTCAATTTAATGCATCCCAAATGTTATTAGCTTTAGCTGCAGCGGCTTGGCATTGAATATGATTATTTAACTTGTTGTTGATGAGTACTCCTAAGTCCTTCTTCAAGTTTGATGTCCCCATCTGTATCCCGTTTATTTTGTATGGAGCTAGACCATTGGTATGACCAAAATGCATGGCTTTATATTTTTCAACATTGAATTTCATCTGCCATGTATGTGCCTATTCAAATCATGTTGCAATATGTCACTATCTTCCTGAGAGTTGATAATTCTGCACAATATTGTATCATCTGCAAAAATAGCAACATTGCTATCTACTAGGTCATTAATAAATAAATTGAAGAGCACTGGACCCAGTACTGACCCCTGTGGGACCCCACTGCTAACAGTCGCCCATTTTAAATAAGATTAATTGACCACGACTCTGTTTTCTGTCCATTAGCCAGTTCCCTATCCATGCACACAGACTCTTCCCCAGTCCTTGCATCCTCAACTTTTGCACCAGACTTTTGTGGGGAACAGTGTCGAAGGCCTTTGCAAAGTCCAAGTATATCACATCTACAGCATTCCCAATATCCACATTAGCGTTCACTACCTCATAAAAGCTGAGCATGTTAGTCAAACAGGACTTGTCATTAGTAAACCCATGCTGATGCTGAGAAATAAGATAAGATTATTTTCTACTATGAAGTCTTGTATAGTATCTCTTAGTATCCCTCAAATAGTTTGCACACAACTGACGTTAAGCTTACAGGTCTATAATTTCCCAGATCTAAATTTTCGCCCTTTTTAAATAATGGGAAAACGTAGGCGTACAGCCAATCTACTGGAACGCTGCCAGTTGAAAGAGAGTCACTAAAGATAAGCTAAAGGGGTTTATTGATAACTAATCTTAATTCCCTTAGGACCCGAGGATGTATGCCATCCAGGCCAGGTGCCTTGTCTATTTTTAATTTATTTAATCTTGCCTTCACTTCTTCCTGCGTAAAGTATTTAATATTACAATTGGAAGATTGCTACTCTTTTGCATCTGTAATTTGCAACAGCGATGTTTCCCTTGTGAAGACAGAAGCAAAGAATACATTCAATAACTCCGCCTTACCTTGATCATCCACCATTAAGTTCCCACCCTCATCCTTTAGGAGTCCAATACAGTCAACCTTTCTTTATTTTAGAGTTGATGTACTTGTAAAAATTCGTTGGGTTAGATTTGATATCCCTAGCGATTTGATTTTCAGCTTCAATTTTTGCCAGTCTCATTTATTTTTTTACAACTTTTATTGCACTCCTTATATCCTTATAATTGCTTAATGCAGCCTCGGTCCCCTCCTGTTTTAGGACCTTATAGCCATTCTTTTTCCACTTCATTTTATCTTTAACCTTTCTATTCATCCATAGACGCCTTTTTTTATTCCTAGATGTTTTGTTTTTATATGGGATATATTTACTTCAATATTGATTGAAGTTTGCAATTTCCCTTCAGTGTCCTTCCCTTGTAGTATATTATCCCAGTTCACCAAACTTAGTGCCTGCCTGAGTTGATTGAAATTTGCTTTTCTAAAATTCATAGTTTTAGTTGTCCTGATGCTCTGCGACTTATCAGTCACCAGATCAAACGTTATGTTGTGATCACTATTTCCCAAATGTTTTTGAACCTGCACATTTGATACATTATCTGGTCTATTTGAAATGATCAAATCCAGTAACGCATTTCCCCTAGTTGGTTCAGTTACAATTTGACAGACACACAGACACAGAACATTTATATTGTGCTTTTCTCCTGGCGGACTCCAAGCGCTAGAGCTGCAGCCACTAAGACACGCTCTATAGGCAGTAGCAGTGTTAGGGAGTCTTGCCCAAGCTCCTTACTAAATAGGTGCTTGCTTACTGAACATGAAGAGCCGAGACTTGAACCCTGGTCTCCTGTGTCAGAGGCAAGTCAGGTAACTGACTTAATTTGAGTCAGATACCTTTCCTGTAGTGTTGCCAGAAAACTGCCGCTTTTACCAGAATGGGTAGCCTCAATACTCCAGTCAATGTCTGGAAAGTTGAAGTGACCCATAACTATGACCTCACTTTTATAATCTGTTGTAGTAATTGCAGTTCTGCAGCTTCATGAATATGTGGTGGCCTGTAGCACACCCCAATAAGCAAATGGCAACAGTTATTTCCACGATGAACATTTACCCGAACAGACTCCACATCCTCACAATCACAAAAAAAAGTTTCATGTCCTTCCTTCACTTCCTGTAAGCGTGATGGCCCACTTACAGGACAAACAAAAAAAAACTGATACCATTTTGTGGATAAATAGTAAAACTCAATCTACATACATTTTTTTTTCTTCAATAAAAACAAAATCAATTACATTTAAAAATTAACTGTTTACCTCCCACACTCCCAAAAATACACAATTACAATTTTTTGTTTTTTTAAAGTTACATAAGAGTCTGAACTTTAACTTAATGGGGTCTGACGTAGTACAAATCTAAGTCCAGCAGGTGGTGCTGCCACTCTGACTGGACGTAGATTCAACATCCGCAAAAACGAAGCATCCCGCCGCGATCTTGCGCACCCAAGAGGGGAAATTAAGCTGTGATATGACAGCTAACATCTCCCCTCAGTGATCAGGAACCATTGCGCTTGGTTCCTGATCACGTGATCACTATGACATAGTGATCACCATTAGAGCTGCGGCGGTAGGGGGGGAAAGAAGAGGATCCACTCACCTTCCTGCCATTCAACCGGCGATCGGTGCTCCCCTCCGCTCTGGCCGGCATCCCCTCTCGCTCTGACGTAAGTATCGGGTCCCGGCTTGATGATGTCATACAGGGCTACAGGGGGGACACCATGCCCAGCAAGCCACACTCGTGATCCGGCTGCCTGACCCCCCCCCCCAAATGCACCACCCCCCATGCAAAATCGTCTGGTCCTTAAGGGGGGGGGGGGTTAGGCAGCTGGTCCCGAAAGGGTTTTTAAGTATGTCAAGAGGGTACATTACTATTTTTAAAATTATAAGCTTGTAAATAATGATGGACGCAAAACTGAAAAAAATGCACCTATATTTCCAAATAAAATTTAGCGCCAAAATTATAAGCTTGTAAATAATGATGGACGCAAAACTGAAAAAAAAATGCACCTATATTTCCAAATAAAAATTGGCGCCATACATTGTGATAGGGACATCATTTAAATGGTGTAATAACCGGGACAAATGGGCAAATAAAATATGTTGGTTTTAATTATGGTAGCATGTATTATTTTAATTTCAAAATGTTTTATTGAACAATAGCAGGTTAAACAGAGGGAACATATCTAGAATCCCCACGCAGGGGGCTGATAAAATAGCAAAGTGGAGTAAACAAACAACAATAACAGGATAACAGTACAATGGAGGTACCAGTAGTAACCAGATATAGCAGATATATAGTATAGTAGAAAATGTTACATGAAGAGACCATATATGACAGATATTATGAGTAAAAATTAAGTAAAGAATGTAGAATAATGAAGACCTTTATTATCAGCGTAGTCAATCCAGGGAGACCATGTGTTGCTAAACTGTAGCATCCGGTCCTCCGAGATAGCTACCATTCTGTCAAGGATCATGATCCTGTGGACAATCACATGATCTAGGGATAGGAATGGATCTTTCCAGCGCGAGGCTAGATATGTTTTTGCAGAGTTTAGGATACGCTGGACTAGCCTATGGGCTAGGTGCTTGATATTATTTATATTATTTATTATTCGCCTAGTAGGAAAACTGAAGGTGTGAGAGAGAATGGTATTTGGAGTACTGTCGCTATCAGCCCAGCAATTTGTGACCAGGATCTAGTGACCAGAGGGCAGATCTACCACATGTGGGCTAGAGTACCCTTGATGCCACAACCTCTATAACATAGGGGGGAGGCTTGAGGGAAGTTGCCAGAAACCCGCTCTGGAGTTAGGTAGGCTCTATGGAGAAGTTTAACATTAGTCTCTAATATAGATAAATAAAGGCTTCCTTTCATAAGGGTTTCAAAACAATGTGCCCACCTTTTAGGTGTAAGATGAAAATCTTGATCAGCTTCCCATGTTTTCTTAAACATTTATGCCGCCTGGACGTGATGCTCATGTCCAGGCAGCTGCTGCTGTGCGGGTGCGCGCTCCCATGCATGTGATGTCCCCCGTTATCCCAGAGATCAGTGAATGGGAATATAATTCCCATTCATTGATCTAAGTCCTCGCTAGAAAGACCAACGGCTTCTTTTCAGAAACCACTGTATTTCTAAAAAAAAAAAAAGTTTCCTGTCAACCTAGTACATCCTGGAAGCGAGATCTCCCTTCCAGGACTAGAAAAGAGAAAATGCTCACCGTGGCCATCTTGTGGCCAAATAGTAATACTACATCTACATACACTTTTTGATATGATGAGAAAGACATGTGTATGTGCAGCCGCCTAGCACACAAATAACTATGTTGTGTTCCTGTTTTTCCTTTCTCTGCCTGAAAGAGTTAAATTAAGGTATGTAAGTGGCTGACTCAGTCCTGACTCAGACAGGAAGTGACTACAGTGTGACCCTCACGGATAAGAAATTCCCCTTTTTATCTCTTTCTTGCTCTCAGAAGCCATTTTCTGCTAGGAAAGTGTTTTATAGTTGGAATTTATTATCAGTGAGGGTCACACTGTAGTCACTTCCCGTCTGAGTCAGGGCTGAGTCAGCCACTTACATACCTGATATTT
Source organism: Hyperolius riggenbachi (assembly GCF_040937935.1). Taxonomy (NCBI): domain Eukaryota; kingdom Metazoa; phylum Chordata; class Amphibia; order Anura; family Hyperoliidae; genus Hyperolius; species Hyperolius riggenbachi. The sequence goes on along the minus strand of NC_090651.1, from coordinate 176,087,382 downwards.
AACTCTTTCAGACAGAGAAAGAAAAAAAGAAACACCATTGTTATTTGTGTGCTAGGCACTGTACATACACATGTCTATCTCATCATGTCACATGGCACTTCGGGTATCCTTTAATGAAATAAACCCATATTATTACATTTAAAATTAACTGTTTACCTCCCACACCAAAAATTACCCAAATAAAATTTAATGAAAAAATTAAAAAATTACAATTAAAAAAACAAAACCATAAATAGTTACCTAAGGGTCTGAACTTTTTATACATACAATACAATAACATTTCTATATGCATGTGAAGAGGGTATATTACGTTACATTTTTACATTACATTACATTTTTTTAAATTATAAGCTTGTAAATAGTGATGGACACAAATCTGAAAAAATGCACCTTTATTTTCAAATAAAATATTGGCACCATGCATTGTGATAGGGGCATAATTTAAACGGTGTAATAACCGGGACAAATGGGAAAATAAAATAATTGGTTTTAATTATGGTAGCATGTATTATTTTAAAGCTGGGGTACTTTTGCTGGGTGCTTTGCATGGCTGGAGGTGCTTTGCTGGGCGCTTTGCAAGGCTGGGGGTGCTTTGCATGGATGGGGGTGCTTTGCTGGGCGCTATGCATGGCTGGGGGGGATTTGCTTAGCCCTTTGCATGGCTGGGGTTGCTTTGCTGGGCACTTTGCATGGCTGGGGTAGTTTTGCTGAGTGCTTTGCATGGCTGGGGGGCTTTTCTGGGTGCTTTGCATGGCGGGTGGCTGCCTGTGTTACTTACAGATCTCAGATCAGGGCGACCAAAGAGGCGGAGAAATCTTGCCACAAGAATTCAAACAGACTCCGGCACTCCAACAAATCTTCTCTTTATTCACGCCACATGTTACAGGTACAAAAAGCGCCCCTCAGTCTACAGCTGTTTCACGTGTATCACACGCCTCTTCAGGACACGTGGCGCCAGAGAGGCGGAGAAAGGCAGAGCAGTGCACATGCTACCCGTCCAGACCCTACACTTTACATGCGGAAGTGAGCAATGACGTCACTTCCGCATGGTAGTGTTCACGTCCTGCGGGTTGCGTGTGCGGTCATTTGCCCCTCTCCAGTTCTCTGGTTTGATCGCCCTGATCTGAGGTCTGTATAGAGCGGCAACGGAGGGAGGCGAGCGAGACTTCGGGACTTGGTCGGCCACATTTAGCCACAACGTGTTCTGGCCAGCCAAAGTATGCAATAAAAGTTTATTTTGCACATTGGCTGCATCAGCCGGCTACTTCTAGATTTGACCGGCCAGAACCCGAAATGGCCATAAAATATTTACTGAAATCAAAAGCTATTACAATCAAATACATCTTAATAGGTCACATTACATATTAGGAAGGATTCCTTATTTGATAGCAGCTTCACAATTTTTGCATCTATCACGCTTATACATTTTTGCAGCGTTTATGCTTGAATGTCTTTGCAGTATGTCATAATAGCCTACTAGAGCTGCTGTTTGGATGTAAACTGCCCCCCAATCTATTTTGGTTGAGAATTGTAATGATTGTGGAATTCTCTCCGTGATCAGCGCACAGGGCGTGCGCTGACACTGCGGAAATCATCCACAAGCATATCATTTGAGGGAACCCAGCACAAGGTGCAACGCACCTGTAGAGGGAAATTCCTGTCGGCAGATGGAGCTGTGGAGTGCAGAGGAACAGCTCCTCTGTCCTGCCACACACGCCAGACAGGAATTGTACGAAGGGAAGAAACGCAGGGCAAGATAGCCCTGAAAGAGAGAGATCAAAGCGACAGAGGGTATGCATGTCCACTAATCTAGTCGCCACCCTGCGACGATGAACACACAACCAGAAAGATAAAGTGAGAAGGCAATCGCCACAGATGGCGATTGCTAACAGCGACACAAGACCGAATAAGCACAGATGAGGAATGTATGTATGTCCACCAATCTAGCCGCCAACCTGCGACTGTGGACACACAACAGAGGAAACCAAGTGAGAACGCAATCGCAAGGGAAGCGACTGCGAAAGAGAATAAGCACAGGGATAGAATGTATGTGCCCCAATCTAGTCGCCAACCCGCGACGGTGCACACACAACAGCAGATATGAAGCAGGAACGCAATCGCGAGAGAGGCGATTGCCAGAGGTGACACAAGGCTACAGCAAGGCAGAGCACGAGAGTAGCAAAGGCACAGCAAATCATACAATGAGAAGATAAGGAAAATAACAAACGCTAACTAAACGCGAACACCGCACTCATTCACAACAGTGCACGCGTTTATGCACGGTCTCCGCGTGTTAAGCACAACAGAGACAAGCACGCCTAACTAACCACCGACAGACAAACATGAAACAGAGGACGCGAACGCTTGCTTAACGTTTACCTCACCGAGCCTCCAGAAAGCGTTCGTAGCAGACAAGACAGATACACGAAAACAGGAATAAGTGAGAGATACGACCCACTGCTCTTTCCGCCAGAGCGAGTGCGATCCAAGTGTAGAAACAGAGTGAGCTGGATCCACTGCTCTTTCCGCCAGAGCAAGTGCGATCCAAGTACAGCAAGAGAGATGGAGATCAGACGGATCCACAGCACTAGCGCAAGGCAAGTGCGATCCAGGCAAGACAGATCAGATGAGATAGCTGGTAGCAACCGCTGCTCCAGCTATACTCCAAGAACAAAGATCAGAACAACCTCCTGTCGACCACCGCTGGGACAGGACAATCGCAACAGACAAACAAAACAGATATGCAATCCTAACTGCACTAGGGAACCTGCCTAGTGCAGTCCCAGGAATTACTCTAGGCTAATCTTCAAACATTAAGCAAGGCTGACACTCCAGGAGTGTTTCACAGGACTAACCCTTATGACCAGCCCAGGTCTGTTTATAGAGCAAGCCTACAAAGGATGTGGCCAGGCAATCTGCATGACAAACGTATGCAAATTCATCAGCAACAAGCTGCAAAACTGACAAAAGGTCTCTCTTCCAGAGACCTGCAGAATGCAGACCTGAACAATGGTCAAAAAGCTGCCTGCCTGCGCAGGCAGCCGAGCGGATCCTAACAAGAATGTTCCAAAAGTTCTCAATAAAATTGCATGGCTTCAGAGGCATCAGCAGCTTCATATATCTGTTTGCTGCTTTGTAATGGCAGTTTACTCCTTGGAAGGAAACCACTGACAAACTTGGACAGTGAATACCCCCTTGTCAACAAAGGTTTGTATAATCAAAGCCATGGTTTTTCCATCTGAATAATCGACACCTTCGAATTGTGGTGCTGGAGAAGACTTTTGAGAGTCCCTTGGATTGCAAGAAGATCCAATTAGTCAATCATTAAAAGTGTACCTGAAGCGAAAAAAAAACATGCACCTACAGTGCTGCCCATAATTATTCATACCGCTGGCAAATTTTTACTTAAAGTTACTTTTATTCAACCAGCAATTAGTTTTTTGATGGGAACTGACATAGGTGTTTCCCAAAAGATAATAATAATGTACAAGAGGCATTTTTGTGGCAAAAAAAAAATCTGCTTTTATTTACATTTGAGCAAAAAGTGTCCAGTCCAATATTATTCATACCCTTCTCAATAATCAATAGAAAAGCCTTTATTGGCTATTACAGCAAACACTTCCTATAATTGCACACCAGCTTTTTGCATGTTTCCACAGGTGTTTTTGCCCATTCATCTTTAGCAATGAGCTCCAAATATTTCAGGTTGGAGGGTCTTCTTGCCATCACCCTGATCTTTAGCTCCCTCCACAGATTCTCAATTGGATTCAAGTCAGGACTCTGGCTGTGCCACTCCAAAACGTTAATAATGTTGTCTGTTAACCATTTCTTCACTACTTTTGCTGTGTGTTTTGGATCATTATCATGCAGAAATGTCCACTGGTGCCCAAGGCCAAGTTTCTCTGCAGACTGCCTGATGAGGTCGTTGAGAATCCTCATGTATTGCTCTTTTTTCATGGTGCCGATTACTGTGATTAGGTTCCCTGGTCCATTGGCTGAAAAACACTGCCAAAGCATTAGGCTCCCACCATCATGTTTGACAGTGGGGATGGTGTTCTCTGGGTTGAAGGCTTCTTTTTTTTTTACTCCAAATGAAGGAATTATCATTCTGACCAAACAATTCAATTTTTGTTTCATCTGACCATAGCACAGAAGACCACAAGTCTTCTTCTTTGTCCAGATGAGCGTTTGCAAAGGCCAAGCAAGCTTTTGTGTGCCTTATCTGGAGAAGTGGCGTCCTCCTTGGTCTGCATCCGTGGAACCCAGCAGTGTGCAGTGTCCGTTGGATTGTCTGCCTTGAGACATTGCCACCACTAGAGCCCACATTTACCAGGATGGCCTTGGGGGTGATCCTTGGATTCTTTTTCCCCTCTCTCGCTATCTTCCTGGCCAGCACAGGTGTCACTTTTGGCTTCCAACCACATTCTCTGAGATTATCCACAGTGCAGAACATCTTTTTTTTTTTTTAAATAGAACTTCGCATTGTAGCCACTGGAACTTGAAAACATTTAGAAATGGCCTTGTAGCCCTTTCCTAACTTGTGAGCAGCCACAGTGAGCATGCCTCAGGTCCTCACTGAGCTCCTTTGTCTTAGCCATGCCTGTCCACAAACTAACTGCAGAGAGCTGCTGTTTTTCCCCTGTTGCGTTGACTAAAACAGCTGTTCCCAATAGGGCTGCACGATTTTAGGGAAAAATTGAAATAGCGATTTTCCTCTCAGAAATTGCGATATCGATTTTTCCACTATTTTTTTCACTGGTTGTGGGACAGAGAAAAGAATGCCATATACGTACGCATATATATATATATATATATATATATATAATGCTTCTGCATGGTGTATATATATATATATATATATATATATATATATATAGGATTTTCTAAAAAAAATTAGCATACTGTGATAAAGTTCATTATTTTCTGTATTATTTTCTGTATTAGAGTTGATAGAGTTGTTAGAGTTGTTAGAGTTGGGTTCATCATTGGATGGCTAGTATTATGGTATATTTGTTAGTTGTATCTATGTTCCCCTTGTCGTCTTATTGTGCTTTGTAAAGCGCTGCAGAATATGTTGGCGCTATATAAATAAAAAATAATAATAATAATAATATACAGGATCTTCTCAAAAAATTAGCATATTGTGATAGTTTATTATTTTCTGTAATGTACTGATAAACATTAGACTTTCGTATATTTTAGATTCAAATACACACAACTGAAGTAGTTGAAGCCTTTTATTCTTTTAATATTGATGATTTTGGCATACAGCTCATGAAAACCCAAAATTCCTATCTCAAAAAATTAGCATATTTCATCCGACCAATAAAAGAAAAGTGTTTTTAAAACTAAAAAAGTCAACCTTCAAATAATTATGTTCAGTTATGCACTCAATACTTGGTCGGGAATCCTTTTGCAGAAATGACTGCTTCAATGCGGCGTGGCATGGAGGCAATCAGCCTGTGGTACTGCTCAGGTGTTATGGAGGCCCAGGATGCTTTGATAGCGGCCTTAAGCATGGGCCCTATATGAAGCAGCTGCCCACGATGTCAGACATGACCTCCCTGGCAACTGATATAAAGAACAGTATGTCAGGGGCTTTATTAGATCTCAAAGAGGACCTGCAGGGACTAGTATCCCGCATTGAGGAGGTTGAAAAAGCAGGAGATAACAGAGATGCAGCAATTGAAGAGCTGCAGCAGGCCTCGGTGGCGCATAACCTCCATCTGATAGAAACGAATAGGCATCTGGAAGATCTAGACAACAGGGGAAGAAGGCATAATATTAGGGTGAAGGGGATCCCTGAATCTGTGCAGCAAGAAGATATTCCATCTGCCTTATTATCCATCTTTAACAGCTTATTAGAGCGCCCCAAGGACTCCCCTATAGAACTAGATCGAGCCCATAGAGCATTAAAACCTCCCAGGTCTGATTCAGACTCTCCTAGAGATGTTATATGCTGTGTCACTAACTACTCTCTCAAAGAAGAAATAATGGGTAAAGCCAGGGAACAGGACGGCATCATGTTCAATGACATTGAAATAAAGCTTTTCCAGGATTTGTCACATATCACCCTCAAGAATAGACGCTCACTTAAACCGCTACTAGCGGAACTCCGCCGTGCAGGGATTACCTACAAGTGGAAATTCCCCTTTGGCCTCGTGGCTACTCGTGACAGTCGCACTGCGGTAGTGCAGTATCCGGAAGATGTCCGGCGTTTCTGCGATACTTTGAACATTTCGGTGGTGGAGGTTCCTGACTTTTACGGAGAATTTCGTCTCCCTGTGGTCTTGGACCGTATGTATTCGGCTGGAGCACTAGTACCAGCAGGAGGCCCCTGGCCGAGGGTCCCTCCGAGAAGATCTCGTAATCTCCCTAAAAACTCTGGAAGATCATCAAGGGTGAAAATGCCACGTCGTAGAGACTACTCCCCCAGCCAGGATAGCAGAGATAGGTCCTCAGAGGATATTGAACCTTTATTTTTCTTACCCTGGCTTTCTTCATCAGGACTTCGATAACTGTGGCCTATATATGTAGGTTATCTGATAGCCAATGCAGCAAGATTATTGGCTAAATATGCTATTACGATATGATGTCTGTTATGATGTTTATTTTTGCGGCCTTAAAGAGACAGCTCTCTTCCCCTAACGTAAAGTTTATAGAGGATAGACAGTTAACGACTCCGGTACATGAATGTTATATAGCTTACAGTCATATTTAATAGAGTGCTTTCATACTGCTGATAATTCTGACCTGGGCAAGCCCTTGCTTAGACATAAGCCTTCTCTATTGTCTATAAGGGATAAATGTACCAAGAGGGAAGAGGAGAGGGTCTAGTTGTTGGAATTAAGAAGCTGTAAAAGAGATTTAGAATATATATAGACTAATACCTAGATTAACTACAGTCTGTGTTGGCTAGCAAATAGAAGCAACTACTTAACTATAGGCCCATAGTTAGTTACTTGGTTAGCGGATTAGCGCCCCATACACCTGGAGATAGTGTATACTGGGGGAGATCCAGTTGGAAGTCATTATGAGACGGGAGAGGAGCTCTATTGTTATGACTCAGTTTAATTTGCTTAGCTTGTACCTTCTATTTTGAGTACTATCTTTAATTTTTAAGATAAGCGTGTTACAAACTACTCCTGTTATTTCTCCGCTGTGTGCGACCCACTGCGCCCATAAGGGGATAATTATCTGTTTACCTACTTATTTTGATATCAGCCAACCAGTGGCGTAGCTAAGGAGCTGTGGGCCCCGATGCAAGTTTTACATGGGGCCCCCCAAGCACTCTATACATAACAATTGATACGGCATGCCAAAACCTGCCAATGGCAACTGCAGTGTCAGAGGTGCAAGAAGAGGCTGGGAAACAGTTTGTTAGTGATTACTACTATTCACAGCATCTATAGAAATGATTATTATGAGCACAGGACCAATAGAGAGGTAATAATGTAGATGAGGGAGAGCCCTTTGGGGCCCCTCTGGCCCAAGGGCCCCGATGCGGTCGCTACCTCTGCACCCCCTATTGCTACGCCCCTGCAGCCAACGTTTTCTACTACATAGACTAATATTAAGATACCTAATATCCCCAAATCTGTCCTATACAATCAAGGGTGATCCTTAGTTTTTAGGTCACCTTGGGACATTTACTCTATCTGGTGCCATACCGCTGGCACACTAATTTTGGTCAGGAGTTTCATTGGCTGTTGTCAACATGAGTGGAGGGACAGGTCCACACAGGTCAGCGACCACATTACTACTGACCTCTTATAATGTAAAGGGTTTAAACTTACCCGAAAAGAGAAGCTCTTTGCTTAGAGAATTACACAAACACGGCTCGGAAATAGCCATGATTCAAGAAACACACTTTCGCAGAGACAAAATTCCTTTGTTGAGACATAGATCATACCCCCAGATCTACCATGCCACGAGCTTAGAAGGAAAAACTAAGGGCGTTACAACGCTGATCCATAAACGTTTGGGTTTTGAGCTTACAGATTCCATGAGAGATGAGGGAGGAAGGTTCTTGTTCCTGAAGGGAAAAATTCGGGGTCACTCGGACACTATAGCAAATCTATACGCCCCCAATACACGCCAATCACAGTTTTTAGAAACGACTCTCCATACGCTTAGGGGCTTTACTGAAGGTCTCCTAATTTTAGGAGGCGACTTAAATGTCCCGTTGGAACCAAAACTTGACGCATCCAATGGCACATCATCCCTACCCTTTCAATCATTGAAAAAAATCCGAAATAGTCTCAACTCTCTGCAGTTACTGGACTCCTGGAGGATATCAAACCCCTCGGGTAGAGACTTTACCTTTTATTCAAGTTTGCACAAAAAATACACCAGGATTGACTATATTATGATTATGCAGAGAGACTTACACAGGTTAATCGATTCTGAGATAGGGACAATTACGATCTCAGACCACGCTCCAGTACACTCCAAGATCTTCTGGGGGCTAACATCTCCATCTCAATGGCTATGGAGATTAAACCCTACTTTATTATCTGATAAGCCTAAAATAGAAGCGATTAAAAAGGTTATCCTACAGTACCTTGAAACTAACAAAAATCCAGAGACAAACCCGATGATACTTTGGGAGGCCCATAAGCCTGTGGTGAGGGGAGTCTTGGTGAAATTGGGGGTGAAACTTAAAAGAGAAAGGGATGCAGGAATAGATGCCCAAACGCAGAGAGTTCGGAATCTACAGAGATTACACAAACAGTCCTTATCACCCACAGAACTAGAAGAGTTAAGAAAAGAACGAGAGCAGCTCCTAAAACTGCTCTACCATAGGGCCCAATGTACCTTTCTTAAAGGGAAAAAAACATTGTATGAAGAGGGCAACAAACCAGGGAAAATGCTAGCCAGATTACTTAGAAATAGACGAATTGAACTCCAGGTAACATGTATTCGCAAAAGAGACCAATCCAAGACTTATAAGCTCCAAGAAATTGCTCAGCAATTTGCTCAATTCTATTCCAATCTCTATAATCTTCCTGAACCTTTGGACCATTCATTGAAACGGGATAGAATGACAGAATTCCTGAGCAAATTTGGTCTTCAAAAGCTTAAACAAGCAGACATTGAGACTTTAGAAGGTGACATAAGTGAGGATGAATTCTTCATGGCATTAAAGCAGAGTGCCGCTGGAAAAAGCCCAGGCCCAGATGGCTTCACCACACAGTACTATAAATTATACCGAGACACCTTAGCTTCACACTTTGTTAACGCCTTTAACAATATCCCAAAAGACAGCAGACACTCCTCTGAACTCTTATCAGCACACATAACAGTAATTCATAAGGAAGGAAAGGACCCCCTGATGTGCAAAAATTATAGACCAATATCCTTGCTAAATGTGGATATTAAGCTGTTCGCGAAAATTCTCGCGAACAGACTGCTGCCACACATCCCAGGGTGGATCGCCACAGACCAGGCTGGTTTTGTCCCTGGGCGTGAAGCCAGAGACAACACCATCAAAACAATAAATATACATCATTGGCTTTCTCGGCACTCGGTGGAGGGGTGCTTTCTCTCCACTGATGCCGAGAAGGCCTTTGATAGGGTGGCGTGGGACTACCTGACCTTCCTTTTGCGAGATATGGGACTGGGTCCGAACATGATGTCCTGGATCGGCCTACTTTATAGTGACCCCTCAGCTCAAGTCAAAGTAAATTGTACCTTGTCAGAAAAATTTAAACTTAAAAATGGCACGAGACAGGGCTGTCCATTATCCCCCCTTATTTTTATTTTATCCATGGAACCCCTTCTTAATGCAGTCCGTTCAAACACTAGTATTCATGGTGTCCAAATCGGGGATAAAAATTATAAAATAGCGGCCTATGCCGACGACCTGATGTTCTTTCTGACACAGCCACTCATCTCGATCCCCAATTTGATAATAGAGTTCTCACACTTTGCAGATATCTCAAATCTAAAGATAAATTTCACCAAATCATTTGGTCTTAATATCTCTATGCAACCACATATCCTAGCACTATGTAAGGATAACTTCCCTTTTAAGTGGGCCTCTGAGAGTATCACTTACTTAGGAGTACAAATTCCTTACAAACTTAAAGACATCTCTAGACTAAACTTTGATTCTCTTTTGCATAAGACTAAGGAAACTCTCGAAAACTGGACAGGGAAGCCTATTTCTTGGTTTGGACGAATTGCATGTGTCAAGATGACAATTCTCCCGCGTGTACTATACTACTTAGCCACACTGCCGATTTTTATACCCAAAAAATGGTTCATTACGCTCCAAAGCCTTATCTCTAAATTTATATGGGGGGAAAAAACACCTCGACTTAGCAGGACACTATTGGTTTTTTCTAAAGAAAATGGGGGAGCTGGACTTCCCGATTTTTGGAGATATCATCAAGCTGTTCAATTGGGTAGAATTGTGGATTGGCACTGCAATGGTCAGGACAAGGATTGGGTTGGTCTAGAAAGACAATTTTTTGGAGCAGACATAGCATGGCTTCCATGGAACTCAGAAATAGACTGTCTGACATCTCCTTTTAAGGAATTAAACAAACATCCACTTGTTTGGGCTACATTAATAGGTTTTAGAAGATGTTGTAAAGAAACAAAACTGTCTACAATTTTAGGGCCTTTGTCATCTGTAAGATTCCGAACTACATTTCCAGCAGGATGTGCTGCTAATTTTTTGGGGGACCTTAGGGAACTGGAGCCTCTCCTACTGAAAGACCTCTTAGTCAATGGCCAAATAATTCATATGGAGTCTGTAGCTCAAAGCTCAACGCGAAATCCGCCTCTCTGGCAGCTTTTGCAGCTTAGAAGCTATCTTTCTACTATTAAATCATGTAGTGAGGTCAATAGGAAACTATCAGATTTTGAACAAACAGTCTTGCTCAAAACGCCCCAAAAACACATGGTCGCTTCGATGTATCGGCTACTTCTTTCTTTAATTCAAGGATCTGAAACTCTCTTTAAGGGGGCATGGGAGCAGCGTTTGCAAACTACAATAAGTGAAGAAGATTGGGAGAAAGTGTGTATCTTAACACACAAAAGCTACCGTAGCGTACTCATACAAGAAACAAACTACAAATTACTTTCCCACTGGTATAGAACCCCATCTAGGCTCCATAGAATTTTCCCTGCGGTGACGGACACATGCTGGAGATGCGAGAATGCACGGGGGAATCTGATCCACATCTGGTGGAGCTGCCACAAAATTGTTCCTTTTTGGAAACAGGTACAATCCCTGATTGCAGAAATTGCAAGTGAAAAACTTGAGTGGAAACCGGAAGTTTTCCTATTACATTTAACCAGAGACACGGTACGATCTTATAAAAAGTCGTTAGTCAAACATTTACTGAACGCGGCGAAAGCATGTGTCCCACTAAAGTGGAAAGCGTTGGAACCACCCTCCATTTCTCTCTGGTTTCAAAAAATTGATCAAATAGCTAAGATGGAAGAGCTGATACATACAAGCGAAGAAATGTCAGAAAAATTTAGTATTATGTGGTCACAGTGGTATATGTTTCAAGATTCTGATGCTTACCGTGCAGTGGTAGATCCTGCTCCACGACCATCCTTCTCTTCCTTATTTAGTTAAAAGATTATAGAGGTATAACTATCTGATGTGGGTAGAACTCGGGGTTCTTATGATGATGAAATAAATAGGACGAAGAAGATCATATGCGAAAGGAAAAGAGCATACCAAAATTTAAAATTAAAACTAAAACCAAAATATTTGATGGCTGACCTGCGAATGAGAGCCCATACCTGTCCATTCCCCCCCCCCCCTCTTCATGACATACCAATGAATAATATATGACCAAAACAAAAAACCAAAAACCAAAGCCTAAAACTGATTATGCTAAACTTCATCTACATTTGTTGTAATGTATTTGTTATGTTATAAGTGCTAATTAAGTCATTAGACTAAATATGCTGTGTTATTGCATTGATACACCATATGCCTGTTACCAATGGCCGCCTTTATGGCCGCTCAATTTCTGTATTTGCTATTTTCTATATTGAAATAAAGATTGTTTGAAAAAAAAGCAGTCATTTCTGCAAAAGGATTCCCGACCAAGTATTGAGTGCATAACTGAACATAATTATTTGAAGGTTGACTTTTTTTGTTTTAAAAACACTTTTCTTTTATTGGTCGGATGAAATAGGCTAATTTTTTGAGATAGGAATTTTGGGTTTTCATGAGCTGTATACCAAAATCATCAATATTAAAACAATAAAAGGCTTGAACTACTTCAGTTGTGTGTATTTGAATCTAAAATATATGAAAGTCTAATGTTTGTCAGTACATTACAGAAAATAATAAACTTTATCACAGTATGCTAATTTTTTTAGAAGATCCTATATATATATATATATATATATATATATATATATATATATATATATATATATATGCCTGTGGTGCAGCTGTGGGGTCAGAATAGTTAATACAGGTGCGGCGGCGAGTGTAACAATGTTGCTAAATACGGAGGGAGGCGGGGGCGGATCCACTCAAGTCAAGAGTGCTTCCGTGTCATACATAAGATTGCTACTGATTGGGCAGAAGAAGCGACGTACAGCTCCGCCTACCGCCGTCATATCGTCGCTAACAGGTGGTAGGCATAGCTGTACGCAGCTTCTTCTGCCCAATCAGTAGCAATCTTATGTATGACAGGGCGGCATGTTGTGGATCCGCCCCCCTCCGTATTCAGAATTGCGGGAGAAACCATGATTTCCAAGGTGCTGACGATCAGAAGATCGTCTTCTAATGAATCGCGGTTTCAATTTAAAACCGAGAAACCGTGCACCCCTAGTTCCCAATTAATCAGGGTAATTAGGATGCTTTAGAACAGCTTAGACTATTTGGAATGGTATAGAACTTTGGATTTTCCGACAGACTGTGACAGTTTGTGAAGGGTATGAATAATTTTGGACTGGACACTTTTTGCTCAAATGTAAATAAAAGCTGAGAAATGGTTTTTCCACAATAATGCCTCTTGTACTTCATCTTATCTTTTGGGAGACACCTATGCAATTTCCCGTCAAAAAATGACTTGCTGGTTGAATAAAAGTAACTTTAAAGTGTACCAGAGCTCAGGGACCTAAAAAGATTTATACATGCCTGCGGCTTCCTCCAGCCCCATAAGCTCCGATCACTCCCACGCCGCCGTCCTCAGTCTTCTGCAGCAGCGGTACCGGGTCCCCACACTTCCATCAGACGGAGTCAGTCTGGCATAAGAGAAGTGCGCCCCCTACGTATCTCTCCAGCAGCTGCTGGAGAGATACGCAAAGAGCACACTTCTCCTGTGTAGACTGGCTGCGACTGACGGAAGTGCTGGGACTCGGTATCGATGCTGCAGAAGGCTGAGGACAGCGGCAGGGGAGCGATCGGAGCGTATGGGGCTGGAGCAAGCCGCAGGTATGTATAATTTTTATAGGTCCTTAAGCTCTGAGCCCCTTTAAGGCTTTGTTCACATGAAATTGCTGACGCCAGTGATTTTTTGCGCATTTTTTCTCCTCCCTGCGCACTTTGATTTTGTGTGCAGCGCTTTTCAAAGCACTTTTGCAGAGCAATTGGTTTTTTCTCTTCCAGATGCAAGTCAGGAAGTGAACTCTTTGACCCGGAAATTAATTGATACAATGGCCTCAATTCATCATTGTCTTTGCAATAACTTTTTCCAGTTCATTAAATTACCGAATTCAAAGTTTATCGATTTCTAGTTGTATTCATCAATGTTTTTCCGCATTTAGTGTGACTTCGATAAAATATTGATAACAATGCGGTAACCATTCGGTAACGTGTCGATATTTTCATTTTACAGCGGTAATTTAACACAAGGCCATAAGATTCCTGTGAAATTGTGGGTAATAAGGCAGTCCTTTGAACACCACGTAGCAACATTCAGAATAAGGCTTAACACCTGGACCAGGATTCTGGAAGTGGTTTAGGACAATCCCACAATTTCGCCAGCTACAGCTTGATAGGAGCCTTTTCTGAAGAAATGTAGTGCAGCTAGCAATTTAGTTAACCCTGGCACTGCCTGTGTTCTCTTACAAGATGATTCAAGAGAAATGCTGATGTCCTGGTATAGCAAATAAATCCATACTCTTGCAAATTGATATGGTTCTAGACCTTATGCGCCTTTGAATCACTCTCAGCTGATACATAACCACTTCAAATGGCTCCATCTTCTCTGTCAGAAATGATCTGACAGGAATAACGACAAAGCAGTGAAGGAGAGAACTAATTCTAAATGTAACGCTAAACCACGCCCACTTTCATTTTCATGAATTGCACTTTCTTTCGTTTTCTTGCATCATTACCGAATGATTACCGGATGCTCACTAACAGCTGTAAATAACTTTGATGAATCCTGAAATCAACTTATCAAGTTTGGTATTTTACCGAGCTGTCGTTAATTGATTCGATAAGTCTTGATGAATGGAGGCCATAGTATTTATTCATCAAAGTGCGAACGCAATCGCCACACAAAGCGATTTTGTAAGCATTTGTGCTTTTCATATACCTTCAATTGTAGCAAAATCGCCCTAAATATGGTACAGGCAGCGCTTTGCTTAGCGGATCAGAAACGAATCGCTCGGATGTGAACTCTCTCATAGGGAATCATTGCACAAGCCTCCTCAGCGCATGAAGGTCCTGCCGCTTAGCGCGTGCGTCTGCTGACCTGCGCTGATGCAATGCGGAGAGACCTGTTCTGCCGGGAGGAGCGAGAGATGCTCGTGAGGGGGCCGCACTGCTTCCCGCTGCAGAGGTAACCAAACTGCTCCTAACATTACCCCACCCTGAGGCGTGGCCTCCGGACACGCCCCTGATGAACTTTTGGGATCTGATGAGTGAAATTGTTGTTTTAATTCCTCAGCATGAAGATGATGAGCTGGGACCCATGACCTCTCCTCAGGACCATAACCTCTCCAGTGAACCAGATACTGTACTGAATTCCGCACCTTGCGAGAATCCAGGATCTCCTCAACTTCATATTCGGGCTCCCCATCAATAACCACGGGGGAAGGGGAGAGGAGTCCGCATACACAGCAGGTTTCAGCAAAGAAACGTGAAAGGATTTGACGCCCCTCATGGTAGCTGGCAGAGCAACTCTATATGCTACCTCATTAATTTTTTCAGTAATAAGATATGGACCAATATATTTAGGCCCCAACTTATTTGGAGGTTGTCTCAAAGCAATATGACGTGTGGAGACCCATACCATATCCCCTGGAGCAAAATCCCACTCAGGCGAACGCTTCCTATCGGCATGTTTTTTTTGTACCTCAAAAGCTTTTTCCAGATTGACTTTTACCAGAGACCAGATTCTTTTACAAGAGTCCTGCCACCCTTCCAAAACAGGGAAGAGAGAATTAGTCACAGGTAATGGAGAAAACTTTGGTGACCTCCCCGTGACCACTTAAAACGGAGAAAAGCCTGAGGAAGTGTTCCTAAGGTTTTTATGGGCAAATTCCGCAAAAGAAAGGAATTTCACCCACTCATGCTGAGAATCAGCTACGTAGCAACGGAGAAATTGCTCCAGAGATTGGTTCATCCTCTCTGTTTGGCCATTCTTCTGAGGATGGTATCCTGAGGAAAAGGACAAGGTCAAGCCCCATTGCTGACAAAAAGCTCGCCAACATTTTGAGACAAATTGCACTCCCCTGTCTGAAACTATGTTCTCTGGTATTCCATGCAATCGAAAGATGTGGGTGATAAAAAGATCCACTAGTTCTTGGGCAGAAGGGAGTTTCTTCAGAGGCACAAAGTGAACCATTTTACTAAAACGGTCTACCACCACCCATATCACGTTTTTCCCTTCAGAAGCAGGGAGTTCCCCCACAAAATCCATGGAAATGTGGGTCCATGGTTCTGTGGGCACAGGTAAAGGCTGCAGTGTCCCTGCAGGAGCCTGCCTGGATGTTTTGCTCCGCGCACAGACTGTACAAGACATCACAAATTCTTTACAATAATTTCTAAGTGACGGCCACCACACACAACGGGACAATAATTCTTCTGTTCTGGCTATGCCAGGATGTCCTACACTTTTATGCCTGTGAAACATTTGCATGACTTGAAGGCGCAAATGTAACGGGACAAACAGGACACCATCTGGCTCCCCCCCTGGAGTATCGTGCTGATAAGGCTACAGAGTGGTTGCCAGATCCTCCATGGGTTCTGTAGCGGCCACCACGACAGATGGACGGAGATGAGGACTGAACTGTCTCTGGCTCAAAGCAACGGGAAAATGCGTCTGCTTTAATGTTTTTATTACCAGGCTTGTACGTTATTATGAACTTGAATCTGGAGAAAAAGAGTGCCCAACGAGCTTGTCTCGGATTGAGCCTCTTTGCCCCTTCAATATACTCCAAATTCTTATGATCGGTGTATACCGTGATCACATGCTCCGCCCCCTCCAACCAATGATGCCACTCTTCAAAAGCCATTTTGATGGCCAACAATTCCCTGTTGCCAATGTCGTAATTCTTTTCTGCTGGTGAGAATTTGCGAGAAAAGAAGGCACATGGATGCAACCGTCCCTGAAGCCCTGAATGTTGAGACAGAACAGCCCCCACTCCTATCTCAGAGGCATCTACCGCCACAATGAACGGACGTGTCACATTCACATGTCGCAGAATGGGAGCAGAACAAAAAAGTGTCTTCAGCTGAGAGATGCCGCATAGGCTTCCTCAGACCAATTGTAGGTATCTGCCCCTTTTTTGGTCAGATTAGTAAGAGGGGCGACCACAGAGGAGAACCCCTTAATACATTTTCTGTAATAGTTTGTGAACCCTAAAAAATCTTTGGAGTGCCTTCAAGCCAGAGGGTTGAGGCCACTCCAACACAGCAGAGACTTTCTTGGGGTCCATAGACAGACCGTTGGTGGAAATGATGTACCCCAAAAATGATACTTCTGAAACCTCAAGCATTTTTCAAGCTTTGCATATAGACAATTCTGTCTAAGTTTATCCAACATGAATTTAACATGCTCCCTGTGATCCTTGAGATTTTTAGAAAAATCAAAATGTCGTCCAAATATACTACAACAAAACGTCCCAGTACCTCCCTGAAGATCTCATTAACGAACTCCTGAAATACTGCAGGAGCATTACACAACCCGAAGGGCATAACCAAATATTCATAATGCCCATCAGGTGTGTTGAAGGCCGTTTTCCACTCATCTTCCTGTCTGATACGTGTCAAATTGTATGCCCCTCTCAGGTCTAGCTTGGAGAACAGTCGGACCCCAGATACTTGTGAAAACAGATCCTCTATCAATGGCAGGGGATAGCGATTCTGGATGGTGATTTTGTTCAAAGCTCTATAATCGATACAAGGACGGAGTCCACTGTCTTTCTTTTGAACAAAGAAGAATCCTGCCCCTGCCGGTGATTTAGGACGGATGAAACCTTTCTCGAGGTTCTCTTTAATATAATTTTTCATGGCTACCTGTTCTGGACCTGAGAGGTTATACAGATGACCCCTGGGTGGCATGGTACCGGGCCTTAAATCTATAGGACAATCAAACTCCCTGTGAGGAGGAAGTTTATCAGCGGAACGTGGCCAAAAAACATCTGAATAAGCGACATACTGGGGAGGAACACCCTCAACATGGACCTCAGTAGAACACAGGGTAATTCTCTCCAAACATTGTTTTTGACAAGCTGGGGACCAGGCCAGCAACTGCCCCGTGTTCCAATCAATTTGAGGAGAATGTTTGCGTAACCAGGGGAGCCCAAGGACTATAGTGGAGGAGGACATGCTCAATACATAAAATTGTATCTCCTCCCTATGCAGAACCCCAACACGGCAGGTGAGGAGAGGGGTCTGCGAGAGAGGTTGCTTGTTCTGTAGGGGAGAGTCATCGATGGCGGTTACATAGATCTGCTTTTCCATGGGAAGGATGGAAATATTTCACTTGGAAACTAGATCTAGATTGATAAAGTTTGTTGTAGAGCCTAAATCAATAAAGGCCTGAGTGCAGTAAACTTGATTCTCCCACGTAATTGAACAGGGTTATAACATCTTGGCATTCTTTGGAGGTAAAACAGGCTCGCCTAGGGTAGTACCTTCCACTACACCTAGGCGGAGAAGTTTTCCGACTTCTTACTACAATTTAGGACAATATGACCTTTCTCCCCACAGTATAAGCAAAGACCCTATTTCCTTCTCCTGGTTTTCTCAGTCTCTGATAGTCTGGAGCGGCCTATTTGCATAGGTTCATCAGAACTAGCCATGACCGAGGGGGCGGAAGGAAAGAATTTGGGTGAAGCACGTGATCTGCCCTGCTTATGGTATTGAATGCTTTGAATGCTGCGGTCGATCTTGATAGCAAACGTAATAGCCTCATCTAATGATTTAGGTTCTGGGTGACTAATTGTCATGATCTCTTCTGCAGCATGTACTGCTGGCTGCAGAGGTACTGCAGCCAAGCAGTTCTGATTCCTTTACATGCAGTTGCTAGCATAGTTCTGCATGCATTGCTTGTGCTAGTCTGTCAGCTAGGGAATGGTAATCAAGCCAGCCTGCTTGTGTCTGATTACCATTCACCTGTGTGGAGATTTGCATCTCTGCTCTCATTGGATGACTTCAGTATAAAGGTTTGCTTCCTGCAAGCGTGCTCCGCCCATCATAGTTTCAGTCAGTCTAGGCTGTTACTGGGTCTCTGAACACTGTGAAATTTAGTTCCTTGTATTGTTACTTTCTAGTTCAGTTTCTTGTGGAGTTACGTTATATATTTCCCACTGGGACATATATATATGTACTCCTTCTAGTATAGAGTTGTAGTATTGTATTGCCTAGCTTAGTTGCTGTATTGCTTCAGATCTAGCTAGTCTTCCTGATTTATGTTATATATTGGTTTATCGCCAATATATACATATTCTAGTCAGCGTTTGTTATTTTGCTAGGCTTGCGTCATATATTGGTTCATTGCCAATATATACGCATACTAGTGAGTTTGTTATTTTCCATATTGCGTTCGCGGATTATTGTATCACATTGATAGCTGTAATTGTAAATTCTTTGTGATACTATTGTGTGAATTATCTGTGCTCTTGTACTCTGCTTTGTGGGTTGCGCCAATCTCCTGCGAAGGAGCGGCGAATCCTTCCAGTCCTGTTCTTGCGAAGTAAGCCATCGCTACGGTCGCGATTGGCTGCTTCATTCCAGTCTGTCCTGTCTGTGGATGCTTGCTGTTACTGTGGCAGTGACTAGTTTAGCAAGCATTCATTCTGTCTAGTCTTGTGGGTTGCACAATCTCCAGTGAAGGAGTAGCGAACCTTTCCAGTCCTGTCCTTGTGAGGTAGCCATTGCTGCAGTTGCTATTGGCTACCTCACTCCAGTCTGTCTTATATCTGTCTGAATGTTTGCTATCGCAAATGTAGCGCAACATCGCACTGCGCTGCCATTGCATATTATCAGAAGCCCAGAGCTGCAGTTGCTCTGGGCAGCCTGTGTGGCCTCTTCCATTATCCTGCTCTTAGCCTAGTTGCGCTGGGTGGTCAGAAAGTATGCCCCCCCAGCATTACACTAATCATGACATCTGACACTGACTGACAATCCTGTGAGAAAACGATCCAACAAAGCGAAATGTTCCCACTTGGAAGAGACTGCCCACTTCCTAAATTCTGAAGCATAATCTTCCACAGTACTATTACCCTGACGGAGATTTTTCAACTTTCTCTCTGCTGTGGTGGCAATGTCGGGGTCGTCATAAATGACTGCCATGGCCTTAAAAAATGCCTGCACAGACGACAAAGCCTCGTGACCGTCAGGCAGATTATAGGCCCAGGTTTGAGAATCCCCTTGTAATAAAGTTTTAACTAGCGTAACCCTCTGTAATTCAGTGCCTGACGATAGGGGTTTCATCTCAAAATAAGACATAAACCTGTTTTGGAAATTTCTAAAATCTGATCTAAGACCTGAAAATTTCTCTGGGAGCGCCATCTTAGGCTCAACTACACGAGAGGGAGGCAATGATGATGCAGATGTTGCGTACAGCATCAGACAGGAGATTTAACTGAGCCTGTTGCGAGGTGACAGTATTATTTAACAGCTGTAGTTAGAGCCTGAACCTGCTGACATAAGGCCTCCATAATGATAATGGTCTGTTGTTATGTAATGATCAGTGATGTATCTGATGATCAGAATGAGCTCTATCAGCACAATAGTCAGTATTTTATTCAAAGTGTGATCACACGTGATTGGGTGCACAGTAATATACAAAAGCACTGGAGAGTGATAGCCCTGAGTGACAGGGGCTATCACTCACAAAGAGTGGTCGTACAGGCAGAGTCAGTAACAGATCGGTCAGTCAGAGGTACAGAATCGTCAGGCAAGAATCAGAGTGAGTATTCAGGCAGTAGTCGGCAACAGATCAGATAGCCAAAGGTACAGAATCGTAAGGCAGATGTAACGATCGGTGAAGCACAGAGAGGCTCTGATTACCGGTGATCTGCAGTATCACTGGGAATACAGATGTATACCAGATTATAAGTGACCTGCAGTATCACCGATAATCCGATATACCAGCTAACCTCTGTTCACCTGAGTAGAGTGTAGTGTTTAGGTGTAACAGTAACACTTTGAGGACAAGGCCTCAGTGCAGTCAGGAGTACTGCTCAGATTCCTTCCGCAGACCCGGACTCTCCAAGACGGGAGGAGTCGGGCTGACAGCAGGAAGAATTGTCTGAAAGTAACCCTCAGGAGGAAGGGTCGCTAACAGAGCAAAGAACCGCCTCTAACGGTAAGGTCGGTTCTCGAGGTCGGACAAGCCAGGTCATACACACACGGACAGATACAGTACAAGATCAGGAGGCAAAGGCGGAGTCTAAGTACAGGCAGGGTTCGGCAACGGGGTATCAGATATATCGAGGTACAAAATCAGGAGGCAGAAGCAGAGTCTAGAGACGAGCCGGGGTTCGGCAACAGAGTATCAGAAATATCGAGGTGCAAGATCAGAGTTCAGGAGGATAGTCAGGCAGGCAAAAGGTCATAACAGATAATCACAATCAAACTAGTACTTTAGCTATCAACAGAATCTAGCTAAGTGTAGGATTACAGCTCCAGCTGGTCCCGGCACACTTGCGGATCTGACTACGGATCTGGGTGCTCCCACGTATGTGATCGCAATGCCAGACACCAGGGGAATGACCAGCTAGTAGTATATATACACATGTACCTCTCCAGCACCTCCCACAGTGCTGGACCAATGAGTAGTGGAGCCAGAGTCAGCTAACCAGCCTGGTCAGCTGACTACTTCTGGCTGTCATATAAACCCTGCCTGAGTGCGCGCGCGCGCGTCACTCTAAATCTAGAGGGACTACGTGTCCCAGCCACACCAGCCCCGCTCTGCGGTACCTTCGCAGCGGGGGCATGCGTGCTAACCGCCGCGTCCGACGCGGCGGTTTCTCCGCGCTCCGTTGAGCCCTGCACGGAGACAGCCGCCTCATACTGAGAGGAAGCGGCTGCCTCTCCGTGTGTGGCGCCACTATGCGCGGAAAGAGCCGCCTGCCGCTGGCTCATGGCGGCGGCTCTTCCGCGTTTTCTCACAGTACCCCCTCCCCCCCCCCCTTCCCCGAGGAGTGAACTCCGGACAGCTCCTTCCAGGTTTTTCTGGGTGCAAAGTGTGAAACTCCCTTTTTAACTTATCGGCATGCATGCGCGTCCCTGGTACCCATTGTCTCTCCTCAATGCCGTACCCTTTCCAATGCACGAGATATTGTACCGAGTTCTGTACAAGGCGTGAATCTAAAATCTTTTCTACCTCGTACTCAGGTTGGTCATCTACCACCACAGGAGGAGGAGGAGTGGGACCCACATGGACTGCTGGTTTAAGCAGAGATACGTGGAAGGATCTTACCCCACGCATACTGGCGGGAAGATCAACGGAATAAGTAACGTTGTTGATCTTCTTGGCTACTGAAAATGGACCCACAAACCTGGGGCCCAGTTTATCCGAGGGCTGTCTCAGGGTCAAGTGACGAGTGGACACCCAGACCAAGTCTCCTGGCTGAAACTTCCACTCCAATGAGCGTCTTTTGTCAGCCTGACCCTTTTGACTCTGGAATGCCCTTTCCAGAATACTCCTCACCGTCCCCCAGATGTCTTTAAATGCCCTGTGCCAGGCTTCCAGGGTTGGAAACGGAGAAGAGACAACTGGCAAGGGGGAGAATTTGGGCGATCTCCCCGTCACCACCTGAAACGGAGAAAATCCGGAGGAGGAATTTCTCAAGTTATTTTGAGCAAATTCTGCGAAGGGCAAGAATCTGACCCAGTCGTCTTGTGCCTCCGCAACATAACATCTCAAAAATTGTTCTAATGACTGATTTATCCTCTCAGTCTGGCCATTTGTCTGTGGGTGGTAGCCCGACGAGAATGACAGCTTCATGCCCATTAGATGGCAAAAAGCCTTCCAAAACCTGGAAACAAATTGGACTCCCCTGTCAGAGACTATATTTTCTGGAATGCCGTGTAAACGGAAAATGTGAACAATGAATAACTCGGCCAATTCCTGAGCCGAGGGGAGTCCTTTTAAGGGCACAAAATGGGCCATTTTGCTAAAGCGGTCGACCACCACCCAAATGACCGACATGCCTTCGGATCCGGGAAGCTCGCCCACAAAATCCATGGACAGGTGGGTCCACGGCTCACTCGGTGTGGGCAAGGGCTGCAAAGTACCGACAGGTGCCAGCCGGGAGGGTTTGCTTTACGCACATATCGCACACTCCCTAACATATTCCCTGCAATCTGCTGCCAAGGAAGGCCACCAGGCACATCTGGCCACCAGATCCTGTGTTCTAGATGCCCCAGGATGTCCAGCAGTTTTGTGCGCATGGAACATCTCTAGAACCTGGAGAAGAAAAGGTAGAGGAATGAACATCACCCCTGTGGGCTTCCCTTCCAGGATGTCTTGTTGGAAGGGAACCAAAGTCTCCTTTAAATCTTCCCAAGTCTCAGTAGCTGCTAGTACCAACTTCTGGGGAATAATGGTCTCTGGAACGAAGGGCTGTGCTGTCTCTGGCTCGAAGTACCTAGATAAAGCATCTGCTTTAACATTTTTGCTACCCGGAGTGTATGTAATAATGAAACTGAACCTGGAGAAAAATAACGACCATCGAGCCTGACGGGGGCTCAACCTCTTAGCCCCCTCGATGTATTCTAAGTTTTTGTGATCAGTGTAAACCGTGATCGTATGCTCTGCTCCTTCTAACCAATGTCGCCATTCCTCGAAAGCCAATTTAATGGCCAGGAGCTCCCTGTTGCCTATATCGTAGTTCCTTTCTGCTGGAGAGAATCTACGGGAGAAGTAAGCACAGGGGTGCATTCTACCCTGCAAGCCTGATCGCTGAGACAGCACAGCCCCCACTCCGACCTCCGAAGCATCTACTTCAACAATAAATGGGAAGGAAGTATCCACATGTCTGAGGATGGGTGCCGAACAGAATAGATCCTTCAGGGTGGAGAAAGCATGTAGAGCTTCAGGAGACCAGTGAGTGGTATCTGCCCCTTTCTTAGTGAGACTGGTAAGGGGAGAAATGACCGTGGAGTACCCCTTTATGAACCGCCTGTAATAGTTAGCAAAGCCAAGAAACCGCTGAAGAGACTTCAGCCCAACCGGCTGAGGCCATTCCAGCACAGCGGAGACCTTGGCAGGGTCCATAGACAGGCCTGTGGTGGAAATTATATACCCCAGAAAGGCGACAGACGTAACTTCAAAAATACATTTTTCAAGTTTAGCGTATAAAGAGTTTTGCCTCAGTTTATTCAACACAAACTTCACATGGGTCCTATGTTCAGAGAGGTTGTTGGAGAAAATAAGTATATCATCTAGGTACACTAGAACAAATCTCCCCAACACCTCCCTGAAAACCTCGTTGATGAGTTCCTGGAAAACGGCCGGGGCATTACACAGCCCGAAGGGCATCACCAAGTACTCGTAATGCCCGTCTGGTGTATTAACCTCCCTGGCATTTTATTTATTTTGCCAGGGAGGCTGCAATGTGGTTTTTTTTAATAAAAAAAAAAAATATTTCATGCAGCCAACTGAAAGTTGGCTGCATGAAAGCCCACTAGAGGGCGCTCCTGAACCGTACTTTCGATCGCCTCCGGCAATCGAAAGTAACAAGATAGGCCGCAATGAGCGGCCTATCTTGTTTCGCTTTCCTCGTCGCCATGGCGACGAGCGGAGTGACGTCATGGACGTCAGTCGACGTCCTGACGTCAGAGCCGCCCGATCCAGCCCCTAGCGCCGGCCGGAACTGTTTGTTCCGGCTGCGCTGGGCTCGGGCGGCTGGGGGGACCCTCTTTCGCCGCTGCACGCGGCGGATCGCCGCGGAGCGGCGGCGATCGGGCAGCACACGCGGCTGGCAAAGTGCCAGCTGCGTGTGCTGCTTTTTTCAGAACTAAAATCGGCCCAGCAGGGCCTGAGCGGCGACCTCCGGCGGCATACCCCGAGCTCAGCTCGGGATTACCGCCAAGGAGGTTAAAGGCCATTTTCCACTCATCGCCCTTTCTTATGCGTATCAGGTTATACGCGCCCCGCAAATCCAGCTTAGAAAAGATCTTAGCGTCAGTGATCTGTGTGAATAAATCGTCTATCAGAGGTAGCGGATAGCGATTCTTCACCGTAATCTTATTAAGACCTCGGTAATCAATGCAGGGCCGTAGGCCTCCGTCTTTCTTTTTAACGAAAAAGAAACCTGCCCCAGCGGGCGACCGGGACGGGCGAATGAAACCCTTAACCAAATTTTCACGAATGTAATCCTGCATGGCCAATTTTGCGGGCCCCGACAAATGACCCCGGGGGGGGGGCACACAACCTGAACGGAGATCGATGGGACAGTCGAAAGGGCGATGTGGGGGTAACTTATCCGCTGCCTTGGGGCAAAATACATCAGAATATTCCATATACTGTTCCGGAACCCCCTCCACCTTAATCTTGGTCTGGCCCAAAGTCACCCTCCCTAAACATTGCTGGTGACAATGATCGGACCATCTGGTTACCTGACCCGTAGCCCAGTCTATTTGTGGAGAATGGACTTGTAACCACGGCATGCCTAGGATGATAGTGGAGGTTGACATATGCAAAACAAAAAACTGTAATTGTTCCCCATGCAGTGCCCCTAACGTGACCTTCACCTGCGGGGTCTGTGACAGGGGATGATTCCGTTGCAGAGGGGAGTCGTCTACTGCCGTGACCTAAATGGGGGGACTCACTGGAGTGAGAGGAATACCCAACTCCTGAGCAAATTCAACGTTCATAAAATTAGCCGCTGAGCCAGAATCAATAAAAGCCTCAGTGGCTACGGCCTTATTATCCCATGTAATAGTACAGGGGAGAAGCATTTTTTTTTCTTTTTGGAGTGAGAATGGTGTGCCTAGTCTAGGCAGACTCGTTTCCCGGCTTGTTAGGGCAGTTTCGCACTCTGTGCCCCGCTTCTGCACAGTACAGGCGCAATTGTTCAGTTATTCTCCGCCTTCGTTCCACCTGTGTCAGTTTTGATCGACCAATCTGCATTGGCTCGGGTGGAGGCAGGGCCGGAGAAGGAGAGACAGGCGGAGATGTCGTTACTAAGGGTGCAGCCAGTGCAGTTTCTAGGCTAAAATGCACCCAGGGCGAGGGTGTAAAAATTGCGCCCCCCCCCCCCCTAGGTTAGATAGGTAGGTGCCTCTCAGTATAGGTTAGATTAGGTAGGTGCCCCCTAGTATAGGCTAGATTAGACAGGTGCCCCCCAGAATAGGTTAGATTAGGTAGCTGCCCCCCAGTATAGGTTAGATAAGGTAGCTGCCCCCCCAGTATAGGTTAGGTAGGTGCCCCCCAGTATAGGTTAGGTAGGTGCCCCCCAGTATAGGTTAGATAGGTAGCTGCCCCCCAGTATAGGTTAGATTAGGTAGCTGCCCCCCAGTATAGGTTAGATTAGGTAGCTGCCCCCCCAGTGTTGGTTATATTAGGTAGCTGCCCCCCAGTGTAGGTTAGATAGGTAGCTGCCCCCCAGTGTAGGTTAGATAGGTAGCTGCCCCCCAGCGTAGGTTAGATTAGGTAGCTGCCCCCAGTATAGGTTAGATAGGTAGCTGCCCCCCAGCGTAGGTTAGATTAGGTAGCTGCCTGCAGTATAGGTTAGATAGGTAGCTGCCCCCCAGTGTAGGTTAGATTAGGTAGGTGCCCCCCAGTGTAGGTTAGATAGGTAGGTGCCCCCCAGCGTAGGTTAGATTAGCAGCTGCCCCCCAGCGTAGGTTAGATTAGGTAGGTGCCCCCAGAATAGGTTAGATAGGTAGCTGCCCCCCAGTATAGGTTAGATTAGGTAGCTGCCCCCCAGTGTAGGTTAGATAGGTAGCTGCCCCCCCAGTGTTGGTTATATTAGGTAGCTGCCCCGCAGTGTAGGTTAGATAGGTAGCTGCCCCCCAGTGTAGGTTAGATAGGTAGCTGCCCCTCAGCGTAGGTTAGATTAGGTAGGTGCCCCCCAGTGTAGGTTAGATAGGTAGCTGCCCCCCAGCGTAGGTTAGATTAGGTAGCTGCCCCCAGTATAGGTTAGATAGGTAGCTGCCCCCCAGCGTAGGTTAGATAGGTAGCTGCCCCCCAGTGTAGGTTAGATAGGTAGCTGCCCCCCAGCGTAGGTTAGATTAGGTAGGTGCCCCCCAGTGTAGGTTAGATAGGTAGCTGCCCCCCAGCGTAGGCTAGATTAGGTAGCTGCCCCCAGTATAGGTTAGATAGGTAGCTGCCCCCCAGCGTAGGTTAGATTAGGTAGGTGCCCCCAGAATAGGTTAGATAGGTAGCTGCCCCCCAGTATAGGTTAGATTAGGTAGCTGCCCCCCAGTGTAGGTTAGATAGGTAGCTGCCCCCCCAGTGTTGGTTATATTAGGTAGCTGCCCCGCAGTGTAGGTTAGATAGGTAGCTGCCCCCCAGTGTAGGTTAGATAGGTAGCTGCCCCCCAGTGTAGGTTAGATAGGTAGCTGCCCCCCAGCGTAGGTTAGATTAGGTAGGTGCCCCCCAGTGTAGGTTAGATAGGTAGCTGCCCCCCAGCGTAGGTTAGATTAGGTAGCTGCCCCCAGTATAGGTTAGATAGGTAGCTGCCCCCCAGCGTAGGTTAGATAGGTAGCTGCCCCCCAGTGTAGGTTAGATAGGTAGCTGCCCCCCCAGCGTAGGTTAGATTAGGTAGGTGCCCCCCAGTGTAGGTTAGATAGGTAGCTGCCCCCCAGCGTAGGTTAGATTAGGTAGCTGCCCCCAGTGTAGGTTAGATAGGTAGCTGCCCCCCAGCGTAGGTTAGATTAGGTAGCTGCCCCCAGTATAGGTTAGATAGGTAGCTGCCCCCCAGCGTAGGTTAGATAGGTAGCTGCCCCCCAGTGTAGGTTAGATAGGTAGCTGCCCCCCCAGCGTAGGTTAGATTAGGTAGGTGCCCCCCAGTGTAGGTTAGATAGGTAGCTGCCCCCCAGCGTAGGTTAGATTAGGTAGCTGCCCCCAGTGTAGGTTAGATAGGTAGCTGCCCCCCAGCGTAGGTTAGATTAGGTAGCTGCCCCCAGTATAGGTTAGATAGGTAGCTGCCCCCCAGTGTAGGTTAGATTAGGTAGGTGCCCCCCAGTGTAGGTTAGATAGGTAGGTGCCCCCCAGCGTAGGTTAGATTAGCAGCTGCCCCCCAGCGTAGGTTAGATTAGGTAGGTGCCCCCAGAATAGGTTAGATAGGTAGATGCCCCCAATAATGGAGGGGGGAGCCGCAGGGAGGGCAGCCCGACCTCTCCCTCCCTCTCCTCTCCCGGGCGCCCTCCGTGCTCCCCCCTCAGATGCAGAGTTCGTGAGCAGCAGGGATTGGGAAGCGCTGTTTACAACTCACCGGCTGCCTGGCTCCAAGCGCTGCTCTCTCGCCGCTGGTCTCCCCTCTCTGTATACATACTGATACACGCTGCTTCCGGCTACAGGAAGCAGCGTGTATCAGTACGTATACAGAGAGAGAGAGAATGGAGACCAGCGGCGAGAGAGCAGCGCTTGGAGCCAGGCAGCCGGTGAGTTGTAAACAGCGCTTCCCTGCTGCTCACGAACTCTGCATCTGAGGGGGGAGCACGGAGGGCGCCCGGGAGAGGAGAGGGAGGGAGAGGTCGGGCTGCCCTCCCCGCGGCTCCGGCTCCCCCCTCCATTATAGCGCCCCCCTCCCAACAGCGCCCCGGGCGGCGGCACGCTCCGCACGGGGCAAGAAACGGGGCTGGGTGCAGCGGAAGGTGCCGCATAAGATGTCACCCTGACACGGTGACTGCCCCTAGTCTGCCTCTGATGACGTAGTCTACGGTCGACTCGAATGGCCGAAGAGATGGCCTCATCGACTGTCTTGGGCTCGGGTAAGGTTAACATTAGGTCGGAGACCTCCTCCGACAACCCAGACAGGGAGTAATCCATCAGGGCATAGGTGTCAAATCTGGCGGTAACTGACCACCTACGGAATTCAGCCGCGCAATCCTCGACCGAGCCTCTGCCTTGCCGCAAAAGTTTGAGTTTCCGCTCAGAGGTCGCAGCAAGGTCAGGGTCGTCGTATATTACTGCCATGGCCTTAAAAAATTCCTCTACCGAGGTCAGAGCTGTATCTGTGGGAGGCAGGTTGTATGCTCAGGACTGGGAGTCACCAGTTAACAAAGTTTTAATAAAAATGACCAGTCGGGTCTCAGTCCCCGAGGATCGGAGTCTAAACTCGAAATACGATAACACTCTACTTTTAAAATTCTGGAAGTCAGACTTGTGGCCGGAAAATGTATCAGGTACAGGCATACGTATGTCATCACTAGGAGGGGATCGCACTGAATCAACTGACTTCTGGAGGGTTCGCACAGAGCCTGATAGGGCATCAATTAAGGCTTTGTGCTGGCTTTGTGCTGGCCCAGTGCAGTATCACTGGGAATACAGATGTATACCAGATTATAAGTGACCTGCAGTATCACCGATAATCTGATATACCAGCTAACCTCTGTTCACCAGAGTAGAGTGTAGTGTTTAGGTGTAACAGTAACACTTTGAGGACAAGGCCTCAGTGCAGTCAGGAGTACTGCTCAGATTCCTTCCGCAGACCCGGACTCTCCAAGACGGGAGGAGTCGGGCTGACAGCAGGAAGGATTGTCTGAAAGTAACCCTCAGGAGGAAAGGTCGCTAACAGAGCAAAGAACCGCCTCTAACGGTAAGGTCGGTTCTCGAGTTCGGACAAGCCAGGTCATACACACACGGACAGATACAGTACAAGATCAGGAGGCAAAGGCGGAGTCTAAGTACAGGCAGGGTTCGGCAACGGGGTATCAGATATATCGAGGTACAAAATCAGGAGGCAGAAGCAGAGTCTAGAGACGAGCCGCGGTTCGGCAACAGAGTATCAGAAATATCGAGGTGCAAGATCAGAGTTCAGGAGGATAGTCAGGCAGGCAAAAAGTCATAACAGATAATCACAATCAAACTAGTACTTTAGCTATCAACAGAATCTAGCTAAGTGTAGGATTACAGCTCCAGCTGGTCCCGGCACACTTGCGGATCTGACTATGGATCTGGGTGCTCCCACGTATGTGATCGCAACGCCAGACACCAGGGGAATGACCAGCTAGTAGTATATATACACATGTACCTCTCCAGCACCTCCCACAGTGCTGGACCAATGAGTAGTGGAGCCAGAGTCAGCTGACCAGCCTAGTCAGCTGACTACTTCTGGCTGTCATATAAACCCTGCCTGAGTGCGCGCGCGCGTCACTCTAAATCTAGAGGGACTACGTGTCCCAGCCACACCAGCCCCGCTCTGCGGTACCTCCGCAGGGGGGGCATGCGTGCTAACCGCCGCGTCCGACGCGGCGGTTTCTCCGCGCTCCGTTGAGCCCTGCACGGAGACAGCCGCCTCATACTGAGAGGAGGCGGCTGCCTCTCCGTGTGTGGCGCCACTATGCGCGGAAAGAGCCACCTGCCGCTGGCTCATGGCGGCGGCTCTTCCGCGTTTTCTCACAGCAGAGAGTAATCAGAGGTACAGGCAAAAGGTCATACACAGTAATAATCAAATACAATAGTAATAATATTCCTAAGTAAGTGAGAATCCCTGGGGTCCTGCCGGTTCAAGCACACAAGGATCTGACTAAGGTCTGAGAACTTTCACTGCGAAGTTTCAGCAACAACAGACAACAAACCACTGACATCCCTGGGTTTAAATACAGACAGGCAATTCCAAACCACCCGCCCAGCGCTGCCTGACCAATCAACAGCGAGACCCAGTGAACTCATGTCAGCTGACCGACAGGTCAGCTGACCCGCCTCCTCATCGCATAAAGGTCCTGCCGCTTAGCGCGCGCGTGTGCTGACCTGCGCTGATGCAATGTGGAGAGACCTGTTCTGCCGGGAGGAGTGAGAGATGCTCGTGAGGACGCGGCAAGGGCCGCGGTGATGTCAGATGCGGAATCGGCGGCTGCACCGCTTCCCGCTGCAGAGGTAACCAAACTGCTCCTAACAGCCAGGTCCTAAGTCGGTATTTTTAGCCTGATGAAAGAGTTGAGCTCTCGGAAACGCTTCACTGTTTATTATAATAAATACTTTTAGCTACACTACACGTCAGCCGCCTTTTATCCTTTCTACCACGCACTTGCTTGTCAGCTCACAAGCCTACCTCCAGCTGCCTGCTGCTTGCTTGTACGAGACACGCAGAGCAGAGTGGAGGTTCTCTCAGCCATTACCCATCACACAAACTGAGCCAGCTCCTGGCTCCAAGAGCTCCTGCAGTCTGTGGCTTACAAGTGTAAAGCATACAGAGCTGCGTGGAGTAATCTAGGCACAAACTTGGTTCCTCCTGCACATCCAAGACACCTCTGTGCAGACACTCCTATGCATAAATGCGGCCGCCTATAGCGGTAGGTAGCATTTGCGAGGAGTGGAAATACATCTGATCCAGGACTGAAGTTTAGTGGACAGAGAAGCATATGTGCCAGTATATCTTGTGGAGGAAGAACGCTGGAAAGACCTGGTCCCCGGTTCTGAGTGGGACAAAAGCTCTTCAGCCGACCAACCCATATGGGCTAATCGGCAAGAATCTCAGGTGAGATTATTCCACAGTTGGCTAACCAGTTTTCTCAAATTGTCTATTGAGTGCGCTCTCCCCCTCCCCTTCCTTTTCCCCCAAGTCGTTATGACATACGGTTTCTGAATAAGTGGGTGCTGAAGGGGGATACCCCCTACACTTGGCTGTCGCTGTTACTACTAGAAGCCTACGATCTCCATATTGGGTGGCTGGAGGCTGGCCGCTTCTTGCCTGCAGAAACGAATCACAGTGACCCCGGCAGCACCCATAGCTCCCAACTGTCCCTCTTTTGGAGGGACAGTCCCTCTTTGGGAGCCCTGTCCCTCTTTCCTCCTCATCTGTCCCGCTTTCAGGACTTTGTCCCTCTTTCTATGTAAATACTGTATATATATATAGAAAGGACTAGTGTGTTTTGAATTATAAAACAAACATATTTTTCTTATGAAATTTTTATGGTATGCGTGACTAGGGGTGTGAAGGGCGTGATCAGGGGTGTGGCAGAGGCGTGGCTTAAGTGTCCCTCTTTCTCATCTCATCTCAATAAGTTGGGAGGTATGAGCACCAACTCAGAAACTGTGGAGTGATAAGTGATAAGATCTGTTTTCAGGGGCCTGGGCAGGTAATAAACTTGCAGAAACAGAACAGCTTTCTGCACGGTAACCCTACGCAGAACAGAGCAGAGCGCAGGAGACAACGGGGGAGGGGGGGAGGATACAGGAGGAGCTGGAGTCAACAAGTCTGAGGACAAGACGGGGGATGATAAACAGGAGCTGGAGTTCATCAATTATTAACCTGACTGGCACTAGGCATTAAAGATACCGGCCGGCCACTAAAGAGATCGAAGGCTTCTATGGTAACAGCGACAGCCAAATGCAGTGGATAGCTCTCCTTCAAAACCCACTTAGGCCTCAATTCACAAAGCAGTTTAGACTAGTCTACAGATGGTTTTTAGTCTAGTGATGGTTTGGTGTTATGTTTTAGACCTGTTTTTAGACCAGGTCTAACATTCATTAATTACACAATTCAAAAAAGGCAAACAAGGAGTAACCAGCTGATTTCTGTAGGTAAAGTAATTCTGTAAGGTATTTTAGACCTAAGGATGGAACCTTTTGAATTAATTATGCAGGAGTTGTAGACTAGTCTAAACTGCTTAGTGAATTGAGGCCTTAATGCTGGGCATACACGGCTAGATTGTTCTTATCAATCAAGCCGCTGATGGCTCGATTGATAATAACCAACCTTTCCGATCACCGCGGTGGATCGATTCTGCGCTTGATCCCCGCGGGCGGACAATGGAAGAAACGAGCGGCTGATAAGGAAGTGCCCGCGGGGACGAGCGGGAATTGATCCACGAGCGGGGATGCGCCGGCATCGAGCGCATAAATGCACCATGTATGCCCAGCATAATTCGGGAACCGTGTGTCATAGGGCCGGCCTTAGGCCCCGTTCACACTTGCGTTCTTTAAAAAAACGGACCGGATGTCCGGACCGGACCAGACCCGTACCCAATCCGGTCCGTTTGCATACGTTTTTCATCAGGTATGAATACGGCTGCGACCCGGATCCGTTTTTTTAAAGAGATAACACACTATATAAATTCCTGGGGTCTGGGAGGTCAGCAGAAGCGCTGGGATCATTGTTGGAGAGAGCTTGACGTGTGCAGACCATCCTTGGCTACAGAGACTGCAGTTTGGACCATGGATCCAGTGGTTTTGTACACTTTTTACCTGGGAATACTCTCCTTTTTGGTGTTCACCTATTATTATGTGGGGAGAAGGCGTGCTCCTCGCAGAAGATGGTGGGTGCATCCTCTACTAGCCAGGAGGCAGAGGAAGGGAGAGTTCCAGACCCTCTACCGGGACCTGAGACGACACCCAGAGAAGTTCTACAGTTA
Source organism: Hyperolius riggenbachi (assembly GCF_040937935.1). Classification (NCBI taxonomy): domain Eukaryota; kingdom Metazoa; phylum Chordata; class Amphibia; order Anura; family Hyperoliidae; genus Hyperolius; species Hyperolius riggenbachi. The sequence continues at coordinate 176,054,465 of NC_090651.1, read as the reverse complement.
GACTCGGATGTCCATACCCCTGTAAGTATCCAGACCTAAACACACCATCCCTAAACACCTCACAACACCTCACCCCTGTATACCTAGCTAAACAACCCACCCTCACCCCCACACCCCTGTATACCTAGCTAAACACACCACCCCACCCTCCACAAAACACCCAAACCCCTAAACACACCTCCCCCATCCTCCATCCAACACCTTGTCCCACAGCAAACTTTACAGCTTCTTCCTTTCCATCTCCTGTAAGGTTTGATACCCTCTTGGAGATGGTGAAGGATGACCTACGGAAGAAGGATACCACGTTCAGGAGAGCAGTCACACCACAAGAACAACTACTGATCACGCTGAGGTATGTAAAAACAATTTTTTTAATTTAAATTTAAAAGGTTTCCTGCCTCACAGAATCCGAAGGTCATGTCCAAGGGAGTGTGTTTGTGCATAGGACAGGTCTTGGTCCATTGGGGCCTGCAAAAAAACCAAAAAAGTGATATATTGGCCCATAGGCCTACAAGTGCTAATAGTGCAATATGGCCACCAAGGCCAACAAGTAAAATGTGCAATTTTTTTCAAAAGACATGCAAATGGGCCACTAGGCCAACAACATAATCGTGGTGCTTTGAGGGGGACACTAGGCCCTATAAGGACATACAAAACCTAAACACTTGGACGTGGTCCTCTGAACCTTGGATGAAGGAGACAGGGCAGGAAAAGGCTTGGCTCTTCCCTGTCCAGGTCTCCTTCGTCCAAGGTTCCAAGGGTCACGTGCAAGGGTGAGGAACAAGAACAACAAATGGCAGAGATGCAGGACATAGCTTGTGCAGAGGTGCAGGGCATAGCTGCCCTAAAGGCACTCTTGTGACCCAGGTATAGTGTCTTTGGGGGACACCAGGCCCTAAATGTAAGTACTTTAAAAACCTAACCACTTGCACGCGGTCCTCTGAACCTTGGATGAAGGAGACAGGGCAGGAAAAGGCTTGGCTCTTCCCTGTCCAGGTCTCCTTCGTCCAAGGTTCCAAGGGTCACGTGCAAGGGTGAGGAACAAGAACAACAAATGGCAGAGATGTAGGACATAGCTTGTGCAGAGGTGCAGGGCATAGCTGCCCTAAAGGCACTCTTGTGACCCAGGTATAGTGTCTTTGGGGGACACCAGGCCCTAAATGTAAGTACTTTAAAAACCTAACCACTTGCACGTGGTCCTCTGAACCTTGGATGAAGCAGACAGGGCAGGAAAAGACTTGGCTCTTCCCTGTCCAGGTCTCCTTCGTCCAAGGGTCACGTGCAAGGGTGAGGAACAAGAACAACAAACGGCAGAGGTGCAGGACATAGCTTGTGCAGCGGTGCAGGGCATAACTGCCCTAAAGGCACTCTTGTGACCCAGGTATAGTGTCTTTGGGGGACACCAGGCCCTAAATGTAAGTACTTTAAAAACCTAACCACTTGCACGCGGTCCTCTGAACCTTGGATGAAGGAGACAGGGCAGGAAAAGGCTTGGCTCTTCCCTGTCCAGGTCTCCTTCGTCCAAGGTTCCAAGGGTCACTTGCAAGGGTGAGGAACAACTAGAGAGTGGGGAACAAGAACAACAAATGGCAGAGGTGCAGGACATAACTTGTGCAGAAGTGCAGGGCATAGCTGCCCTAAAGGCACTCTTGTGACCCAGGTATAGTGTCTTTGGGGGACACCAGGCCCTAAATGTAAGTACTTTAAAAACCTAACCACTTGCACGCGGTCCTCTGAACCTTGGATGAAGGAGACAGGGCAGGAAAAGGCTTGGCTCTTCCCTGTCCAGGTCTCCTTCGTCCAAGGTTCCAAGGGTCACTTGCAAGGGTGAAGAACAACTATAGAGTGGGGAACAAGAACAACAAACTGCAGAGGTGCAGGACATAGCTTGTGCAGAGGTGCAGGGCATAGCTGCCCAAGGTGTCTTTCGGGGACACCAGGCCCTAAGTTTAAAGGACTTTAAAAACCTAAGTACTTGGACATGGTCATCGGAACCCCTCTGAACCTTGGTTGATTGAGACGGGGCAGGGAAAAGGTTTGGCTAAAGCCCTGTGCTGGTCTCCTTCCTCCAAAGTTCAGAGGGATTCAGAGGACCATGTCCAGGAACAAGAGGAAATTTGGTCAAATGTTAGGGTCTACAGCACTTGTTGGGAACATGGGAGGTGCTGCCTGGAACTCGGGACTGTCTTGGGTGCTGGTCGTGGAGGTGCTGGACCCTGACAGCAGCGGTGTGTATTGACTGCCTCTGAAGCCAGTGTACGACTGGGATCAAGATTGCCAGGGGGGCACCAATGCAGGTTGAGAATGTCTAAATGTTGTCGGTAGGATCAATGGCGTCTCCATGTGTTGTTTTATAGCATCAAGCATACTTGAATGGCATGCCATCATGTTGTTGCTTGGCACCTTTTCTAAGAATGGTAGGAGAGACATGACTGTGTGGAATGCCGGGTGTGCCTGCAGTTTCAAGAGTTCACTACTTTGCTGATGCATCTGCTGCAGCTGTGCCACCGCTTGGTGATGTTCCGCACGCAGCTGGTCAAACTGTGCCCTGTGCACCTCGTGCATCAATTTTATTTCTTCCGTGCACAGATTGTAGCTCACTTTGAAGTGAATCGATGTGTCTCTTATACTGTTCGATTAAATGTCCCCTGTCCCCATCCTGCAGCTGCCTGGTGATTAGTGCCTCATGGCTCTGTAGAATGCCAAGAAGTCCTGAGACAGCACCGAACATCTCAGCTTCGGTCTCCCTTCTGGTTGGAGGGTGGACAGGGGCCACTCGACCCTCCCTGGAGGGGTAGCTTCATCACCCCGGCCTCTGCCTTGCGTAGGGGTCTCCCTGCGTGTCGGTTGTGCCCGAATGTCCTCTGCCGTTTGTTGTTCTTCTTCTTGGGTCGTAGGAGCTTCAGCACTAGGAGCTTGGGCACTAGTTCCTGCCACCTCATCTTCCATGTCTTCCCCCAAGTCCAGGTCAACCGGGTCAACGTCTTCCTCCTCCTTCTTCTCTCTGGGACAAATGTGGCATCCCTTGTCTCATCATCATAGTCCTCCTCGCTGGTGTACGGTGCCTCTGCTTCCTCTTGCTCCCCAAAATTGTCTTGAGTCCTGTCAATGCTAAAAACGATATATTGGTTTGCCAACCAACATCACACACAATGTGGCCTAAATTCACTGAGCTTTGTCATACATTTACCAAACACTTTATCAAACGACATGAGGTAATAGCAAACGTTTGAGAAAGTGTTCGAAAAATGTTTGATAAAGCCCTGTGAATTGAGGCCTGTTTTGTCAATACATGATCAAAGTCATGGTAGTTGTCTGTCAACGTCATTATACAATGCCTTCTCAGTTCATGGTCACAATAGTGGTACTTACTCTCTCGGTTCCACACTTGCATTTAGGGACGTCAACTGTTGGGAGAATTGATAATCTTTTCGTTTTGAGGCCCCACTGCCACTTCTTTCTGCCTCGGCTTTGCGACGCAGAAATTTAACGTAGGCGTACCGCATACTGCGCCAGCGTGTCTTGTACTTTTCACCTGCAAAGACATAAAAAATTGATTTTCATTATTTCTCTTGTAGGTACATCGCAACTGGACAAACTTATGCATCGCTACATGTCACTTTTCGGATTGGGAAGAGCACGGTGGCAGGCATCGTCGTGAGGACCTCAAAGATCATTTGGCGAAGACTGAGGGCCACATATATGCCAATGCCAGACACTAGGCCTGAACGATTTTAGGAAAAGATTGAATTGCACAATTTTTGTCAGAAATTTCAATTTCGATTCGATTCACGATTTTCAAATTCAACAGTGCCCCCAGGCCCCCCCCACTTCAGCTTTGCAGAATGCAGAATGATTACCACACAGTCGGCCAGACCACAACAGTCATCATCATCACACTGACACACAATTGGTTGAAAGAGTTGGTTTATAAAAGCACTTAAAATCAGTATAAAATCGACAAAATATTTTGAGGTGGCTTACCTCAAAGAACCAAAAATCCTTGATGAAAACAAGAGATTTTATTAGTAGCACAGGCAACGTGTTTCACGGGTCTGAGCCCGCTTCCTCAGGCCAAATAACAGTGCCAAACTACAAAGATATGGTCAGCATAGGGAGCCTCCCTCCCTTGCCTGTGCTACTAATAAAATCTCTTGTTTTCATCAAGGATTTTTGGTTCTTTGAGGTAAGCCACCTCAAAATATTTTGTCGATTTTATACTGATTTTAAGTGCTTTTATAAACCACCAGGGCGCCTCTTTCAACCAATTGTGCATTCCATACCCCCATACCTTATGGTCTGAGGGGTTGAGACAGAATACACGTGGGTAACCACGGTAGAAATCTGTCTCCCTTCCTTTTCCAAGGAGAGCGACCGCATCCAGATCCCTAGGGGTCACCCCGAGTGGAGTCGGGTTCATTGTCTCCACCTGCTTCCTGTGGTCGGTTGCCCCACTGCAACCCACCTTTGTGAGTAGTCTTGTTTCCATTCTCTATATCCAATTCTTCCTTTGACATATTACACTATTGGGCTCCCGTCCTTGTCTCCTGTGTTTTTTCCCTAGAGGGTGCACAGACACCCAAACCCAACCACACTGACACACAGTGCAGCGTGGCAGAGGCATACAAAACTGACAGGAGTGTGGGCGGAGTCTGCTGGCCATGTTTGACACACATGCGGGTGGAGTCTGCCGCCCAACCCAGCAAATGATGTTGAAGCAATGAGAGGAGGGAGTTGCCAAGTGAGAGCCTGCTGCACATCATACCACTTAAAAAAAAGTGACACAAATCACCCAATACAAATAAGTAATTGTCAGCAGCAGACTCAGCCTTCCACCTGCCCAGCTTATGATGGATGTGGAGGTGCAGGGAATATTGAGCCGCCGGGATGGAGTGTGAGAGCCTGCGGGCCGGGGTGGGCGGAGTCTTCCACTCGTAGCACTCGGCAATTGACAGCCGTGTGGGCGGAGTCTGCCGCCCGCCCAGCTAATGTTGGGAGAAGGAGTGTAAGAGCCTGCGGGCGGAGCGGAGCCTGCCGCCTGCTCCACTGATTGGCTGCACAGTGGGGGGAAGTTGTGGGAGAGAGTGTCCCGCCTCCACTCGGAGAACGAGTGTACACAATGAGCCACCGCAAACTGCCGCTGCACAGAGCGGCAGAGGGGACCGCTGGACGGGCTGCAGAGGGGGGGTTAATATCATTGCCATGGCGATCCCGGAATCGGCATTTCCGGGATCGCGATTTCGATCCAAAAACAATATATCGTTCAGGCCTACCAGACACCCAGGAATGGGAGGAGATCGCCCAGCGCTTCTGGACCCAGTGCAAGTTTCCAAATTGTGTTGGTGCGCTGGACGGCAAACACATCCAGATTTAGAAACCCGTGGGGAGTGGCAGCCATTATTTTAACTATAAAAAATACTTTAGCATTGTGCTAATGGCAGTGGCCGATGCGGACTACAACTTTGTTTATGCGGATGTGGGGTCGTACGGAAGTTCCAATGACTCTGGAATCTTCCAGCGTACGGCCCTTTTCCAGCGGATGGAGCAAGGCAGACTGCATCTCCCTGGTGACAGACCATGGCCTGGGACAAGGGCACCGGCCTACCCCTATGTGTTTGTGGGGGACGAGGCCTTCGCCTTGTCCAGCCATGTGATGCGGCCGTACCCAGACAGGGGCCTTGATGCCATGCAGCTCCACTTCAACACTCGGTTGAGCCGAGCTCGGAGAATGGTGGAATGCACATTTGGGATCCTGGTGTCAAAGTGGAGGGTGTTACACACGCCGATGCTGTTGAAGCCGGGCAACGCAGTCGACATCGTGAAGGCAGCGTGCATCCTCCACAACTTTGTGCGCCAGGAAGAAAAGGACACTCCGGAACCCCCAAATGTGCTTCCACTACTGCCGTTGAGGAGGTGTGCCACCAGGTCAAGGGCAGTGTTACTCCGCAACAGGGACCTACTAAAAAACTATTTTCATACCCCGCCAGGACGACCTTGAATACGGTTTTATTTTTACTGTAGTTTGTTAGTTTTTACCATTTTTTTACATTTGTTACTTTTTTCAGTAAATATTTTTAATTTTTTTAACCACTTCAGGATTCTGCGTACGCTTAAGTACGCCCCTGAATCCTGAAGTGGATTCCATACGAGCGGCCGTTCCATGTCAGTTCACGGAAGGTGTCTCCGTGAACACCCTGCGAGCCGCCGATCGCGGCTCGCAGGGTAAATGTAAACACGCGGGGAAGATCTTCCCCGGTGTTTACATATATATGGCGCTGCTGCGCAGCAGCACCGTAGAGGAGATCGGCGATCCCCGGCCTCTGATTGGCCGGGGATCGCCGGCATCTGATAGGCTAAAGCCTATCCCATCAGGCGCAGGACGGAAATCCGTCCTGCGCCGCTCACAGGGGGAGGGAGAGGGAGGGAAGGAGGCCAGGAAGCGCTGCGGAGGGGGGCTTTGAAGAGCCCCCCCGCAAGCGCAAGCAGTTGGCGGTGATCAGACCCCCCCCCAGCAGGACATCCCCCTAGTGGGGAAAAAAGGGGCGAAGTCTGATCGCCCTGGCTGCTATCTGATCGGTGCTGCGGGCTGGCGAGCCCACGCAGCACCGATCAGAAAAATACCCCCCTGGCACAGAAGTGGTTAAAATGTGCAATAAAAATGTGGTTTACAATTTTCATTGGTGCATCTGGACGTTGTTTGCGCTCAGAGCATGCGTGTCTAGGCCACAGGATTGCACTTGTGGCCCAGACACGCATGCTACAAGGGTGTGGCAGGGCCACAGTTGGCAGGGCAACAGGTGGGTAGGCCACGGCACAGGTGGGTAGACCACGGCACAGGTGGGTAGGCCACGGCACAGGTGGGTACGCCACGGCACAGGTGGGTGGGTCACGGCACAGGTGGGTGGGCCATGGCACAGGTGGGTGGGACACAAGTAGGTAGGACACAGGTGGGTGGGTCACGGCACAGGTGGGTGGGTCACGGCACAGGTGGGTAGGCCACGGCACAGGTGGGTGGGCCACGGCACAGGTGGGTGGGACACAAGTGGGTAGGACACAGGTGGGTAGGCCACGGCACAGGTGGGTGGGCCACGGCCCAGGTGGGTGGGTCACGGCACAGGTGGGTGGGACACAGGTGGGTAGGCCACAGCCCAGGTGGGTGGGTCACGACACAGGTGGGTGGGTCACGGCACAGGTGGGTGGGCCACGGCACAGGTGGGTGGGACACAGGTGGGTAGGCCACGGCACAGGTGGGTGGGTCACGGCACAGGTGGGTGGGACACAAGTGGGTAGGACACAGGTGGGTAGGCCACAGCCCAGGAGGGTGGGCCACGGCCCAGGTGGGTGGGTCACGGCACAGGTGGGTGGGGCACGGCACAGGTGGGTGGGACACGGCACAGGTGGGTGGGTCACGGCACAGGTGGGTGGGTCACGGCACAGGTGGGTGGGCCACGGCACAGGTGGGTGGGACACAGGTGGGTAGGCCACGGCACAGGTGGGTGGGCCACGGCACAGGTGGGTGGGATACAGGTGGCAGGGCAACAGGTGGGTGGGCAACACGTGGGTGGGTGACACACATCAATAGCAAAAGTGGAATACATCACAATCAAACAAAACACATATGAAAAGCCACAAGCCCCCCAAAACAACACTTGTAGTCAACATACCCTCTGCCGCTTGCGGTTCAGGTGTATGAACCCCTCCACGTACAACTTGGCTATATTCTGCCACAGCTTTCTGCATAGCCTCATGTTGCTGTGGTCTTTGTCCCCCTTGTCCCACAGGGCAGGTATCTGCTGCACCTGTAGAATCAGGTCCTCCGCTGTGTAGGGCCTCACCTCCACCTCTGACATACTGCCAAACAGCTCCAGCACAAAGTCACTGCTGCTCCACTCCAGAAATGCTGGGCCCATGTGTCCCCATCCAAAATGGCCGCTATTACCATAGAAAACGCATAGGAAATGGGGTAGAACGTCCTGTTTTTATAGCCAGTGTGTTCTGTGCTTTCCGTTTCCTATTGGTTTCTATTGCCGGATGGTGCAGTCAGGCTCCAGTCTGGGTGCGTCGGCCGGATGATCCGGACCCAAAAAATAGCGCATGTTGGAAAAGTGTCCGGAGTCCGGATCCGATCCGGCTCCGGTCAGTACGGAATGGACGCGTGTGAACGTACGCATAGACTTTGCATTGCTATGCCGAACGTCCGTTCTGTTTGTACAGTATAATCCGGAAAGCGAACGCTAATGTGAACCAGGCCTTAGGTTTCACAGCGTCCTGAGCGAAACCTGATTTTTGTGCCCCCCCCCCACCTTTCATCATCTTCCCGTGTGCGTGCACACGCACACGCCTATATGCAATTCACCTTTTCTCCTGAGATATCTCCTAGGACAGTGGTTTCCAACCTTTCTGACGTTGTGACACAAATGCTCAGATCTCTGTGACACGTCACATATGTTTAATAGAAAAAAATACTATCATAATATAATATCATAATAATCAACAAAATTGATACGTGGGATGGAAGGTCTCACTTACCAAGAAAGGTTAGATAAACTGGGTTTATTTAGTCTAGAGAAAAGACGCCTTAGAGGGGATCTAATTAACATGTATAAATACATCAGAGGGCAATATAAAAGCTTAGCGGATTAGCTTTTTGTCCCTAGGCCTTCTCAAAGGACTAGAGGAGATGATCTGCGCATGGAGGAAAAACGTTTTAGCCATTTATTTAGGAAAGGGTTCTTTACAGTAAGAGTGATTAAGATGTGGAATGCATCGCCACAGGAAGTAGTTATGGCAAACTCTATACCTGCATTTAAAGGGGGCTTAGATGCTTTCCTTGCGTTGAAAGACATCCATGGCTACAATTACTAGGTAATGCCTAATGATGTTGATCCAGGGATTTTATCTGATTGCCATCTGGAGTCGGGAAGGAATTTTTTCCCTTTTGGGGCTAATTGGACCATGCCTTGTCAGGGTTTTTCGCCTTCCTCTGGATCAACAGGGATATGTGAGGGAGCAGGCTGGTGTTGTACTTTGTTCTCTGGTTGAACTTGATGGACATATGTATTTTTTCAACCCAAGTAACTATATAAAAACTACGAATGGATGGAAAGAGTGCATTATCCTGAATACACTTAAAAACAAAGGCTAGAACCTTTCAGGAATATTAATGAAAATAATCAGTGGGACAGTTACAATAATAATACAATAATACAATAACATTTCTAAAGCGCTTTTCTCCCATAGGACTCAAAGTGCTTAGGCTCTCTCAGATTCAGTAATTAGTAGGATGAAGTATTCACACAACAAAAGTTATATTTCTGCAAATGCCAGACTGAACAGGTGGGTTTTCAGTCTGGATTTAAACACGTCCAGGGATGGGGCTGTCCTGATCTGTTGAGGTAAGGAGTTCCAAAACGTAGGGGCAGCATGACAGAAGGCTCTGGGACCAAAAGTTTCCAAGTGGACTCTGGGTATGACTAGATTATTAGAACCTGTGGATCTGAGAATGCGGGGATTGCTACGCAGCTGTAACATATCTTTCATGTATCCAGGGCCTAGATTATTCAGGGATTTAAATGTCAGTAGGCCGATCTTGAATAGGACCCTCCATTCTATAGGTAGCCAGTGAAGGGAATGCAGGACTGGCGTTATGTGGCAGTGACGGGGTTGGTTGGTTAGCAGTCTGGCAGCAGTATTCTGTATCAGCTGTAGGCGGTACAAGACCTTTTTTGGAAGGCCAGTGTAGAGAGCATTGCAGTAGTCCAGTCGGGATGTGATAAGGGTGTGGACTAAGGTTGGCAGATCTTCTGGGGGTATGAGGTGCTTGATTTTTGCAATGTTCTTCAGGTGAAAATAGGATGATTTCACCACAGCAGAGATTTGAGTTCTGAAGTTTAAATCCCCATCAATTAGAACTCCCAGGCTATGCACATGATCAGAGCTGCGTAGATCCGTGCCTCCTATTCCCAGTGGTGAAGACTGCAAGTTAAGTTGTTTTGTTATCATGCTCTGCCCTTCAATCAGAAGGACTTCAGTTTTGTCAGTTGTCATTCATCCATTGCTGTAGTTCACGTAAGCAGGCGTTTATAGTTAGAGTTGGGTCTGTCACACCAGGCTTGAAGGAAAGATATAGTTGGGTGTCGTCTGCATAGCAGTGGTATGTCAGGCCATGTTTTTGGATTAGTTTTCCCAACGGTAGCATGTAAATCGTGAAAAGCAGGGGAGAGAGGATTAGCCACCCTCCCCCCATTTAGAATGATAGCACACCACCGACAATTTGCACCATGCGTTATAACCGCAGTACGCCCCCCCCCCCCAAAAAAAATAGCCCTCAGACTCAGTATAGGTAGGTAGCCAGGTATAGCTGCCCCCAGTATAGGATCTCATGTGTAGGTGCCCTCAATATAGGTTGCCAAGCATAGGTGCCCCCTGTATAGGAAGTCAGTTGAAGGTCTCCATCCCCCCCATAGGTAGCCAGGCGTAGGTGCCTCTAGTATAGGTAGCCAGGTGTTGGTGCCCTCAGTAAAGATAGACAGCAATAGGTGCCCTCAGTAAAGATAGACAGCAATAGGTGCCCCCAATATAGGAAATCAGGTGTAGATGCCCTCAGTATAGGCAACCAGCTATAGGCACCCCCTTTGAAGCCGGCGCCCCGAGTGACCGCTCCGGTCGCTCAGGTCAAAGGCCAGCTATGGTCATACCAACTTGGAACCTAATGCAAATGAAAGCCAAGACGTTCAGTTTCCTAAAGATGGTTCAATCTTGCAAGAGAAGTAAATTACGGTGACCATACATCCCGCTTTTCCCAGGACGCGTCCCGCCTTCAGGGTCTGCTGTCCCAGGCTGCATGAGGTCCCGGGAAACGTCCTGCTTTTAGCCATGGGACGTCCCGGCCTTGGGACTCAGGCCACCATATCTGCATGAACTGGCTACGGCGTCTGTAGACGCCGTGCCAGTTCATTGCCACAGCCCTGCTCCGGCCTCCATACTCTTCCGTTCCGGCAGGCGAGCAGGGCTACGGGAAGATAGCTGCCAAAGCCCTGTACTGGAGACTATTTGTGTCTCCAGTACAGGGCTTCGGGCGCCATCTTGCCGTAGCCCTGCTCTGCCTGTCAGCGCGGGAGACTGCAGTGGAGGAGCAAGATGGTCCAGGGAGCAGCACGCCAGAGGAGACTTCTGTCAGGTGAGTAAATGCTTTTTTTTTTTACAGGTGAAATGTTGCTTACATTGTTTATTTTGTGCTGACATGTTGCCCACAATGTGTTTACTTTGTGCTGAAATGTTGCACACATTGCGTTTATTTTGTGCTGACATGTTGCTCACATTACGTTTATTTTGTGCTGAAATGTTGCTCACATTGCGTTTATTTTGTGCTGAAATGTTGCTCACATTGCGTTTATTTTGTGCTGACATGTTGCTCACATTGCGTTTATTTTGTGCTGAAATGTTGCTCACATTGCGTTTATTTTGTGCTGAAATGTTGCTTACATTGAGTTTATTTTGTACTGAAATGTTGCTCACATTGTGTTTATTTTGTGCTGACATGTTGCTCGCATTGCGTTTATTGTGTGCTGAAATGTTGCTCACATTGCGTTTATTTTGTGCTGAAATGTTGCTCACATTGCGTTTATTTTGTGCTGACATGTTGCCCATTTGCGTTTATTTTGTGTGGAAATGTTGCTCACATTGCGTTTATTTTGTGCTGAAATGTTGCTCACATTGCGTTTATTTTGTGCTGACATGTTGCCCCATTGCGTTTATTTTGTGCTGGAATGTTGCCTACATTGCGTTTATTTTGTGCTGAAATGTTGCTCACATTGTGTTTATTTTGTGCTGAAATGTTGCTCACATTGCGGTTATTTTTTGCTGACATATTGCCCACATTGCGTTTATTTTCTGCTGACATGTTGCCCACATTGCGTTTAATTTCTGCTGACATGTTGCCCACATTGCGTTTATTTTCTGCTGACATGTTGCCCATTGCGTTTATATTGTGCTGAAATGTTGCTCACATTGCGTTTATTTTGTGCTGACATGTTGCCCCAATTGCGTTTATTTTGTGCTGAAATGTTGCTCACATTGCGTTTATTTTCTGCTGACATGTTGCCCACATTGCGTTTATTTTCTGCTGACATGTTGCTCACATTGTGTTTATTTTGTGCTGACATGTTGCTCACATTGAGGTTATTTTCTGCTGACATGTTGCCCACATTGTGTTTATTTTCTGCTGACATGTTGCCCACATTGCGTTTATTTTCTGCTGACATGTTGCCCATTGCGTTTATTTTCTGCTGACATGTTGCCCATTGCATTTATTTTCTGCTGACATGTTGCCCATTGCGTTTATTTTGCGGTGACATGTTGCCCATTGCGTTTATTTTGCGCTGACATGTTGCCCATTACGTTTATTTTGCGCTGACATGTTGTCCGCATTGCGTTTAGTTTCTGCTGACATGTTGCTCATTAAGTTTATTTTGTGCTGACATGTTGCCCATTGCGTTTAGTTTCTGCTGACATGTTGCCCATTGCGTTTAGTTTCTGCTGACATGTTGCTCATTGGGTTTATTTCGTGCTGACATGTTGCCCATTGCGTTTATTTTGTGTTGACATGTTGCTCACATTGCGTTTATTTTGTGCTGACATGTTGCCCCCATTGCATTTATTTTGTGCTGAAATATTGCCCACATTGCGTTTACTTTGCGCTGACATGTTGCCCACATTGCGTTTATTTTCTGGTGTCTGGGGTAACTGTTGCTGAATTTATTATTTAATGGTCATAGTTGGCTATATTTGCTGCTGTGGGGTTACGGTAAACTATTAAATAGCATCACACAGTTTTTGCACACCAATGATGCGAATCCTCGTTTGACCACATCATGGCATAAACACTGCTTTCTTATGCCTCGCTGTTACATCATTATGCTAGCTCCGCCCGTACAATGTCATGGCCACACCCATTTTTCGGCACGGCAGCCCCCCCTATTTTTTGGCTGCGCGCAGCCTAACCCCCCCCCAACTGACAAAAATCTGGTCACTCTAAGTAAATACATTTTTAACAGGAGGCTCCCAAATGTGCTAGGCAGTATAATACGTAAGCACCAATAAATATTTTAAAATGACAGGCATTTAGCTGATTATTGAAATACACTACGTTTATAAATGTGAAGTAGCTGCTGCCTAAGCAATATACTGAGCCTGCACATTTGACATACACTTCAGAGCCCAAACAGACAATATTAGGAAGCGTTAGTTTTAGTTTACTGAAAGTCATTCAAGCAAGCAAACCGTTCATCTAACCTGTTCAATGAGGGCTGAAGAAGGCGTGTTGCATGAACGTTATTGACCTATGGCTGCTCAAAAGAGAACGAAAGAACGGCCAATCAGATTAGCGTGGAGCGCAAGATCTCCTCGGTAAGAATTGTGTACTCGCGATAGTAGCTCGCGTCAGGCTGCTAAGACGTTTAACTGGTGCTGGAAAGTGTGTGGGGAGAGACTGAGCCTCCATCACCCGCCGGTTTGTACGAAGTATAGCGACACTGCCTCCTCACGGAGCAGGAGAGGGGTTCCAGAAGGACATTTGCCTGTCGTATTCCAGTCTCCTCCCGCCTCAATATGTCAGCACAGGCCCAAATGCGCGCCATGCTCGATCAGCTCATGGGGACCTCTAGGGATGGTAAGCGTGACCGTGTGTTGTGTCTCATCGTAGTCTGCGACTCCATCCTGTCCGTTGTAACAATGTTTCCTGGACCAAACATGGCGGCATACATATGGGTATAAGCCCCGCCCCCTGACCCCAATAGGACAGTTCACTTATAAATTTGAAGAAACCGCCCCCTCTCACCATTCTTTTTTCTGTCCTCGAATGGACAGGCTCACTGTGTATTTTTCTTTATTTTATTTTTTTTTGTTTATTTAAATTCCTTTTTATTTTTTCCTTACCTCCATGTGCAAGTAGCGGGTTCAGCCTCTCCCGCGAGTCTGTGTGGCATTGAGACCCCTAAATGGGGTTAATATATGTCTTCCCTCCGATGCTGGCTTTCCTCCGCAAGCTTCCCTGGACTGTCATGGCGGATTCGGCGGTTCCGATCTGCTGCGCAGAGCAGGAAGGAGTGGTAATCTCGCGATGAGCGAGATTTGCGGAAAGACGCTGTGATTGGACGCCTGGACGGTATAGGGAGTCCAGGAATTGCCTGTAGCGTGGATGGCGTGGATTCGCCGGGCTGCGGCGGTGTGAATAGCGTCTGTTGCGCTGGAGTCACACCAACAGCTGGAGTCGCTCTGATCGAGGACAGGAAAGTCGCAATAAGTTTCATCAGGAGCAGGTAGGATGCATTAAAGGTGCATGATGTGGCCCTGCTGTATTTATATGTATATATACATTAGCAATGCTATGTGTAGATCCTAACATTAGTCTCTCCGTTTGTGTTCTCTTAAAGAGAGATGGAGGAGATTGACCATGAAGAGGAATTACCCCTGGATAGGTAACAGGATGCTAAATGCAAACCTGGTGTCTGGGGGTTTTTAAGCACAGGGTGTCTTTTTGATATGTCTACACCTTCCTTGCACATGGGGAAGAAAAACTTTTCTCTAGGGTAAAAGAGTGCCTTTTTCTTCCTCTATTTGTATGGATACATTTTTAATGGAATACATCTTTTATGTTTCCACAGTCCGTGTGAGGGAGGAAGCGGAGTGGTCCCCAAAGGTCCTCAGCCCCCTTCAAGGAAGGAGTCATCTAGATCTCGCTCCAGGGAAAGAAGTAGGAAGAGAAGATCATCCAGGGACTACTACTACTACAGAGATCGTTCTAGGAGTCCAGGGCATAGAAGATATTATGAAGACTCCTATAGAAGGAGGTCTCCCAGCCATTATCGATCCAGAAGATCGGGGTCTCGGCGTAGATACTACCGTGATAGTAGGGAGAGACATTCGCCAAGACGGCCGGTTTATCATAGGGACGATCATCATTATGAAAAGAGTCCAAGGAAGTCCCGTAAGGACGAGGCAGTTTCCTCGGACTCAGGAGAAATTCAGGCGTTCCAGCCAAAGGCAGTGGATCAATGCTGGGCTTGTAACCAGCCAGCTTTGCCTGACAAGAGACTGTGTGACTCATGTTTTATAGAGGCAGGAAGAGATAAGGACTCAGAAAATCAGCAATTCCTGTCCTTCATTCAACAGGCGGTCCAGGAGACCTTCCAAAAGATGGCCTCAGAACAGTCAGCGGCCTCTGTAGCTCCACCTGGGCAGACAGAGGATGTCTCTGCTGGGCCTAGTGACTTACCTCCTGTTGGTTTCAACTTTGCCCTAGTCCCTGCCTTCTTAACCGCCATAAAAGCTGCAATCGAGTGGCGGGAGGAAGGGGATTCAAAGACGGAACCCGATAAGTATTATCCTCATTTGGAAAAGCAGCAGAATGCTTTCCCATTTATGAAAATCATAAAGGACATCCTGTTAAAAGAGTGGGAGAAAACAGAGCCGAAGCCTTCTCTAGCTAACAGGTTTTCAAAACTCTATCCCTTAAGACAGGAAGATTCAGGTCTTATTGACACTGCACCCTCAGTTGATGCCTCCATTATGCGGTTAGCAAAGAATGTGACCCTGCCTATGGACAATGCGGGAGCATTCAAGGATCCCCTGGATCGCAAGATAGATACAGACACTAAAAAAGCATATCTGGCCGCAGGCTCGGCATGTAGGCCAGCAATAGCCTTGACTTCCCTGGCAAAGGCATCACGAGTTTGGATTGATAATATCGAATCAGCTTTAAACTCGGATGCGGACAAGCAAGAGATCATAAGAGCTTTGGATGAGCTGAAGCTAACCGGAGACTTTATGGGGGAGGCAGCCATAGATGTAATAAGATCATCAGCCAGATCTATGTTATACAGTGTGACGGCTAGGCGTGCTCTATGGTTAAAACCTTGGTCTGCAGACCAAGCATCAAAATCAAATTGGTGCAAGATTCCCTTTGACGGGGCCCATCTATTCGGTCCAAAGTTGGATAGTGCCATTTCCTTAGTTACAGGAGGGAAGACAGGGTTAATCCCGCAAGACAGGAAACAGAAGTCTTCCAGACAACAGGGCTCAAGAACCTTTTTTAATACTAGATATCAGCAAGCAAGATCTTATAGGCCTGGGCGCCAATTCGGAAGGAACTGGAGAGGAACCCAGTCCACTTTCCTAAAAGACAAGCAAAAGGGCTCAACAGGGCCGCAGCAAGGGAAAAAGCACTTTTGATGGTGCGTCCACTCAGGGGGGTCCAGTGGGGGCCAGACTCAAGCTCTACTGGATAACCTGGGTGGAAAAGATTTCAGACCCTTGGGTGATCAGAACTTTGAAGGAAGGTCACGCATGGAGATTCAAGCGGAGACCCCCCTTAAACCGGTTTGTGACTACAAGGATTCCATCAGATCGAGACAGGTGAAAAACCTTAAGGGATTATGTGCAGTTTCTGGAAGAGGAGAAGGCTGTAACTCCAGTTCCAAGAAACCAGTATTTTTCAGGAATCTATTCTCCTCTCTTTCTGGTGCCAAAGGCATCCGGGGGGTGGAGACCTGTATTGGACTTAAAATTCCTGAACAAGTTTATAAGAGTGTCTCATTTCAGGATGGAGTCTCTTCAATCAATAATACCTATGATCTCGATAAAGGATTGGATGACCACGGTAGACCTCTCAAATGCTTATCTTCATATTCCTATTCGAAAGGACTTTCAAAGATTCCTCAGGTTCTCAGTAGAAGGGAAGCACTTTCAGTTTCAAAGCCTTCCATTTGGCCTTTCAACAGCCCCAAGAACCTTCACGAAGGTCCTCCTACCGGTGATTGCTTCATTAAGGACACAGGGCCTAAAAATATTTCATTACTTGCAGGGCCGGGCCGAGGCATAGGCTGGAGAGGCTCCAGCCTCAGGGCGCAGTGTAGGAGGGGGCGCAGAATTCATTCAGCTGTCATTCCTAATTGTGTTTGAAGCAGAAAGAAATAATAAAAGGGGATACATGGCAGTGACTGCAAGCCAGATAACTAGATATTAAGGTGTTGGGGAGGTTGTGGGCCCTGTGGCGCCTCTTAGTCTAATAGCAATCATTGTTTGATGGCTGGGGTGGGAGGGATGGGGGGGCGCACTTTGGTGTCTCAGCCTTGGGTGCTGGAGGACCTTGTCCCGGCTCTGATTACTTGGACGATATACTGCTATTACATCAGGACCCAAGTATTACTATTATTATTATTATTATTATTTTTTATTTATATAGCGCCAACATATTCCGCAGCGCTTTACAAAGCACAATAAGACGACAAGGGGAACATAGATACAACTAACAAATATACAGCAGAGTTCCAAGCAGCACAAATATTGTTACAAAAACAGTAAACATTAGGAGGATGACCCTGCCCTTGCGAGCTTACAATCTAATGGGTAGTGGGGGACACACTAGGTAAGGGGGTGGAGGATGGATGAGGCAGTGATTCTTTGCCTCTGATTACATTGTGACAAATAAGTAAATAAAGGGCTATAGAATGTTATAAGCTTGTCTGAAAAGGTGTGTTTTAAGAGTGCGTTTGAAGATGTCCAGGTTTGGAGCATGACGTACAGGCTGTGGAAGAGAGTTCCAGATAAGGGCTGATGCTCGTGTAAAGTCCTGGATGCGAGCATGAGAGGAGGTGATCAGCTTAGAGGCCAGGAGAATTTCTTGGGAGGAGCGAAGGTTGCGGGAGGGACAATATCTTGAGATTAGTGAGGAGATGTATGGAGGAGACAACTCGTGCAGGGCTTTGTATGTTAGAGTCAGGAGTTTGAACTGGATCCTCTGGGTAATGGGTAACCAGTGGAGAGAATGGCACAGTGGGGCTGCATCAGAAGAGCGTGTGGAAAGGTGAATGAGGCGGGCCGCTGCATTTAGAAGGGATTGGAGAGGAGCTAGCCTGTTTTTTGGTAGGCCACAGAGCAGGGTGTTGCAGTAGTCTAGGCGGGAGATGATTAAGGCATGAACAAGCATTTTGGTGGCCTCTTGTGTGAGGAAGGGACGGATACGGAATATATTTTTGAGCTGGAAATAGCAGGTGGTGGTTAATGAGGCAATGTGAGGTTTAAAGGAGAGCTCTGAGTCAAGTATAACCCCCAAGCAGCGGGCCTTAGTGGTTGAGGTTATTGGGGTGTTGTCTACCGTTATGGTTGCAAGTATTCTCATCCAGCATCAACATCTGCTGTTGGAGTATCTTCAAAATCTCGGTTGGCTATTTAACTTGGAAAAGAGTCAACTTGTGATTTCCCAGGATATGGTCTTCTTGGGGGCAAGGTTCCAGACGGTACAGAACAAAGTGAGTCTTCCAGATCAGAAGATATCAGTAATCCAAAGGAAGGTGAGGAATGCATTATCAGTGCCCTATCTGTCTGCAAGTCAGTGTCTGAGCCTGTTAGGAACTCTGTCATCTACCATTCCGATGGTGAAATGGGCTCATTGGCACTTGAGGCAGTTCCAGGTGTTTTTTCTAGACCACTGGAACAAATGGAATCTCAGACAGAATTTCAAGTTACCATCAGATGTCAAGGAGTCTCTGGCATGGTGGATCAAGGAAGTGAACTTGAGGAATTGTCTCCCGATCCAGCCTCCATTACCAGTAGTAATAACCTCGGATGCAAGCTTAGCAGGTTGGGGGGCTCACTGCGAAGAGAACTGGGTGCAGCAGAAGTGGAAAGTACGTCAGACCGGAGTCCCATCCAATCTCCTGGAATTAAGGGCAGCTTTCAGTGCCTTGAAGGCTTTTGTACACCGGATAAGAGGAAAATCAGTGCTTGTACAAATAGACAACATAACAGCAGTAGCCTATATCAGGAGACAGGGGGGGACAAGGAGTCCAATGCTATTACAGGAAACAGCCAGAATTATGAGTTGGGCCCAGAGGAATGTGGAACACATATCAGCCTCATACCTTCCGGGGCAGGTCAACTTACTTGCGGATCATCTCAGCCGGAACTTTGTAGACCCACACGAATGGGTTCTGAACGATCAAGTTTTTCAGAAAGTGATCACGAAGTGGGGATGCCCACAAGTGGACTTGTGGGCCACCCCACAGAACAAGAAGGTGCCAATATTCTTTTCTCGTTATCACCACCCGTCCTCAGCGGGGGTAGATTGCCTGGTTCAGCCATGGACGTTTTCGATGGGCTATGCCTTTCCTCCATTTCCCTTGATCACCAAGTTTCTACAGAGGTTGTGCAGAGAATCTTGCACGATCATCGTTATCCTGCCATACTGGCCCAGGAGGCCATGGTTCTCCCTAGTATCTCTCCTGAGCATAGAGGAACCTCTGAAGTTACCAATATCCCACGACCTTCTTCTACAGGGCAACTTACTTCATCCGGAAGTGTCCAAGTTAAATTTAACTGCGTGGAAGTTGAAAGGAAAAAATATGAAGATCTAGGTTTCTCAAGTTAAGTCGTGGATGTATTGCTTAAAGCAAGGAAACCTTCTACAAATATGACTTATCATAGGATATGGGGGAAATTCGCAGAATTTGCCTCCATAAATGGCTTTGAGGTACTGTCTCCGAGTATTCAGAATGTCTTGGACTTTTTACAGACTGGCGTGGAGAAGAGCTTGAGTGTTTCAGCTATTAAAGTTCAAATCTCAGCCTTATCTGCTTTAACGGATTTCAAGTGGGCAAACCATCCGTTAGTGGTTCAGTTTGTCCAGGCAGTAATGAAGTTACGGCCTCCCAGAAAACCGTTCTTCCCGAAGTGGGATCTTTCGCTGGTTTTAGAAGTCCTATCAGAAGCTCCCTTTTTTCCGCTGGACTCCATCACTTTGGAGGATCTCACTCTGAAAACAGTATTCCTCGTGGCTATAACCTCTGGGAAAAGGGTTTCCGACTTACAGGCTCTAGGCTGCTCCCAAAATTTACTGGAATTTTTCCCGGATAGGGTGGTCATTAGGCCAGTGTTGGGCTATGTCCCAAAGGTAGCATCATCGTTTCATGTGAACCAGGAGCTTGTGCTGCCTACCTTAATGGTGGATGAAGTATGTCATCCCCTCGATGTGGGGAAAAACATCAGAGCCTATCTGGACACTACTGCCACCATTAGGGCATCTGATCGCCTGTTTATTAACTTTAGGGGAGCGAGAAAAGGCCTTCCAGTTTCCACAAGGACTATCGCCTCTTGGGTAGTTAAGCTTATTCAGAAATGTTACCAGATCAAAGGGTTGCCTGTCCCAAGGGAAGTAAATGCTCACTCGACAAGAGGAATGTCAGCGTCTTGGGCCTGTTTTTTTAAGGTCTCCTTGGACTCTATCTGTAAGGCAGCTAGCTGGTCCTCTGTGCATACTTTTATGAAACACTATCATATTGATCCAGCATCATTGACTTCTGTAAAATTTGGAGAAGCTGTTCTTTTGTGTAAATAAATTGTTCACTTGTGCAGTATTCCCTCCCTCTGTGGTGATTTGTTACATCCCATATGTATGCCGCCATGTTTGGTCCAGGAAATCGGAAAATTGAATACTTACCTTCCGTAATTTTCCTTTCCTGGATCAAACGATGGCGGCATACGAATCCCTCCCTCTTGTCCATTCGAGGACTGTTTTTTACCGAGAATGGTGAGAGGGGGCGGTTTCTTCAAATTTATAAGTGAACTGTCCTATTGGGGTCAGGGGGCGGGGCTTATACCCATATGTATGCCGCCATCGTTTGATCCAGGAAAGGAAAATTACGGAAGGTAAGTATTCAATTTTCCGATTTTTATCTGCCTCTATTTGTGTGTATATAGAGTTGGTTGTGATGTTTGGTAGGCGGGCTCTGTGGGTGGGACTGATTGGCTGTGACGTTTCCTCTGTGTGTTCCAATCTTAGGCCTCTTTTCCACGAACTGTTTACGGGCAGTGAAATGCCTCTCAAACGCTCACAACTGCTCACTGCTGCTTGGTAACTGCTTCTAGCTGCCTGGTAACTGCTTGCTGAGCACAAAGTTCAACAGTTCGTGGAAAGGCGTCCTCTAAAATTGGAACTAGAAACATCTTATCAAAGGATTCACATGTTAACACAGCTGAGTTGAAGAAAACATATAAGGGCAGTTATATGGGATCTACCCCGTTTAAAATATGCAGCATTTTTTTTTTTTGCTTTGTTACTGTTCCTGACTTCATTACCATGAGAATCCTAGATGTGAAACAAGTATGCAACATTAGTGTTCAGAATCAAATATAGGCATGGTTGTTAGCTATTTAATAGGTTGTGAAAACAGGGCCAGCATGGCATCCTTGCAGTTAGTATAGCTCCCATATTACAGCCATTATAAGTTTCACTTCAACATCTGACCAAACCATGACTAGATTTGTAAAAGTAATGTTAACAAGCCATATTACTGACATTTTATGGATGTTTTGTTTTCTTATTTGTTCAGGGTGTTTTAAGACTTGCTACTGTGGTTTTGACAGGCTTGTAGAAATTAACACCCCTGAAGTTCAGCAGCTACTACTAGACATGGTTAATGAGTTTCTGTTTGTACCCCACTTGATGCATACTTTGTTTTAGTTGGATGTTGCAACTGTGCATTGGTAGTTTCAGTCTGCATACAAATTTCAAAAAATGGTATTACGAGTAGGAAAGCTTTGCAATTTGTTAATCATCTCCACAACCATTAAAGACCGGTTCATACTTGAGTTGGAGTGGAAAATCACTGGTCGATCAGATTCGTTTTCACTCCATTTACATTCTGCTGCTTTCATCCCGTTTCCCACCCCAAAGTGTATTTTTCAATATAGAAGTTCATAGAACGGTCCGTTTCTTCACTAGTTCTTAGTTGGTTCTTATCCGTTAGCCGGGCGCATCCGGCAGGTGGGGACAAAACTCCACCAGAGTTACATCTTTCCCTACTATCCATGTCGGCCTTGAGGGGGAATAGTAATTAGCGCCCCCTGCCGGATGCGCCCGGCTAACGGATAAGTACCTCTTAGTTTTCTTATTGCCCCCAATGCAACGCTTCAACTTCCATTTCCATTCCCATTCTGCTGGGCTCAGCAGTCCGGAAAAATTGGTGCTGCAGGAAACTTGCGTTCCGTTCAGCGGATCGTGCAGAACGGATCATTTTGAAAGGACAAATGTGAACGGATCCATAGGTTAACATTCGATCCATTTGCATCCGTTAGGATGCAGTGTGCGTATTTTAAACACCCTCACAGTAGTTACAACAATCATACAGAAGATAAGATTCACAAAATAAACATAAACACGTCATACTTACCTCCCGTGTAGTCTACTCATCCATCTCTTTCTCCTCTCCTGCGTCCTGTTTGTACACTGTGATCAATGGAATCCTCTGTCCTCTATTTTGAAAATGGCCATTACCCCATAACAGCTGCCTGCTGAGCACAATGTTAAACTGTAATATTGCCCACTTGAGCCATTGGGAAACATGGACATTACCTTGCTGTCTTTTCAGTTATAACTGGCAGCAACTGATATATTTAGTTCTTGTCAGAAATGGAAGGAATCATTGTAAGAAGAAAAAGATGAGCTGAGAGGAGCTGACGGTGAGATAAGTATGTAACATTCATTTGCAGGTGCATCATGTGTTTATTTTAAATGTTTACTTGGTTCAGGTTCACTTTAAAGTGGATCCGAAATGAAAAACTAACTATAACAAGTAACTTGTCTATATATCTTATCTGAAGTTTAGTCTACACAGCAAATCTAGCTGCAAACAGTTTATGATTATTTCTTCCTGTGATACAATGAGAGCAGCAATGTTCTGTTTGTCGCATTACACACAGGCAAGCTGCTCTGCATCCTCCAGCCCTCAGCCTGTGAAAATTTCACTCCCCTCTCCTCCCTTCTGCCTCTGAAATATCTGGCTAGTAACCACCTCCTCCTCCTGCCCTTGCTACTAAGCCTGAGAGTGCCAAGGTACTCTGGAGAAGCTGTGGGGAGGCTTGTTTAGTTTATAGGGAATTAGAGTATTAAAGAGAACCCGAGGTCGGTTTGAAGAATGTGATCTGCATACAGAGGCTGGATCTGCCTATACAGCCCAGCCTCTGTTGGTCTCCCAAACCCCCCTAAGGTCCCCCTGCACTCCTCATAAATCACAGCCTCGCTGTCGACACACAGCGTGTCGCAGCGGGCTGTGTTTTTCTCTATAGTGTCAGTCTGCTGCTCTCCCCACCTCCTGCAGAACTCTGATCCCCGCCTGCCTCCCTTCCCTCCCCGCTGATTAGAGGAAAGGGAAGGGGGCAGGGACCAGAGCTCTGCAGGAGGCAGGGGAGCAGCCGAGACTGACACTACAGATATAAACACAGCCAGCACAGCGTGGCTGTGATTTATGTCTGAGTGCAGGGGGACCGTAGGGGGGTTTGGGAGACCAACAGAGGCTGGGCTGTATAGGCAGATACAGCCTCAGTATGCAGATAACATTCTTCAAACCCACCTCGGGTTCTCTTTAAAGGACTTACGAGGCCAAATTAGTCAAAAAAGTTAATTACCTGTATAATCTTTTACAGCACGGAGGACGCCGTCCGCGCCCTCCGTGCCGATCCACTGGGTCCCCCCACTCATTAGCCCCCCGGGCCGGCTCCCGACCCCACGACCCGGGTTGGGGGGGTTGGCCCTAGAGCTGCGCAGCCGCACTCGCGGCTATGCGGACTGCGCAGCCGCGGCCAGAGGAAGCGGCCATTTTGGGAGAGGCAGGGGAGCCCGACCCGGGCCGTGGGGTCGTGAGCCGGCCCGGGGGGCTAATGAGTGGGGGGACCCGGCGGATCGGCACGGAGGGCGCGGACGGCGTCCTCCGTGCAGTAAAAGATTATACAGGTAATTAACTTTTTTGACTAATTTGGCCTCGTAAGTCCGTTAAAACAAAAAAAGTATTTGGCTTGAGGAATGCCCTATAAACTATATGAAAGGAACACAATTATGCAATGAGTAAAAGTCTATCTCGGATCCACTTATAAATTGCCGGCGCTATCGCAAGTTCTTGCGATATATGGGGTGATTTTGAAAGCGCTTTCAGAGTGATTTTGGCTTAGAAAAGCGCTTTTCTAAGCGCTTTTGCGGAGTGATTGATTTTTCACTTCCTGACGTTAGTACAATGTATTTATCTAATCACAATTCAAAGCGCCTTTTCTATACCTGTCAAAACACTCAGAAAATGGTACAGGTAACACATTTGCGATTTTTAAAAAATTGCAATGTTTAAATGTAAACACTGTCATAGGAAATCATTACACAAGCATTTTAGAGTGATTTGCAAAATCGCCAGCACTTAAAAAAAATCAGCAAACGCTAATAGTGTGAACAAGCCGTAACTGAAAGGGATATGGAGGTTTCCTTTTAAACAATACCTTTTTCTAAGCATTTTTCTCGAGCGTGTGTATGTATGGTACAGGCACCGCTTTGCCTACTGAAAAGCAGGCGCAACGCGCTGATATGAACCTTCTCATAGAGATTCATTGCACAAGCGTTTTGGGGCGATTTTGAAAATCGCTTGCGTTCGAAAAAAAGGGCAAAAACGCCCCCTGTGTGAACGAGCCCTAACTTCAGTCAGAACACCTGATCTGCATGTTTGTTCAGGGGCTATGGCTAAAAATATTAGAGACACAGGATCAGCAGGAAAGTCAGGCAACTGGTATTATTTTAAAAGGAAAAATCCATATCCTTCTCCGCTTAGGTTCCATATGTCACTGTATCCTGTATGCATCTGTCCCATCGCTGACAAAATTCTGTAACTGTTGTATGTTCTACCAGTGTCTGTGTGGGTTTCCTCCGGGCACTCCGGTTTCCTCCCACATCCCAAAAACATACAGATAAGTTAATTGGCTTCCCCCTAAAATTTACCCTAGACTACAATACATACACTACAACATGCATAGACATACAACTATGGTAGGGATTAGATTGTGAGCTCCTCTGAGGGACAGTTAGTGACAAGACTAGATTCTCTGTACAGTGCTGCGTACGATGTTGGCGCTATATAAATACTAAATAATAACTGTAATTTCATCATAGGGAAGCCTTGTCAGCCATTGTAAAAAAACTAAATAAGGGCTGGTGCACACCGAGCAGGTTTTCTGGCGTTTTTTACAGCCACTTGCGGCTGTGAAACGCTAGGGTAATGCATTTCAATGGGGTGGTTCACACCAGAGCGGGAGGCGTTTTTGCTGAAACGCATACTCCCGGGCTGAGGCATTTTTTGGATTGGAGAGGCGTTTCTGTCTCCAATGTAAAGTATAGGAAAAACGCAAACCACTCTGAAAAACGCCAGTTCAGAGTGGTTTTGCAGGCATTTTTGTTACAGAAGCTGTTCAGTCACAGCTGATTCTTGATCGATCGCAGCACAAAATCTCTTGGGAATCAGCCTTGTGACTTTGCATCCGCCGGCCCTTGCGCTAGATCTTCCCGTCCTGTCCAATTGATACTTTTAATACATTGTTGGGGGAAATTGAATAGAAGTTGATTGATCTGACATTTTGTGGAATAGATTTTCTGTGGATCGTTCTAGCATGCAGGGAATCAAACAAGAAAATTGTTGTGTTTTGGCACCTTCTGGTCTTTGATTCAAAAGCTATTGAGTATTAAACTGAAACTTTAGCTAACACGTTCTCTGTAGTGAATATTATTATTATTATTATTTAGTAGTTATTGTTATATAGTTATAGTAGTTATATAGCGCCAACATCTTCTGCAACGCTGTACAGAGTATATTGTCATGTCACTTAACTATCCCTCAGAGGGTCTCACAATCGAATCCTCTCTCTCTATCTAATGTATATGTATATGTATTTTTTTTTTTCATGTATCGTAATCTAGGGCCAATTTAGTTGAAACCATTTAACTTATCTATATTATTTTGGCATGTGTGAAGAAACCAGAGTGCCCAGAGGAAACCCAGACACGGGGAGAACAAACTTTGCAGATAGTGCCCTGGCTAGGAATCGAACCGGAGATCCAGCCTTGTAAGGTGAGAGAGCTAATCGCTACTCCACCGTGTATAGAGAGCTGCTGTCAATTTTTGTCTGTTACTGATAATCACAGCAGAAAATTTGAGTTTACCGTCTGTATCACACATGGCACTAAAACTAGGTATAGGCATTTGTTTTTGTTGTCTGAAATGGCTGTTGATCATTGTGGCTGACAGTCTACCCAACAGGCTGTAATGGGCTCTTTTGGCTTAGATTAGTAGCATATTGTCCTATGGAGATGTTGAAAGCTGTGAATGGGAAAATAAAAAGGTTGGCTGAAAAATTCCACCTCAGTTGATTGTGTTTAGTTTCTTGTTCAAGAAAATGACAGAGGCCTGTACGGATACCAAACTGTTGTCCAAATCCATTCATTCATTTAACCAAGTGTCAAGAGGTACAACGTTTGTATACTGCTTAAAGAGGAACTCCAGTGAACATTTTACTGTTGGCAGGTGATGTAGCTGCTGCATGGTTTTTGGCAGTTGGAAACGGCTGTAAACAGCTATTTCCCACAAAAGTTCAAACTTTTCTTGTGGGAGGGGTTACTTGTGGGAGGGGTTTCACCACAATATCGGTCATACAGTGCCCCCTGATGGTCTGTTTGTGAAAAGAAATAGATTTCTCATGCAAAAGGGGGTATCAGCTACTGATTGGGATAAAGTTACATTTTTGGTCGGAGTTTCTCTTTAAGTCCTGGTACACACTGAAAATACGCAATCACTAGTATTTAATACGCAATTACTAGTATTTACTGATTACACTTTTTTGACTATTGCGCTTTGCAGTTCCCGTTTAGGGAATTAGAATTGTGACGTAATTGGGCCAGAAACTCGACATGTTTTGCGGATGTCATACAAATTGCAACGCTGCAGTGAGAATGTCAAGTAGGTAAACACTGCATTAGTGCTTTGCCAATCAGCAAGCACAGTGCAGTTGCTCCCAGTGTGAACCAGCCCTTGTTTAAAGCCATGCTTATTTTTCAAACCTGACTCTGCAGAAAGCCATACTAAATATTTTTTGTCTGTACTTATTTGTACAAAAGTACACCACTGCCTGCACAACTCACCATTAGGGAAGTTCAGAGATGTAAATAATTCTGAGTTGATGCAAATTTTTGCAAATTTATGAAATATGAAAATGAGCTCCTCAAATCCCACAGCAGCTTCATTCTGCTGGTTCATTTTCAAGCACAGGTAGTCCTCGGTTTAAGAACAAAATAAGGCTCCCTGCACACTGCATGCAATTCCGATTCCGCTTTTTAATCGGTTTTTACATCCGATTCCGATTTTTAATCTTTACTGCATGCTGCATTTTTTTTTTATCCGTTTTTCTGTTGAATGTATTCAGGGAAAATTGGAATTGGAAAACTGATTTGCAGTGTGCAGGGAGCCTAAGGACTGTACGTTTGCTCTAGTTTCCCTCCTTCCCCTATACTGTAGAATCTCGTTATAGTAAACCACTGGCTAAAGTAAACTCAGTCATCGGGTGCCAACAGTGGCGTAGCTAAGGAGCAGTGGGCCCCGATGCAAGTTTTACAATGGGGCCCCCCAAGCACTCTATACGTAACAATTGATACGGCGCACCAAAACCTGCCAATGGCAACTACAGTGTCAGAGGTGCAAGAAGGGGATGGGGAACAGTTTGTTAAGGATCACCACTATTCAAAGTATCTATAGAAGTGATTATTATGAGCACAGGACCAACAGAGAGCTAATACTGTAGTTGAGGGAGGGCCCTTCGGGGCCCCTCTGGCCCAAGGGCCCCGATGCGGTCGCTACCTCTGCAACCCCTATTGCTACGCCCCTGGGTGCCAACCATTTGCCTGTATGAATATACAATGTATGACCAATTCTTATATAGTAAACTACTTGGCCAGGCCCCTTGAAGTTTAGTATAAAGGGATTCCACTGTATAGCTTCCCTGGTGCCTAGTTCCCATCTTGCCTCCCAGGTGGTGGTAGTGCTTCCTCCATAATATAGCTTCCCTGGTAGTGTTAGTGCTGCTGACACCCCCTCCTCTCCTCCTCTAGTGTCTGCTTCACCTGCATGTTGCGTGATTACACGTGACTGGAGAGAGTGAGATATAGACACGAGAGCATAAGGTGTGCAGAGAGGATACACCGCGATGGACTTCAGTGGATAAGATGAGAGAAGTACTGCTTCTGCTGCACCTGTACTGGGCTGGAGGACACGTCGGGCGTTTGTATCTCGGGCATTCATAAGTCGGGAACTTCCTTTAGGCCTCTTTTCCATGGACAGTTGTTAGGCAGTGAAAGGTCTCTCAAACTCTCACAACTGCTCACTGCTGCCTGGTAACATGCTATGCTATGATATTTGTATGCAAGGCTTTCCATGTCTGGATCCTAAATGTAGCCATACACTGGTGGATTTGCCATCAGATTCGGCCAACAGATAGATCCCTCTCTGATCGAATCTGATCAGAGAGGGATCGTATGGCTGCCTTTACTGCAAACAGATTTTAAATCGATTTCAGCCTGAAACCCGCTGGTCTCCGCTGTCTTCTTCTCCGCTCTGGTCTGGTCTACGGGTCCGGCAGGCTTCACTTCTTCCTGTCTGGGAGAAGTTTAAACAGTAGAGCACCCTCTACTGTTTAAACTTCCTGTCCCGGCAGGAAGTTCAGTGAAGCCAGCCGGACCCGGAGACCAGCGCGGAGAAGAAGACAGCGGAGACCTGGGGAGTCGCGCCGGCGCAGCAGGCAATGTATTGCAACTGTATTGCGTCGGGCACTCAAACACCACTAGCGATGCGCTCCCTACCTGCGGGCGATCGACGGTAATTTCCCGCACGGAGCGATCGATTTGACAGCAGATTCGATCGGCGGGGAATCGGAATAGTGTATGGCCAGCTTAAGGGTGCATACACACATCAGACCATAGTCTTTGGAAAATGAAAGATCACAGACCAATTTTACCCCCTTCCATGTAGTATGAGAGCCATACCTACACAGTCTATTCTGTTAAGCTGAATCCCCCATCAGATAGAAATCTTTGCACGATGCTGCACACAAAGATGCTGTACACATGCAAAAGATCTGTTCCTGCAAAAGATTTGTTCCTGCAAAATGCATTCATAGTCTATGATATCTGCAGATCCTCATACACACCTTGTTTAACAGACATTCATCTGCAGATCAGACAATCATCTGCAGATCTGAAGATCCATCCTGGTGGATCTGATCTGCAGATGAATGTCTGTTAAACAAGGTGTGTATGAGGATCTGCAGATATCATGGACTATGAATGCATTTTGCAGGAACAGATCGTTTGCAGATACTGATCTTTTGCATGTGTACAGCATCTTTGTGTGCAGCATCTTGCAAAGATTTCTATCTGATGGGGAGTTCAGCTCAATAGAATAGACTGTGTAGAGCAGTGGTTCTCAACCTTTTTAGCACATGTACCCCTTTGTGGCTCATCCCTAACCAAATGTACCCCCTGAGGAAAGTGGGTGTGGCTTTTGAAAAGTGGGTGTGGCTGTTACATGGTGTGGGTGGGGTATTGTCCATAGCTTTATTCCCTTCCCAGTGACACGCACGCTATCGGCGTTTACATGTTTGTAAAAAGCATATTGATATCCAAGCACGAGATCGGTCTCTTGGTCGATCGGCTGCCAAAATCGCTTGATGTATGGCCACCTTTAAAATTTTGACACCATAGGCAAAACAATCACAATTGATTGCTATCAGTTTCATGTTTATAAGTGGCAAATGTGTAGAAGTGGCATATGATGATCATGGAACCCTTTTCACCATCCATACACTTCCTTATCCCTACTGAAAGTGTTTCTGAGCCGAAGCTCGGATATAAAATCAGATACTTGCTTCCCTAAAGAGACACTGAAGCGAAAAAAAAATGATGATATTATGATTTGTATGTGTAGCACAGCTAAGAAATAAAACATTAAAAGATCAGATACATCAGTGTAATTGTTTCCAGTACAGGAAGAGTTGAGAAACTCCAGTTCTTATCTCTATGCAAACAAGCCATTAAGCTCTCCGACTAAGTTAGTCCTGGAGAGGGCTGTTACCTGACTTATTATCTCAACTGGTTCTGGACTATTTACTTTTCCTCTGCTAGAGGAGAGGTCACTACTTCACAGACTGCTCTGAAAGACTCATTTTGAATGCTGAGTGTTGTGTAATCTGCACATATTATAGAATGATGCAATGTTAGAAAAAACACTATATACCTGAAAATAAAAGTATGAGAATATTTTCTTTGCTGCTAATCTTCTAGTAATTATTTATAGTACACAACCAATTCACTATATCATATTTTTTTTTCCGCTTCAGTGTCTCTTTAAGGCTAGACGCATAGTGGGAGATAAAAACCTTAAGTTTTCACCGAGCTCCCCCTTATGGTGTAACCCAAACCTACCAGAATTTTTTTCCCTTACTGATCCGGCCTTTTGGGTAAACAGGGGAGTTAAATATATCAACCAGCTATATTTAAACGACTCCATTAAATCATGGTCACACATGGCCGCAGAATTTCACCTCCCTCATGCTCGCTTCTGCTATCTCCAGCTTAGGAATGCTGCCATAGCCCAGTTTGGAGGTCCTGTGGCCCCTTTGTCCCCCGGAAATGTAGAAAAATGGATACTGGTGAAAGACCCTACCAAACTCATTTCTAGCCTTTACTCTAATCTAGTCATATATAAATTTCGCTCCAGAGAAAGCAAAGCCAGGTGCACTTGGTCGGATTGGTGTGAGGAAATTTCCATAATAGAGTGGGCGGATTTCGAAGATACATATATGAAAACTGTTATTGCCTCTAGGGATAAGCTGATTCAGGTACGTCGGTTCCATCAAATTTATTATACCCCTATTCGTCTGAATAAATTTATCCCCAACTCCTCAAATGCCTGTTGGAGCTGTGGCACCGCCCCTGGAACATTTAAACATATGAGCTGGGATTGCCCCCTTATTCAGGCCTTCTGGTCGAAAGTCCTTACATTCATGCAAAATAACTTACATCTTCCGTTTATTTTTTCCTATAAAGTCTGTCTGCTAGGTTTAGTGGAAGATTTACATATCAATAAGCATAAGAAATTGATGATGAGGATTCTTCTCTTCTATGCCAAAAAAACTATCTCCTTAGAGTGGAAAAAACCCTCTGAACCTCCACTTTCCTTGTGGTTCCGCTTAGTCAATCAAGCCCTTCCCTATTTTAAGCTCACCTGGGACAGACGTGGTGCTCTATCCAAATTTTCTAATACCTGGGACCCTTGGATCAACTGCATTGAATCGGCTTCTCCTGATCTAGATATCAACCCTAACATTCTGGACTTTCTGTAGTCACTCTATAATTTTGTGGGATTGGACCCCTGTTGTGATGGTTTTTTTTATACTGTGCCATTCATACCTATCATTTCACAGTCTCTCAGACCATGTATCTTTTATTGAAGAATTTAACCTGGAAATTTGTCTCCAAATGTATTATTCTTATATTAGTCCTGTTATATGGATGATTGCACTCTATCTAACAACGCTGGATTTTATACTAACGTTACTGATTTCTAGTAATTAATATTACTTGACTATGCTCCTGATCAACCCCCCACCCCCTCAAATCGCCCTCAGACCCCCCCCCCCCCCCCCCTAATCACCGTCCGAGTGCATTGTAATTGACTGTGCTGTGATTGTAATTGACTGTGCTGTGATTGTATTTGACTTTGCTGTGATTGTATTTGACTGTGCTGTGATTGTATTAGACTGTGCTGT
The DNA here is from genome assembly GCF_040937935.1 of Hyperolius riggenbachi. Classification (NCBI taxonomy): domain Eukaryota; kingdom Metazoa; phylum Chordata; class Amphibia; order Anura; family Hyperoliidae; genus Hyperolius; species Hyperolius riggenbachi. The sequence continues at coordinate 176,022,791 of NC_090651.1, read as the reverse complement.
GATTGTATTTGACTGTGCTGTGATTGTATTTGACTGTGCTGTGATTGTATTTGACTGTGCTGTGATTGTATTCGACTGTGCTGCGATTGTATTTGATTGTCCCGTGATCTGCTTCGATTGTCCTGTGATTGTTTGATTGCCTCTGAGACCCCACTTCCCAACAACCCCCACCCCCCATCACCTTCCGAGTGCATCAGATTTGATTGTGCTGCGATTGTATTCGATTGTGCTGCGATTGTATTTGATTGTCCCGTGATTGTTTGATTGCCTCTGAGACCCCACTTCCCGCCACACCCAACCCCACCCTCCCCACCACCACCTCCAACCACCACCTTCCGAGTGCATCAGATTTGCTTGTGCTGTGATTGGAGTCGTTTGTGCTGTAATTGTATTTGATTGTCCCGTGATTGTTTGATTGCCTCTGAGACCCCACTTCCCACCAACCCCAATACCTCTCAAATACTCCCTTTTGCTAGGTAGGTGCTCTTTTTTTCTGGGTAGTCTCGGAGGAAAACCCCATAAATTTAGCAATCCACAATGGCAAGAAGGGGGATTTCCGATGAGGAGGTATACAGTTACATGGACCAGTCGGATGAGAGCTTTTGGGAAGACTCATCCGACGAATCATCCGGGTCCGAATTTGAACCTGTGGAAAGCAGTGGTTCTCTGACCGAAAGTGATGACGAGGCTTTGGTCCCGGCTAGAGCCAGGCCTACCAGACCCCATGTCGTTAGACCGCAGGTGGCGCAGGATCCGCCTCAAGGGCAGCAGGGTGGTGCTAGCGCTGATGAGAGTTTTCTTGGTGAGGCAGGCACCAGCAGCGCAGCATCTCCTGGACTTAGTACCAGTACTTCCGTAGACCCTGGTGAAGTGGTAAGCGCCAGCATGGAAGTTGAAACTGGTACGGTGGCAAGTGCAGTAGTACCCCCGCCGCAGTCTATGGGCCCGTAGTACCCATAGACTCCCAGAGGTGCTGGCACATCCAGATTGGCAATCCCCTGATTCCGCCGCACCCGTTGTGCCCCCTTTCACCGCCCAGTCTGGAGTCCAGGTGGCGACAGCTCATCTAGGAACGGCCCTAGACTTTTTGCAGCTGTTCATCACCCAGGTTCTCTTGGACTTAATTGTGGTTGAGACCAACCGTAAAGCCACACAATTCATCACCGAGCACCCGGAGAGCAGCTATGCCCAGCCTTTCCGGTGGAAACCAGTCCAAGTTTCCGACATTAAAATCTTTTTGGCCCTTATCCTTCACTTGGGACTAATGAAACAGAATGTATTGCGGTCGTATTGGTCTACGAACCCAGTACATCATGTTCCCTTGGACCCTGCTGCCATGTCCAGGACACGATTTGAGTCCATCCTGCGCTTCCTGCACTTCAACGACGACGAAACCTGTCATGAAAAGGGCCACCCTGCTTTTGACCGGCTCCACAAAATTTGGCCCCTCATAGACCACCTGTCATCAACATTTGCAGATGCTTATACCCCTGAACAGAACATCTGCGTAGACGAGTCCCTCTTACGCTTTACCGGGCACCTTGGCATCAAACAATACATCCCAAGCAAGCGCGCCCGGTATGGGGTGAAACTGTATAAGCTATGTGAAAGGGCCACAGGCTATACATCTTATTTTAGGGTCTATGAGGGAAAAGACTCAAAATTGGAGGCGGTCGGATGCCCTGACTACCTGGGGAGCAGTAGAAAGGTTGTGTGGGACTTGGTGTCACCCTTGTTCCAGAAGGGGTACCATCTTTATGTGGACAACTATTACACAAGTGTGGCCCTCTATCAGCACTTAAAGTTAGAAGGAATCCGATGCTGTGGCACTGCGCGGCCTAGTCGCCAGGGCTTCCGCCAACGGCTCGTTACCACCAGACTTGAACGGGGGCAGAGGGCCACCTTGCGTACTGACTAGTGTTGGGCGAACACCTAGATGTTCGGGTTCGCGAACGTTCGCCGAACATCGCCGCGATGTTCGGATGTTCGCGCTGAACTCCGAACATAATGGAAGTCAATGGGGACCCGAACTTTCGTGCTTTGTAAAGCTTCCTTACATGCTACATACCCCAAATTTGCAGGGTATGTGCACCTTGGGAGTGGGTACAAGAGGAAAAAAAATTTGAAAAAGAGCTTATAGTTTTTGAGAAAATTGATTGTAAAGTTTCAAAGGAAAAACTGTCTTTTAAATGTGGAAAATGTCATGTTTCTTTGCACAGGTAACATGCATTTTGTCGCCATGCAGTCATAAATGTAATACAGAGAAGAGGTTACAGGAAAAGGGACCGGTAACGCTAACCCAGCACCAGCAGCAGCACACGTGATGGAAGGAGGAGGAGGCACAGGAGGAGAAGGCCACGCTTTTTGAGACACAACAACCCAGGCCTTGCATGAGGACAAGAAGCGTGCGGATAGCATGCTTTTTACCGCCATGCAGTCATAAATGTAATAAAGATGAGAGGTTCCATAAACAGGGACCGGCAACGCTAACCCAGCAGCAGCAGCAGCAGCAGCAGCAGCACACGTGATGGAACAGGAGGAGGCGCAGGAGGAGAAGGCCACGCTTTGAGACACAACAACCCAGGCCTTGCATGAGGACAAGAAGCGTGCGGATAGCATGCTTTGTACCGCCATGCAGTCATAAATGTAATAAAGATAAGAGGTTCAATAAACAGGGACCGGGCGGCAACGCTAACCCAGCAGCAGCAGACGTGATGGAACAGGAGGAGGCGCAGGAGGAGAAGGCCACACTTTCAGGCGCAACTCAGGCCTTGCATGAGGACAAAAAAAATGCGTGCGCAAAGCAATGCAATGAGTAGTTTTCAGGACACAATGGGCTATTCGGAGGAGCTATTCCCACCCCCACAATCTTCTACCTGTGAAAGGTCAATGGAACAGCCACAAATGTTGTGCCCGGATTCACAACCTTTTTCTGTGGAAAATGCACCTCGCACTGAAATGCAAAGCGAGGCCGAGGATGAACATGACGTCAACAACTCAACATGACGCAAAATGGGGGCGGAACAGAAAGCTGCTTTCAATGTTTTGAAGGCCTTAATTGCCTCCGGTGACCAGTTAGATGCATCATTCTGAGCGCGCTCAAGATGGCAGCCTCTCCTTTTACCTGCTCCACACCTTGTCTCGGCTCTGGGAAGCATTAATCACATATATGCACAGAAGGAACAAAAATACTTACAGATTCTGCACCATGAACTCTCTGGCTACAACTGGAACCTTCTGGGAAACGTGGAAGTTTATGGATGGCTAAGTTACAAGCTGGATTGTACTCACCATGAAAGTCATGTGTAGCTGACCTTGGTTTTGGAGTCCTGCATGGGATTGGGAAGCTGACAATCCACACAAACAAACAAAAGCTTTCTCTACTCCTACAAGGACACACAATGGAATAGGATTTCTCCACCTGGATACTCATGAGGTCCGCAGCTTCAAACAAGCAAACACATCAAAAAGCATGTCCATGCAACACAGCAAGCAGATCTCCTACCTTCCCAATGTCCTCTTCCCAAGGTAAGGGAATTCATCCTCCTTCCTCAAACAGCAGTAATATCCTTCAGCTGGCAATCCGTTTTTGCAGACTGTACAAATACTTGAAATGCATTCAGAGGCTGAAATTATATTGACTCCATTGCCTTTCTAAGTAAACCTTAGTAGGCCCCATGCTTCCGCATATCAATGGACTTTTCACACCTCTCCTATTAGATTCACAAGGCCAGCATTTGCTTTTGTCTACCCCCCACTGCTAAACAACAACAATCAAAGGAAGAGCTTACTTAACCCATTCCTTTACAAAGAGCAATGTTAATCTATACAGCCAGCTTCTTACTATCTCTCAGGCCATTGAGAGCTGCATCTCACATTGGGAAAAAACAAGCTAATTTGCTGCAATCTCTAGGGATTTTAAATAAAACGCACAGAGGTAAAAAAGGCGGCCAGGCCCATAAAAAGTGCCACACTCAGACTCAGTCCAACTTCAGGGACCCAGGTCCATTCAAGGGAAAGAACTTTCCAGCGATCTCCAGTGATGTTTACTGGAAATCAGAGGCTGAAAGTAGCAGAAGTCACCATGTCCCTAGTCAGAGATGCAGTAACACCCCGGCAGTGAACCCAGTCGCCATTGCTAATCCCCATGCAGTCACGGCATTGCTCTGCAATGCCCGCTCTATAAACAATAAGACAGCCATTATTGCGGACCTTATTCAGACATGCGATTTTTCATGCATCACAGAAACCTGGATTGATGCCAATGCGGGCCCCACATTGGAAGCAACCATCCCATACAATTACTCAGTCCTAAGTGAGGGAAGACGAGACCGCAGAGGAGGGGGTGTAGCAATTTGTGGCAAAACAACTCTGCAGCTCAGAGCCCTGAATGTTGGCTCAACAAAGTCCTTTGAATGTATAGGTGCCCAGATCTCAGCTGGTAAAGGCTTCAAAATTTTAGTGGTTTATCGTCCCCCCGGAGATGCTGACCCTTTCCTACAGGAATTCCCAGAATTTCTGGCCATGCTGACTCTGTCTTATCCGAGATGGATCATCCTTGGTGACTTCAACGTCCGGGCTGATAACACTCAATCACAAGATGCAAATGAACTAATAAATCTCATGGGTGGACTAGGCTTCACACAAGTTGTAAAATCAGCTACCCACAGAGGAGGGCATACGCTAGACTTACTGTTCCACCTTGGAATGGACATTAGTAACATAACAGTAACCCCAGTGGTGTGGTCAGACCATCACATAATACAGTTTACTATTGAACATCACCCTATCAAGCAGCTCCCTAAAGAAACAATCAAAACCCGTCCCCTGAGTAAATTAACACCGAAGAGGATAACTGCCAACCTGGATTTTACAAATCTGCTCCACAGTCAAATGGACCCAAACACTCTAGTAACCCAGTACAACACCACGATATATGAAACACTTGACAGTATTGCCCCATGGCGCACCAAATCAGCAACCAAAAAGCAGAAAGCTAATTGGTTTGACAAAACCATCATGGATCTAAAAAAGAAAGGGCGCAGACTAGAAAGACAGTGGCGTAAATCAGGGTCTGAGGAGCACAAATCTAGCCTAGTTCAACACCTCAGACAATACCAACAAGCAATAACCAAGAAAAAATCAGACTTTATCTCGCACAAAATATCTACAGCCAACAACAGAGCTGCTCAACTCTTCCACACAGTGGAATCACTCTGCAATCCTTCCTGCCTAAAAGCCCCAACCACATACTCCAGGGAAAGGTGTGAAGAATTCTCTGCCTTCTTCACAAACAAGGTGTCTACCATCCGTGCCAGCATTACACCAACTACATCAATTGACCACTGGACGTTGCATATGCCTACTACCGTACCACCATGGCAAGTCTTTGACACTCTGAGTGTAGAAGATTTTGGAATTCTCATTCAAAGTCTCCGCCCCACTACCTGCGACCTGGATCCTGGCCCAACTGGATCCTTAATGCAGTGCCCAGAGCTGATCAGGCCAGCACTTCACAAAATCACTCAGTGCTCCTTGCAAAGTGGTCTTTTCCCAGAAGAACTAAAGAAAGCAATCATAAAAATCCTCCTAAAGAAACCATCACTAGATCCTGAATCTGTAACCAACTACAGACCTGTGGCGAACTTACCATTCCTATCAAAAGTTATCGAGAAAGCAGTCGCCAACCAGCTAGAAGCCAGGCTTACAGATAACAACATCTTTGATACTTTTCAGTCAGGATTCAGGAAAAGGCACAGCACTGAAACAGCATTAGTCCGAGTAATGAATGATCTACTTACTGCAAGGGACAAGGGTGATTGCTCAGTTCTGATTCTTCTTGACTTGTCAGCAGCATTTGATACTGTGGATCATGAAATTCTTATCCAGCGACTGAAGAATTACTGTGGCCTAAGGGGTACTGTTCTTAGATGGTTTCAGACCTTCCTATCTGGCAGGACACAGCAAGTATGTCTGGGCACACACTACTCTAATCCAGTGCCACTTGCCTATGGAGTTCCACAGGGTTCTGTACTATCACCATTACTCTTTGCAGCCTACATGCTCCCACTGGGCAAAATAATCCAGAACTATGGCCTAGGATACCATTGTTATGCAGATGACACACAACTGTATCTGTCCTTCAAGCCTGGCACCCAAGACCCATCAGCATCCATAAATGCGTGTCTAGTGGATTTACAAAATTGGATGAACACCAGCTGGCTGAGGCTGAACTCTGACAAAACAGAGGTGTTGGTGGTAGGTGGTCCACATATGATGGATAAAGTTCAAAACGCTCACCACCTCAAACTAGCAATTGGGGGAGATACTGTACAGTATAAAGACTCTGTGCGAAACCTTGGGGTGATCCTGGATGGAAATCTAAAACTCAGACAGCAGGTATCAGCTGTCGTCAAGTCTTCCTTCTTCCATCTAAGAAATATAGCGAAAATCAAACACCTTATCCAGGCTGAAGACCTACCTGCCCTGGTTCATGCATTTGTATCCTCCCGCCTAGACTACTGCAACGCCCTGTTCATCGGATCTACAGATAAGGCTCTGCGCCCCTTACAGCTAGTACAGAATGCTGCAGCCAGACTCCTAGCCAATGCCCCCCGCAGCTCACACATCACCCCAGTACTGCAAACTCTTCACTGGTTGCCAGTAAAATGGAGAATCAATTTTAAGATCTGCCTGCTGACATTCAAGGCTCTACACCACATGGGACCCAAATACATAGCGGATCTATTGGAACTTTATGCCCCTTCACGCACCCTCCGCTCTGCCAACAAGATGAAGCTGGTTATTCCCAGGATACACGTAACATTTGGTGCTCGGGCCTTTTTCATACGCAGCCCCTACTCTATGGAACTCACTTCCACAATCAGTACGAGAGGCTCCTTCTCTGGACAGCTTTAAAAAAAAGGCTAAAAACTCACCTCTTTTCCCGAGCCTTTGAGACTGCATAATGCAGGGTCGCAGCGCTTTGAGTCCCCAGGGAGAAAAGCGCTATATAAATATTATTGTTATTGTTATTGTTATCATTCATCACACCCAAATCCCAGAGCAATGTGTGCAGGAATTTTAATCGCAGGAGGTGTACCGAGATCATCTGGACAAAGTGACAAAGTGACAAAGTGACAAGTGACAAAGTGACAAGTGACAAAGTGACCAGTGACAAAGTGACAAGTGAGAGGTTGTTCTGGGGAGCTCTACTCCACTGCACACAGTCACATATGAGGAGAGGTCTCGTCGGGACTGCTGATCCTCCTCAGCTTGCTCAAAGCCTTGAGGGTTCCTGAAGATCCTCTGCTTGGAGTTCGCCGGGGTTCAGCTTGGTGTCGGGGTCGGCGGCGTCCTCCTTACTCCAACGTGGCAGATCTTCTGTTGAAGGAAAAAAAAAACATTTTTTAAAGTCCAGTACCACTTCTGAAGGACTCACCAAGAGATGCAGGAGCGCTTCAATGTAGCGCACCATCGCTCGCTGGGTGATGTCCCTCCCTACGCACTGGAATTCTACGCTGCACATGCTAGCACGCTTTTGTGCAGTGCCGAGGCGCATTCCAGCAGCTAGCTACCAAGCTTCTGTGGATCTGATTGGGCCACCATGTTGGATCTCTGCCAAGTCCTCCAAAATTTTGAGCAATCCACGTTGCTTGTGACTGAGCAGTGACAACTCTACAGTCAGCATTACAATACCACTGCTGTGTTTACTGAAGAAATCAATGTTGAAGATGGAAACCGCTGGCATGATGCAAGTGGGGGAATCTGAAGATGAAAACGATCAGCGTGATGATACCAACATCAGGCAACCTGCCTCAGGAAACGCTGGTCCCAGCTATGACAAAGTACAGGACGAGGAACAGCTGGAGTTGGAGCAGGAATTGGATGCCCCCACTGCCGAGGGACAGAGCAGTGCACGTTGGACTTCCACAATTTAGCAGGAATGGACAGCAGAAGAGTAAGAAAGTGATGCTGGTGACGAATATGGTGCATCACAACAATCACAACGCTCACAAGAACATGAAGACAGAGGAGTCTGGCAGGATTCTCTGGCACACATGGCTCAATTCATGCTAGACTGCATTGAACGCGGCCCGCGCATTATTCACTATTCATTATTATTCATTATTCTGGACAACACCAATTACTGGGTTTATACCCAGTTTATACAAACACAATGTTAAAAAACTGATTGAAGAAAGTGTCAGACAGGTCAAAAATGGAACAATTCCAGCAGGCCCTTGAGGATGGAGACTTTAGAGAGGAGATTGACATCCTCCTCCTTCTCTAGCCAGTTGTACGCCGACAGACTGACTTCAGCAAACCCAGGAGGACCAGGAGGGCAGCAAAGAACACAAGCTGCTGCTAGTGCCCAAAAGGGAATGGTATTGGCAGTGTCCTTGGAGTGGGAACATTTTCTGACACCCATGCAGCAGCCCACAGAACAGCAATCGGGCAGTTCCACGTCCTCCAACACCAATCGCCTAAAGAAGATGGTCAAGGACTACATGTCAGATGGCGTAGCTGTGTTGAACAATCCATCTGCAGACAGACGGTGAGTGTGACAGCACAGAAGGACCATGGCAACTCACTCATAGTACCACAGTTTGATAGTGCTGCCCAAAAAATTATATGGATCCGTGGACCCGGGCAGTACTGGGAAGTAGGAACGCAGATTTTAGTACCTAAACACACGATACAACATGTTTTCCGGGGTCGGACTCTGAGGCACATACAGATGGTCCCGATCATCATCCTCATCATACAACTCTTCTCCTGAGTCTGACCCACCCACCACCTCTGCCACCCCAACATCCCCAGACACAGACCCCTCATCGTCCTCAACATTAACTTGGGATGCTGGCCTGAGCCTGACCTCCTCCTCCACATCAGGCCCCATCATCTCCTCAATGGCAGCCCTCAATAATCGCTCTGGCGCCGGACCGATGGACACAACGTTCTCCTCCGGGGAGGGCTGCTGCTGACCACTGGCTGCTGGGGTGGATGTTATAGCTTGCGTGGGGCGTTGGCTGTTGTTGGGAGTGCTGCTCACAGCGGAGGTCTCTGAGGAACTCATGGTGAGCTCATATAGTGGTTGACGTTGAGTGGAGTATTACTGATCCCAGCAATATACACACTGACTGGCAGAGTACGCAATGCTATATAGTGGTTGACGGTGAGTGAAGTACTACAGATCCCAGCAATATACACAGTGACTGGCAGTACAATGGTATGGGTGGGTGAGCAGAGTACTACAGATCCCAGCAATGCTATATAGTAATGGGGTGACTGAGTGAGCGGCAGTGTACTACTGTTCCCAGAAGACACAGAGTGGCAGTAAACACAATGCTATATAGTGTGGCTGAGCGAGCGGTGTACTACTGTTCCCAGCAGACACAGAGTGGCAGTAAACACAATGCTATATAGTGTGGCTGAGCGAGCGGTGTACTACTATTCCCAGCAGACACAAAGTGGCAGTAAACACAATGCTATATAGTGTGGCTGAGCGAGCGGTGTAGTACTGTTCCCAGCAGACACAGAGTGGCAGTAAACACAATGCTATATAGTGTGGCTGAGCGAGGTACACAGAGTGGCAGTAAACACAATGCTATATAGTGTGGCTGAGCGAGGTACACAGAGTGGCAATAAACACAATGCTATATAGTGTGGCTGAGCGAGCGGTGTACTACTGTTCCCAGCAGACACAGAGTGGCAGTATACACAATGCTATATAGTGTGGCTGAGCGAGCGGTGTAGTACTGTTCCCAGCAGACACAGAGTGGCAGTAAACACAATGCTATATAGTGTGGCTGAGCGAGGTACACAGAGTGACAGTAAACACAATGCTATATAGTGTGGCTGAGCGAGCGGTGTACTACTATTCCCAGCAGACACAGAGTGGCAGTAAACAGAATGCTATATAGTGTGGCTGAGCGAGGTACACAGAGTGGCAGTAAACACAATGCTATATAGTGTGGCTGAGCGAGCGGTGTACTACTATTCCCAGCAGCGACACAATGACTGGGGGGACCCTGGCTAGCGTGGCTGGAGCGCGAACTACCCTGCCTGCCTACCCAAAGCTAAACCCACAGACAAATGGCGGAGATATGACGTGGTTCGGGTATTTATTTACCCGAACCACGTGACAGTTCGGCCAATCAGAACGCGTTCGGGTCTGAACCACGTGACCCGTTCGGCCAATCACAGCGCTAGCCGAACGTTCGGGGAACGTTCGGCCATGCGCTCTTAGTTCGGCCATGTGGCCGAACGGTTTGGCCGAACACCATCAGGTGTTCGGCCGAACTCTAACATCACCCGAACAGGGTGATGTTCTGCAGAACCCGAACAGTGGCGAACACTGTTCGCCCAACACTAGTACTGACGTCGTGCTCGCGGTGAAATGGAGGGACAAGAGGGACGTTTACTTTCTGTCGACCATTCACACAGACACGACAGTCCAAATTCAACGGGCAACTGAGGTCATTGAAAAGCCCCTTCTCGTCCACGAACATAATGTCAACATGGGAGGGGTGGACCTCAATGACCAGAGGTTAGCGCCCTATTTAGTTTCCCGGAAAACAAGACGCTGGTATAAGAAAGTGTCTTTTTATCTGATTCAATTGGCAGTTTACAACAGCTTTGTTCTCTACAGTAAGGCTGGGAGAACTGGATCTTTCCTTCAATTTCAGGAACAGATCGTTCTGGACCTCCTGTATCCAGGAGGTGCCAGGGCCCCCCCCTCCCAGATGCAACTAGCCGACTGCATGGAAGGCATTACGCCTATCAGATTCCGTGTTCCCCAGGTCAACGCATCCGAAGAAAATGTTGTCGTGTCTGCAGCAGTGCTAGAAGAAGGAATGACACCAGTTTTTATTGTCCCAAATGTCCTGACCAGCCTGGCCTATGCATAGGGGAGTGCTTTGAGAGGTACCACGAGCAGGTACACTATTAGAACCTAGGGAACTCCAGACACAGGAGTAGGCACACACTCAGTGGTCTTTCGTACATTGTCCCAGGGGGAGGAGAGGTAAGCTTGAAAACCAAACAGGTAAGCATAAAAGTCGGAAGAAGGATCGGTTTCCATGCTTGATATTGCTGATCTGTCCTGGGTTGGCGATATAAGACGGCATGTTTGAATTTCCCTTGAGTGTGGACACCCCCGGTTTATATGTGATTTACTTTGGGCCTATGATGATGCTTTAATGCCACACAGAGTCATCTCTATTGGCAGGCATATTGCTGTATACTACAGGCATAATGCTGTATACTAAAGTTCTGAGGCCCAGTCACATAAGTTGGTGGCTCACCCTGAGTGCAGGGTGGCACGGGGTGTCTCTCTCCTGAGGTTATCACTGCCATTGATGTGGAGGAAGATCTGCCATAGATGTGGAGCAAGGTATGTTTGCCGTTCATTTTTCCTTTCAGCCCAGAGTGCATTACCCGTATACCCAATATAAGGAGTATAGCAGAAACTCCTAATACAGGCCATACATGTAATGATTGCAGAGACCCTAAAATGCCAGGACAGACTCCACAAATGACCCCATTTTGGAAAGAGGACACCCTAAAGTATTATGTGAGGTGCACGGTGAGTTCATAGAAGATTTTAGTTTTTGTCACAAGTTAGCAGAATTTTTTTTTTTTTTTAACAAAGTGTCATTTTCCGTTAACTTGTGACAAAAAATAATAAAATTTTCAATGACCTCACCATTCCCCTCATGGAATACCTTGTGTATTCTTTCCAAAATGGGGTCATTTGTGGGGTTTAACTGTCCTGGCAAGTGGGCGGGGTACTCATTGGACTCTGGGCCTCTTAGCGCAGTTAGGGTGCAAAAAAGTGCCAGACATGTGGTATCGCCGTACTCAGGAGAAGTGGTATAATGTATTTTGAGGTGTTTACATATACCCATGCTGGGTGGGAGAAATACCTCTGTTAATGACAATCTTTTGATTTTTTTTTTTTTTTACACACAATTGTCCATTTACAGAGATTTTTCTCCCACTCAGCATGGGTATGTGTAAAAATACACCCCAAAACACATTGTACTACTTCTCCCGAGTACGGCGATACCACATATGTGGCACTTTTTTGCACCCTAACTGCTAAGGGGTCCAAAGTCCAATGAGTACCTTTAGGATTTCAAGGGTCATTTTGCTGCATTTGGTTTCCAGACTACTCTTCACGGTTTAGGGCCCCTAAAATGCCAGGGCAGTATAGGAACCCCACAAATGACCCCATTCTAGAAAGAAGACATCCCAAGGTATTCCGTTAGGAGTATGGTGAGTTCATAGAAGATTTTATTTTTTGTCACAAGTTAGCGGAAATTGATTTTTATTGGTTTTTTTCACAAAGTGTCATTTTCCGCTAACTTGTGACAAAAAATAAAATCTTCTATGAACTCACCGTACTACTAACGGAATACCTTGGGGTGTCTTCTTTCTAAAATGGGGTCATTTGTGGGGATCCTATACTGTCCTGGCATTTTAGGGGCCCTAAACCGTGAGGAGTAGTCTTGAAACGAAATGTCGCAAAATGACCTGTGAAATCATAAAAGGTACTGATTGGACTTTGGGCCCCTTAGCGCAAAAAAGTGCCACACATGTGGTATTGCCGTACTCGGGAGAAGTAGTATAATGTGTTTTGGGGTGTATTTTTACACATACCCATGCTGGGTGGGAGAAATACCTCTGTAAATGACAATCTTTTGATTTGTTTTACACACAATTGTCCATTTACAGAGATATTTCTCCCACCCAGCATGGGTATGTGTAAAAATACACCCCAAAACACATTGTACTACTTCTCCCGAGTACGGCGATACCACATGTGTGGCACTTTTTTGCAGCCTAACTGCGCTAAGGGGTCCAATGAGCACCTATAGGCTTTACAGGGGTGCTTACAATTTAGCACCCCCCAAAATGTCAGGACAGTAAACACCCCACAAATGACCATTTTGGAAAGTAGACACTTCAAGGTATTCAGAGAGGGGCATGGTGAGTCTGTGGCAGATTTCATTTTTTTTTTTTCACAAGTTAGAAGAAATGGAAACCTCTTCTTTTTTTTTTTTTTTTTTTTTGGTCACAAAGTGTCATTTTCCGCTTACTTGTGACAAAAAATATCTTCTATGAACTCACTATGCCTATCAGTGAATACTTTGGGATGTCTTCTTTCCAAAATGGGGTCATTTGGGGGGTATTTGTACTATCCTGGAATTCTAGCCCCTCATGAAACATGACAGGGGGTCAGAAAAGTCATAGATGCTTGAAAATGGGAAAATTCACTTTTTGCACCATAGTTTGTAAACGCTATAACTTTTACCCAAACCAATAAATATAGGCTGAATGGGGTTTTTTTTTAATCAAAAACCTGTTTGTCCACATTTTTCGCGCTGCATGTATACAGAAATTTTACTTTATTTGAAAAATGTCAGCACAGAAAGTTAAAAAAATCATTTTTTTGGACAAAATTCATGTCTTTTTTGGATGAATATAATAAAAAGTAAAAATCGCAGCAGCAATCAAATAGCACCAAAAGAAAGCTTTATTAGTGACAAGAAAAGGAGCCAAAATTCATTTAGGTGGTAGGTTGTATGAGCGAGCAATAAACCGTGAAAGCTGCAGTGGTCTGAATGGAAAAAAAGGGTCTGGTCCTTAAGGGGGGTAAAGCCCACGGTCCTCAAGTGGTTAAACGCTTCTATATACCACCAGGGCGCCTCTTTAAACCATTTAGTATAATAACAGTAAAATTAACTGTTTATTTCCCACACCAAAATATTACCCAAATAAAATTTTTAATGGAGAGAGGAAAAAAAGACATAAATAGTTACCTAAGGGTCTGAACTTTTTAAATGTGCATTTGAAGGGGGTGTACTACGAACATTTTCTAAATTATAAGCTGACAGTAAGTAACTACAGTGTGACCCTCACTGATAAGAAATTCCAACTGTAAAACACTTCCCTAGCAGAAAATGGCTTCTGAGAGCAAGAAAGAGGTAAAAAAGGGGAATTTCTTATCAGTAAGGGTCACACTGTAATCACTTCCTGTCTGAGTCAGGACTGAGTCAGCCACTTGCATACCTGATATTTAACTCTTTCAGGCAGAGAAAGAAAACATGAACACAGCATAGTTATTTATGTGCCTGGCACTGTACATACACATCTCATCATGTCACATGTCAGTTCGGGTATCCTTTAAGTAAGGGCCCTTTTCCACAGGCAGATTATTAGGCAGTAAAGACTATAAAGGCCCTTTCACACAAGAAGTTAAGCAGTGAAAAGACTGTTGAACGCTCACAACTGCTTGCTGCTGCCTGGTAAATGTTTGCAGCTGCTTGGTAACTGCTCTCTAGCACATGCTTCAGTGGCATGTGGAAAAGGGCCCTTACAATAGCAGACTGGGTGCTTTAGGCCTCTTTTCCACGGGCACGGGCAGTTGAACTGTGTGCTCAGCAAGCAGTTACCAGGCAACAGCAAGCAGTTGAGTTTGAGAAGCATTTCACTGCCTGTCAACTGCCCGTGAAAAAGAGGCCTTAAAAGGAAGGTGATGCCTGAAATAGGCAGTTGAAAGATACAAATAAGTATCAACCACTGCGCAGTGGTCCATATGAGAGCATAGCATATGGAGTAAATCAATCGGTCGATGATGCAGCAGAGGAAGGAGTGCTAGATGCAAAAGAAGACGATTGCTTAAGAGTTAATTCATACAGGGTCCCGGTATTTTATTTGATCCCAAAAGTTCATAAAAATCTAAATAGGCCCCCAGGGAGGCCAATTGTCAGTGCCATCAATGGCCCCACAGAGAAGTTGGCCATTTGGATTGATGGAAAGATTAAAAGGTTGGTTGCATCCCTGCCCTCATACGTACAGGATTTGAGAGCTGTGCTGCGGTTGATCGGTGACTTAAGGATTGAGCCTGGTGATCTCCTCGTTGGGATAGATGTGGAGAGTCTATATCTCTCTACATCTGTCCGACACGAGGTAGGCCTGGATGCCCTGAGGTTCTTTCTTACTGCTGCTTATCCCAATATGCCTGTGCACACAATGATTTCGTGGTACAGGCCATGAGGTACGTCCTGGAGCACAATTGCTTTTTGTTCAGTGATACCCACTATAGGCGAAGTACGTCGATGGGTGCGTCGTGCGCACCTGCCTATGCTTGTTTACATCTAGGCTTGTGGGAAAGGAAAGATGTGTATACGCAACCTGAATTCGACATACATGTTAAAATGTGGCTCCGTTTTATTGATGATGTGCTGGTGGTGTGGAGGGGGAGTGAGACTGAGTTGGAGACATTTTTGGACCATCTCAATGTCAACCAGCGAAGTATACATCTCATATACTCATATAGTCTAACAGGCATTGCTTTCTCGGACTTGAGTGTTGTGAAGGATGGTAATGTGTTGCGGACTACTACATACCGCAAGCCCACAGCTGGAAACACCCTCCTCCACGCCATCACCCATCTCACCTCATTAGAGGGATCCCTAGAGGTCAGTTCCTCTGCATTAGGAGGAACTGCTCCAGTGAGAAGGATTTCCAGCCAAGGAAATGTATGATCGGTTCAGAGATCGTGGGTATGGACATGAGGCATTGTGCTCTGGTGCAGAGAAGGCCCTCCAAACCCCACATGTTGAATTGTTACAAAAACATGATAAAAGTCAGGTGAAGGCTAGACAAGGAAGGGCTTCCTGTTCTAGCTTTATTTCCTCCTATAATTCCAACTGGTCCCACATACGCAACATATTGAGTCGGCATTGGTCGGTGTTGCAGGTCGATCCGGTGTTTGGGTTCATCGTCGGTGACAAACCACCTTTGGTGGCCCGATGTGTACCCAATTTACGAGATTGACTCGTACACTCCGATTTATTGCCACAATCAAATTGGCTGGCAGGATTCAATACAAAAGGAATGTACAAGTGTGGTGCATGTTCAGCGTGTGAATATGTGGATGTTGCAAAAACCTTTCAGGCACCAAATCAAATGAAAGAGTGGAAGATTCAGTCTTTCATTAATTGCATCTCAGAATGGACAGTGTAAATTATACAATGCCCGTGCCCTAGGTTATACGTAGGCATGACAACAAGGAAATAAAAAAAAAAAAAAAGGATTTCGGAACATCTGAGTAACAAACTGTGGGAGAAAGCCAAATGAGGAATATCGAAGCTCAGTAGCTGAACACTTTTGTGAGACCCATGGGGGTCTAAAGAATGGATTTTGGTTTAAGGGCATATACAAACCTCAAAGTAATAGAAGAGGTGGTGACAGAGAAAAGTGGTTGCTGCAACAAGAGGCAAAATGGATTTATCTATTGGACTCCCTAACACCCACCAGCTTGAATCAAGAATTAAACTTTGCCCCCTTTCTGTAACTGGGTAAATGAAGGATAACTTTACCATCTGTCCAAAAATTGATATGGAACAGATTTGATGCAGAGCAAATGCTCAACATGCAGTGAGTGTCACGGAACAGCCGTGAGAAACGTGGGCGAATTGGAAGGATCCGCGCAGTCCACTTTGATCGCTCTCTGGCTAAATTTGTGCAGTCATTGCAGTAATCAGAAACCAACATTCCTGTTTTTTTTTTTTTTTTTTTAATAAAGACAGTTCCTTCCCCCCCAAAAGGCAGGAGCCAGATGCAGCTGTCCCTGGCATCAAGCTGTGCTGATGGCCCATCCATCAGATAGAGCTGATACGCAGCATGACAGATCCAATTTAGTTGGGAAAAGTTAGACACTCTGGCTACAATCCCAGCAGGGGAGCTGACACGTAGCTTGCTGCCCCCAAGCTTCAAAAGAGCCTTCACTTAGGAATGACCTGCTGTAAATCCCAGATGTATATCATATTCCATAAACTGCTATATGTGTCATATTTTCTGTATTGCCAGGCTGGCAGACCCTCCAAACTAACAGAGTATGATGGGCCCTGTCTGGCGCTGGTTCTGAGGAAGTTTCAGAACATTCTGAGGTAAAGACTGCCAGTTAGGCAGTTCGAAAGTGCCCTGATGATACCACAGGGGTCCCACCCCTAATGTTTGGTATCGGGCTGCTGGGTAAATCGAGACAGACCTGAAAATGTTAGTAAATCTGCCCTGACCTGTACGGTTCTGTGAGATAGAGCCCATATCTGGTTAGATATGATTTCTGGTCCCCAGGACAAGGGGAGGACTCATCTCATATTCTAAGGGGGTGTGTGGCTCCCCGCCCTCACTCCCTCCTACTGGATCAGGAGCATAAGAATGGTAGAGGAGCCAAACTCAGTGTCCTCCACTTTGAACATCTTCCTGAACTACATCCTTGCCAGCTTGAGGACATGCTGGCATCTGGTTTGTTTGGACTTTGCTACTGAACTGAACCAAGAACTTTATGATTTTCCCAGAACAGACATATTTCCACAAACCCTAAGTATTTTCTCCCTTTTTATTTCATACTGGCTATTAATGTTTCAATATGTGTTGATTTTAATGATTGTCTGTATATATTATTTATTTATATTGCACGTAAATAAAGACTTTATCAAAGTCGTTTACTGTTCCGCTACACCTGCTATACAGCCATACACAAACAGAACCCAGACTTCTGGAGAGACGCTACTATTGTATTGTTGTTCGCTAGACAGAATAGAGTGTTTAACCGTTTTTTATTGCATGCCTAGAAATAGCTAGTTAGTGGGTGCTCCTAGGCCCAGGAAAGCAGAAGTGGTGGCAGATACCCTGAAATAGTGTGTAAGTTGTAATTACAGTACCTCACAGGCTCCCTTCTAGTCGGGCTGCTGCCCAAATTCCGTTGGTTTCTGCCCACTGATCGCGACCACAGCTTGCATGATTGGTGTGCTGAAACCGATTGGAAGGCAATTAGCGTTCCGACCGCCAGGGCTCCTGTGACAGTGAGTACCTTGGAGACTCTGAAGTTATAAGATGCAGGTGTGATAGATAGCTTGTATGCTGTCAGCTTACTCAGCGCTATATCTAATTGTAGACTCAGTGTATGATGTTGTGATTGATTTCTGGAGCCGCAGTGATGAGATTGGAGACGATCCGGAGCTGATGTCCTGTGATGTCAGTAGGCATGCCCCACAAGTGTGCACGTAGTGGCGTATAAATCACTGCCACGCCAGGCATCCTGGCGAAGCTTGCAGTGGGCGAGTGCAACGCATCGATGGGCGGGGCTTCATCTTGACATGCGTCTTGAGCGCTCCTACTAGCCAGCCGGCCATGCTGCAGTGAACGGAACTCTGTATTATTTACGCTTCCCACAGAGTCCACGCTTCCGGGTTGAGCAAATTGGATAACTAGCAAGGCCGGGGCAAGATGAGTGGATGACTCGGTCTGTCGATCGGGTGGTAAGATCTCCTTGTCATGCAACTGTGCTGTGTATAGCTGGGAGGAATTTAAGCAATATGAGCCTGGAAACGGCATATAGTCACCCCTGATGCTTATTCAGCAGCCACTTTTTCCACACTCTGAGGACATTAAGGAATGGTACCAGAGTGAATGGAGCGTGTGCTGAGCATTGTGGTGTGGTGGAGCGCTCCGCATTATTTTAATTTGTTTTTAGGGCAGGGTTAGTGATTACTGTACTCATCAATTTACAATAAAGGTGTTTAATATATGAAAGTCCTTAAGCAGCAAGTTAATTTTCTTTCTTACTGTACATGTTTGCCATACATGCAGCTGCTCCTGTTTGTATACAGTTACAGTTTTCATTAACTGGTGAGTGAGATAGACAGATTTATTGTTGTAGATTAGTGCATCTGCACACACAGTGAGGTAAAGACTTATGGTAGCCATACACTGGTCGATTTGCCATCAGATTCGACCAACAGATAGATCCCTTTCTGATCGAATCTGATCAGAGAGGGATCGTATGGCTGCCTTTACTGCAAACAGATTGTGAATCGATTTCAGCATGAAACCGTTCACAATGTGTGGGGGTGGTGGTGCCCCCCGCATACATTACCTGCTCCGCCGGTGCGACTCCCCAGGTCTCCGCTGTCTTCTTCTCCGCTCTGGTCTGGTCTGGTCTCCGGGTCTGGCATGCTTCACTTCTTCCTGTCTGGGGGAAGTTTAAACAGTAGAGCGCCCTCTACTGTTTAAACTTCCTGCCGGGACAGGAAGAAGTGAAGCATGCTGGAGACCAGAGCGGAGAAGACAGCGGAGACCTGGGGAGTCGCGCCGGCGGAGCAGGTAATGTATTGCGTCGGTCGTCGGGCACTCGAACGCCGCTAGCGACCCGCTCCCTACCCGCGGTAGATCGACGGTAATTTCCTGCTCGGAGGGATCTAACTATTTCAGGACGAAATAGATAGAAATGTAGCGTGAACGATGTGACAGCAGATTCGATCCCAGTGATCGAATCTGCTGTCGATCGGCGGCAAATTGGCCTAGTGTATGGCCAGCTTTAGAGTATAGTTTGGTGCCAAGAAGAGCTGATAACTACAGTAAGTGGCTCTGGGAACAAAACATTGAAATTTTGGGTCCATGGCCACAAAACTCTCCAGACCTTAATCCAATTGAGGGTAGTAAAGATGATAGGTCAGCACACCAGCTTCTCAATGAGCATGAATTTATTTCCAGATCACATGTCAACACAAAGTTAACAATTGTTTCGGGGCCACTCAGGGTCCCCTTCCTCAGAACAGTGCAGACAAACAGTATCATAGGTAATGCACCAAACATAAATACACACCAAGTGCTAATCAGTAACACCCCTGATAATCCGAACCACCCCTTTCAATTAGATATAAACATTTCCTGATTATGCCATCTAGAATGAATCAAGGCTCAAATCCACTATACATGGAATAAATGCAACATCTGTCGATAAAAGTAATCATGTATACTATAATGTCTCAATTCTATATCCATATACAGCACCAACATTAGTTGGTATTTCACTGTCACTCACCCACAGGTTTAAATCCATTGGAGCAGGAGATCCGCGCTGCGACACCCCATATCGCCGCTGCAGCCGTTAGACTCCATGCTGGCAATGGCTGCCATGGCAACCTATTACCCAGAAGCCAATCCGCGTATCTAACCAATCACCGCACACCAATCCGAGCTTGGTGTGACGCGTGCGCGGCTCCGACGTCAATCAGCGTCATGCGTACCTGCATGGTCACCAGCGTAGGTCGCCGTGGCCATAGCAACGCACGACGCCTACAGACTCCGCCCATCGCTCCATGGTAACCCGGTAACATGGTTACCAGCGAGTGTCATACTGGCAACAGTAACGTGCGGCACCTAAAAGCTCCGCCCATCACTCCATGGTAACGCGGAAAGCTAAGCGATCCTGCAAGGGAGATTGACAAAAACCTTCAAACTCCCTGCATCCGGGGCTCCGCGCTCTATGGGTCACTGGAGTATAAATCCTCCGCTGCCAGGCCCATAAAGGACTCACCCTGAGATGGTAATGTGCAACAAAAAATTGCACAACACCCATCCCGTCATTCTCCTGCACAATGGATACAATAAACATCAGTGGGAGAGATGTCATTGACAACCAAATGTCCTAATACCCATATGACAGTATGACAGTATGCCAGTATGACACTCGCTGGTAACCATGTTACCGGGTTACCATGGAGCGATGGGCGGAGTCTGTAGGCGTCGTGCGTTGCTATGGCCACGGCGACCTACGCTGGTGACCATGCAGGTACGCATGACGCTGATTGACGTCGGAGCCGCGCACGCGTCACACCAAGCTCGGATTGGTGTGCGGTGATTGGTTAGATACGCGGATTGGCTTCTGGGTAATAGGTTGCCATGGCAGCCATTGCCAGCATGGAGTCTAACGGCTGCAGCGGCGATATGGGGTGTCGCAGCGCGGATCTCCTGCTCCAATGGATTTAAACCTGTGGGTGAGTGACAGTGAAATACCAACTAATGTTGGTGCTGTATATGGATATAGAATTGAGACATTATAGTATACATGATTACTTTTATCGACAGATGTTGCATTTATTCCATGTATAGTGGATTTGAGCCTTGATTCATTCTAGATGGCATAATCAGGAAATGTTTATATCTAATTGAAAGGGGTGGTTCGGATTATCAGGGGTGTTACTGATTAGCACTTGGTGTGTATTTATGTTTGGTGCATTACCTATGATACTGTTTGTCTGCACTGTTCTGAGGAAGGGGACCCTGAGTGGCCCCGAAACAATTGTTAACTTTGTGTTGACATGTGATCTGGAAATAAATTCATGCTCATTGAGAAGCTGGTGTGCTGACCTATCATCTTTACTACTTTTGATACGTTGGGGTGTTGCTTAGCACCCAAGGCCATGCACCCGGAGGACTACAAAGGATAAGTGTGCCGCTCCGTACCTTTCTACTGAACTTAATCCAATTGAGAACTGGTGGTCAATCCTGAAGGGGCAGGTTGACCAAACCGCACAAATCCTGACAAACTTCAGACATTAATTATGAAAGTATGAGTTGCCATCAATTGGCCCAGATGTTGATTGACCGCATGCTAGGGCGAACTGTAGAGGTCTGGAAAAAGAAGGGGCAACACTGGCAGGCAGCGAGCGGCTCTGAGGTTGTACACCCTGTCTGTGTGCGAGTCCGCTACATGCGGCCGCACAAACAGACTGTGGTGGATTTCAAAGCATCAGCTCCAGGAGTGAGGAATCTAAAAGCAAAGCTCCACGCTGCTCCGTGAGTCTTGCACAGGCAGCTCACGGGCAGTTGGAGTGGTGGTCTAATTGTAATGCAGCAAATTGTGTAGGAAAGAGGAAACGGCGGCCGCTGTATAGTGTTGTTTGAACTTTAAGTATATTGCAACGTGTTTCAGGAGACCAAGTCCTCCTTTCATTGGCCTCAGGTGAGATTATTCTGAATTCACCCAATCTACTGCTGTACTTTCCCCCTGAGTGCGCTCTGTCTCTTCTTGTCTCAAACACAGATACTTTTGCCACCGAGGTGGATACAAAAAGCAGCACCTTCATCCTTCTGTTTGCTGGAAGTAAACCTGCTTCTTTTTCTAATAGCTCCAGGCTATAAGACACACCTAGGTTAAAGAGAATCTGTATTGTTAAAATCGCACAAAAGTAAACATACCAGTGCGTTAGGGGACATCTCCTATTACCCTCTGACACAATTTCGCCGCTCCTCGCTGCATTAAAAGTGGTTAAAACAGTTTTAAAAAGTTTGTTTATAAACAAACAAAATGGCCACCAAAACAGGAAGTAGGTTGATGTACAGTATGTCTACACATAGAAAATACATCCATACACAAGCAGGCTGTATACAGCCTTCCTTTTGAATCTCAAGAGATCATTTGTGTTTCTTTCCCCCTGTTCTCATGCACTGAAGTTTCAGGCTGCTTGTTTCTTCCTGCAAACAGCTTTGCCCTTGTCTGTAATTCTTCAGTATGTGAAAGCCCAGCCAGCTCAGAGGACGATTTAGCCAGCTTGTAAAAGATGAGAGAAGAGAGAAGCTGCTCTAATCCTAAATAACACACAGGCAGTGTGCATAGAGGGGCCTTGAAGGGGGAGTTCATAGCAGAACCACAACACTGAAGAACTTGGCAGCCTTCCAGACACAGGCCGACAAGTCTGACAGGGGAAAGATACATTGATTTATTACAGAGACTGTGATAGCAGAAAGTGCTGCAGTAAGCCAGAACACATTAGAATAGCTTTTGGAACTTGTAGGATGATAAAAAACAGGATGCAATTTTTGTTACCGAGTCTCTTTAACCACTTAAGGACTGCAGTCATAAAACCCCTTAAGGACCAGAGCCTTTTTTTCCATTCGGACCACTGCAGCTTTCACGGTTTATTGCTCAGTCATACAACCTACCACCTAAATGAATTTTACCTCCTTTTCTTGTCACTAATACAGCTTTCTTTCGGTGCTATTTGATTGCTGCTGCGAGTTTTACTTTTTATTATATTCATCAAAAAAGACATGAATTTTGTCAAAAAAATGACTTTTTTAACTTTCTGTGCTGACATTTTTCAAATAAAGTAAAATTTCCTATACATTTGAGCGCGAAAGTTATTCTGCTACATGTCTTTGATAAAAAAAAACCATTCAGTGTATATTTATTGGATTGGGTAAAAGTTATAGCGTTTACAAACTATGGTGCCAAAAGTGAATTTTCCCATTTTCAAGCATCTCTGACTTTTCTGCGCACCTGTCAGGTTTCATGAGGGGCTAAAATTCCAGGATAGTACAAATACCCCCCAAATGACCCCATTTTGGAAAGAAGACATCCCAAAGTATTCAGTGAGAGGCATGGTGAGTTCATAGAAGATTTTATTTTTTTGTCACAAGTTAGCGGAAAATGACACTTTGTAACAAAAAAACCCAAAAAAAAACCGTTTCCATTTCTTCTAACTTGCGACAAAAAAAAATGAAATCTGCCACGGACTCACTATGCTCCTCTCTGAATACCTTGAAGTGTCTACTTTCCAAAATGGGGTCATTTGTGGGGTGTGTTCACTGTCCTGGCATTTTGGGGGGTGCCTACTTGTAAGCACCCCTGTAAAGCCTAAAGATGCTCATTGGACTTTGGGCCCCTTAGCGCAGTTAGGCTGCAAAAAAGTGCCACACATGTGGTATTGCCGTACTCAGGAGAAGTAGTATAATGTGTTTTGGGGTGTATTTTTACACATACCCATGCTGGGTGGGAGAAATATCTCCGTAAATGACAATTGTTTTATTTTTTTTACACACAATTGTCAATTTATAGAGATATTTCTCCCACTCAGCATGGGTATGTGGAAAAATACACCCCAAAACACATTATACTACTTCTCCTGAGTACGGCGATACCACATGTGTGGCACTTTTTTGCACCCTAACTGCGCTAAGGGGCCCAAAGTCCAATGAGTACCTTTAGGATTTCACAGGTCATTTTGAGAAATTTCGTTTCAAGACTGCTCCTCACGGTTTAGGGCCCCTAAAATGCCAGGACAGTATAGGAATCCCACAAATTACCCCATTTTAGAAAGAAGACACCCCAAGGTATTCCATTAGGAGTATGGTGAGTTCATAGAAGATTCTTTTTTTTGTCACAAGTTAGCGGAAATTGATTTTAATTGTTTTTTTTTCACAAAGTGTCATTTTCCGCTAACTTGTGACAAAAAAAAAATCTTCTATGAACTCACTATACTCCTAACGGAATACCTTGGGGTGTCTTCTTTCTAAAATGGGGTCATTTGTGGGGTTCCTACACTGCCCTGGCATTTTAGGGGCCCTAAACCGTGAGGAGTAGTCTTGAAACCAAATGTCGCAACAGCACAGTTAGGCTGCAAAAAAATGTCACACATGTGGTATCGCCGTACTCAGAAGAAGTAGTATAATGTGTTTTGTGGTGTATTTTTACATATAACCATGCTGGGTGGGAGAAATATCTCTGTAAATGACACATTTTTGATTTGACAGGGGGTGATTGATGGGTGATTGACAGGTGATCAGTGGGTTATTACAGGGAATAACAGATGTAAATATTGCACTGGCGAATTGATAAGGGGGGGTCTGAGGGCAATCTGAGCGTGTGGGCGGGTGATTGGGTGCCCGCAAGGGGCAGATTAGGGTCTAATCTGATGGGTAACAGTGACAGGTGGTGATAGGGGGTGATTGATGGGTAATTAGTGGGTGTTTAGAAGAGAGAATAGATGTAAACACTGCGCTTGGGAGGTGATCTGATGTCGGATCTGCGGGCGATCTATTGGTGTGGGTGGGTGATCAGATTGCCCGCAAGGGGCAGGTTAGGGGCTGATTGATGGGTGGCAGTGACAGGGGGTGATTGATGGGTGGCAGTGACAGGGGGTGATTGACAGGTGATCAGTGGGTTATTACAGGGAAGAACGGATGTAAATAATGCACTGGCGAATCGATAAGGGGGGGTTTGAGGGCAATCTGAGCGTGTGGGCGGGCGATTGGGTGCCCACAAGGGTCTAATCTGATGGGTAACAGTGACAGGTGGTGATAGGGGGTGATTGATGGGTGATTGATGGGTAATTAGTGGGTGTTTAGAGGAGAGAATAGATGTAAACGATGGATTTGGGAGGTGATCTGATGTCGGATCTGCGGGCGATCTATTGGTGTGGGTGGGTGATCAGATTGCCCGCAAGGGGCAGGTTAGGGGCTGATTGATGGGTGGCAGTGACAGGGGGTGGTTGATGGGTGGCAGTGACAGGGGGTGATTGACAGGTGATCAGTGGGTTATTACAGGGAAGAACGGATGTAAATAATGCACTGGCGAATCGATAAGGGGGGGTTTGAGGGCAATCTGAGTGTGTGGGCGGGTGATTGGGTGCCCGCAAGGGTCTAATCTGATGGGTAACAGTGACAGGTGGTGATAGGGGGTGATTGATGGGTGATTGATGGGTAATTAGTGGGTGTTTAGCGGAGAGAATAGATGTAAACGATGGATTTGGGAGGTGATCTGATGTCGGATCTGCGGGCGATCTATTGGTGTGGGTGGGTGATCAGATTGCCCGCAAGGGGCAGGTTAGGGGCTGATTGATGGGTGGCAGTGACAGGGGGTGATTGACGGGTGATTGACGGGTGATTGACAGGTGATTGACAGGTGATCAGGGGGGATAGATGCATACAGTACACGGGGGGGGGGAGGGTCTGGGGAGCATCTGAGGGGTGGGGGGGGGTGATCAGGAGGGAGCAGGGGGCAGTTTAGGGACTAAAAAAAAAAATAGCGTTGACAGATAGTGACAGGGAGTGATTGATGGGTGATTAGGGGGGTGATTGTGTGCAAATGGTGGTCTGGGGGGTGGGCAGGGGGGGTCTGAGGGGTACTGTGGGCGATCAGGGGGCAGGGGGGGGGGCAGATCAGTGTGTTTGGGTGCAGACTAGGGTGGCTGCAGCCTGCCCTGGTGGTCCCTCGGACACTGGGACCACCAGGGCAGGAGGCAGCCTGTATAATACACTTTGTAAACATTACAAAGCGTATTATACGCTTCCTATCCGGGGATCGTCGGGTTAACATCCCGCCGGCGCTTCCGATTGGCCGGCGGGTTGACGTCGCGGGTGGGCGGAGCCTATTGCCGGCGGATGCGCGCGCATCCCAACGCGCGATCCCCGGCCAAAGAGTGCCCCAGGACCTGACGCCATTCTGCGTTACGTGGTCCTGGGGCTGCCACTTTGCCGCCGCCAATATGAAGTAGGCGGTCGGCAAGTGGTTAAAGGGAAGGTCCAAGCAAAATAAAAAAATGGGGTAAGAGATAACTTGTGTGCTGAGTTATACAACACTGCAGTGAGCCCTTAAAGCGGTATTGTCACCATAAAAATCAAATTTCAACAGCAACTGGTCTGAGTGTATTAAAATGATAAAGATGCTAATCCTGCATTCAAAACTTTTTCTGCTGTTATGATTTGGAGTTATCACATACTTTAGGAGCTCTTGTTCTAGTGCCAAAAAGTTGAATGCCAGTGACAGTGATCGTATAAAGTGCTGCAGTAAGCCAGAACACATTAGAATAGCTTTTTGAACTTGTAGGATGATAAAAAACAGGATGCAATTTTTGTTACGGAGTCTCTTTAAGGGGGCAAAGACCAGGGGAAAGGAGTGTCTTGTAGATATTTTCCCCCAATTATTGTATCCACCTTGTTTGTACCTCATATGCCCCCCATGTCTCCTCTGCTACCCCTGAATAAATGAAAGTGGCGACAGCATGTCTCACCGGCTTCTGCTGATGACTCGATTGGCAGAAGCCAGCACTAGGGGAACAGTGCGAGATAGAAGTCTCAGATCGCTGCGGGCTCCGATGGAATAAGTGAGACGTGCTGGCGCGTCTTTAATTTAATCAAGGGGAGCAGTAGAGACATGGGGACACACGAGGTACAAGGCAGACACAATAATTGGGGGAGAACATCTACAAGACGCTCCTGGACCGCGGACGCACAAGCTTTAGTATATTTTTCTTTTTTTTGCCTGGTTCTTGCCCTAAAATACGGTACTTTCTTCTTTGGGTTTGGAAGGGGTTTAGTTCCTGACTGTGCACATGCTAGAGACATTTCACACACTTCCTACTGTAGTCTTAGAGTACCTGAGGCGGAAAAAAAAAACTAACGTTTTTAACAGACCTGGGGCTTCCTCCAGCCCCCTTCAGGCTGATTGGTTCCTCGCCATCTTCTCACGCCGCCTGGATCCTCTGCTAGGCGGCACACTAATTTCGCAACTTGGGGCGTACTGTGCGCGTGCGTTCCATCATGCTCAACTATAATGATTCCTGAGCAAAGCCAGACTAAATGCTCAGTCGGGGATTTTATCAGGGCTGATGAGAAGCAGGCTGAGCAGTGAAGAATGAAACAGAGAGCAGGGTAGGTGTTTTCTCTAATGTTCCCACTGATATATATGGTAAAATACATGAGGGTGCTTCTTCTCTGGTTCACTTTAAAGAACAAGCGACACCCATGCTAACCTAGAAATAAAAAACACATATATAAGTAGATAAATACTACTACTACTACTACTACTACTACTACTACTACTACTACTACTACTACTACTACTACTACTACTACTACTACTACTACTACTACTTACATAACAGATGTATTGTGCTATCCACGTAATGATTCCTGTGAATTTTATAAAAGAAAAGCAGAAAATCCTATTCAAGGCAGTGGCCATTTTGCCAAGTTAATGCTGACATCATATCCTCCCTGACTCTTGTTTTCCCCCCTCCCTTCTCTTGCTCATTGTTTATTCATTAGCTGCCCTCCTCCCAGAGTCTTTTAATTTACACATCCAATCACTGAGTCACCTCAGCCTTGCTTGTAAACACAAGTGATCAGCTAGACAGGGAAATATGTGGAAGAGGAGGAATATATTATAGATAAAAAGAACTCCCAGCATTCAACTTTTTGGCACTAGTACAAGAGCTCCTAAAGTATGTGATAACTCCAAATCATAACAGCAGAAAAAGTTTTGAATGCAGGATTAGCATCTTTATCATTTTAATACACTCAGACCAGTTGCTGTTGAAATTTGATTTTTATGGTGACAATACCGCTTTAAGGGCTCGCTGCAGTGTTGTATAACTCAGCACACAAGTTATCTCTTACCCCATTTTTTTATTTTGCTTGGACCTTCCCTTTAAAGAGACTCGGTAACAAAAATTGCATCCTGTTTTTTATCATCCTACAAGTTCCAAAAGCTATTCTAATGTGTTCTGGCTTACTGCAGCACTTTCTGCTATCACAGTCTCTGTAATAAATCAATGTATCTTTCCCCTGTCAGACTTGTCGGCCTGTGTCTGGAAGGCTGCCAAGTTCTTCAGTGTTGTGGTTCTGCTATGAACTCCCCCTTCCAGGCCCCTCTGTGCACACTGCCTGTGTGATATTTAGATTAGGGCAGCTTCTCTCTTCTCTCTTATCTTTTACAAGCTGGATAAATCGTCCTCTGAGCTGGCTGGGCTTTCACATAATGAGGAAATTCAGACAAGGGCAAAGCTGTTTGCAGGAAGAAAAGAGCAGCCTGAAACTTCAGTGCATGAGATATGCAGGGGGAAAGAAACACACAAATGATCTCTTGAGATTCAAAAGGAAGGCTGTATACAGCCTGATTGTGTATGGATGTATTTTCTATGTGTGGACATACTGTACATCAACCTACTTCCTGTTTTGGTGGCCATTTTGTTTGTTTATAAACAAACTTTTTAAAACTGTTTTTAACCACTTTTAATGCGGCGGGGAGCGGCGAAATTGTGACAGAGGGCAATAGATGTCCCCTAACGCACTGGTATGTTTACTTTTGTGCAATTTTAACAATACAGATTCTCTTTAAGTCGGAACATTGTGCGATCTCTGTCCTCTGTGCCTCCAGTGTCCCCCTCTGTGTCACCTCTGCCATTTGTACCTGTTTATACAAGTTTAAAAGCCATTTTTTCTTTGATGATTTTTTTTTTTTTTTTCTTCCTAAATTTGATTTTCTCAAAAACCACAAGTCCAACTTGAAGAATTTTTTTTTGACTTGTTCCCATGGAAACAGAGAATCCAAGCCCTTCGTATCAGCGGGTCGTTCGTAAGTCGGGGACTACCTGTACTCAGAAAATATACATACTCAACCAAACCACCTAATTGTTGTCTGATTTTTGGTTTGTTGAACGACAATCGGGCATGTGTACACGTGGCTAATGACTATGAGAGCCACTTACAATGTCATTTGAAGACGCATTGGTTTTGAATGCGGCCGTTTTCGTGCAGTCTGTCATTTCCCTTGTGCCCAGTATGTAAATGAGTTGGTTGTTTAGTTGGTTGGTGTGTCAAATACAATTGGTGCAAAGGGTTTGTCGTAGTGTCGGTCATGTCGTGATGTTGGTCATGCACTTTGCTGAACGTGTGTATGTACCTAGAAAAAAGTTGTTCAGACAAGATATAACATTCAGCTAAAACTCAGTTCATCATCCCAACTCTGCTACTTTAAAAAAAAAACAAAAGCCTCAACTAGTGTCAGAAAGAGGTGAATATGACACTCCTACAGCATTTTCTGGATCAAACTTTCCGGCTATGTCACTTGCTAGTAATAATGGCTATTACATTTCAGTCTGGCTACACGGAAAACGGTGTCCAATTTCTGTAGCCAAAGATGCACTGTCTCTATGCACGTTTTAGATTTTCTAAGACTTGGTCAGTATGTGCCCCGGCACTTGACTTCACATGGTTTGGTTCAGATGTGAAACATGGGCTGTGAATCCTAACTTTTATTAACGCTTAAACTTACGAGGGTGTACACACAGTCAATCAGTGCATGCTATTATTTAAACCAATTGGTATGTGGTTTCACAGAGGCTATATGTGTTTATGTAATTTGCATTTATTTTAAAGTTTCTTGATAAATAATAATTTTGTAAAAATGACAAGAATGCTGTAGCAAAGTCTGAAGAATAGTGACTAAATATGATTCAGCAGCAATTTTGGGAATGCAGCATTGCAGAAAGTATTTAACAATTAATGGTTAATGTTTAAGTGTTAAAATTGTTTATTATGCCAAATAAGATTGATGACTGGAAGTGCCTTTTGTGAAATGACATGCCTCGGTTTCAATATTAATGGGAAGGTGAAACTAATGTTTTTATGTTTTTCATAGTATGGATCATCATGTACTTGATACTGTGTTAAAATGCTGGCAGAAGCAATGTTTTTCTATACAAACTGAACAATCTGGCCCCCTTGTTTTATTTATAAAGGTTCAGTGTATCTATGCCTGCCTACTTCAATCCTCAAGGGAGTATCAGAAAGGCCCCGCATTCCCCGAGCCGTGAGTTATGACAAACTTTTCAGATGTGTTAATGAATGTGGACTAAACACAATTGTGTAACATTAAAGGAAAAAAAGAAAAGTAAAATTGTGCAGCTCTTGGCCCAGACACATCTTACTACCAGAAACTGACCTCAAAGGGTGACGGCAAATAAGTCCGCTCTCATTACTCTCTACAAAAAAAAAAAAAAAACTACTGTTGAGGAAAGGATTATATTTTTTCTTCTAGTCTATCCTGAAGAAAAAAGTATTAGTATTATTTTTTCTTTTTCAATATACTTTACCCTGCAGAGTAGAGAGGTGTATCTGGATAAGATAAATCAGATCTTAGTTTGTTGCTTTGTACATCTTTGACAACAGAATTACCATTGAAGATTTTCTGCTGATGAACTGGGATAGGAAATAATTAATTGAAAATATCATTTTCTGCCATACTTCCTCAATCTGTGTACTACTTTTAGGCTGCTTACACACCAAGACGTTACAGGCGCACATTAGTGCGCCTGTAACGCTCCCCCAACGCACAGCAATGTAACACAAGTGGGCTGTTCACACAGCCCACGTTGCGTTACATGTAATGCTGCACGTTCGGTGCAAAGTGCAGCATGCTACGGCGTTGGAGCGGCTATAGCCGCGTTAGACTGTTTGCACATGCGCAGTGGGGGGCGGAGAGGAGGCGGGGAGAGCCAGCTACAGTAGCCGCGCACATGGCTAATTAATATTCACTGCACTGGCGGCAGCTGATTGGCCGGCGGGACCACGTGATGCGGAGTGTCTCGCTCCGCATCACGTGGTCCCGCTGGCCAATCAGCGCCACTCTGGGAGACATTATAGGAATCGAGCCGCCGAACGCGGCTCACTCTACCGTCGGCTTTTGCAGCACCATACGTTGTGTTAGGTGCACGTTATGCGACCTTAACGTGACACCTAACACAACGTCTTGGTGTGCAAGAAGCCTAACTGTGTACATCTGTTGAGTGAACATGATTTTTTTGTTTTTTTCTTTTTTCTCCTGGTTCTCTTACTTAGTTCCTGTATGGTTCTTTACCAGTATTTTGGTTGGTTCTCCCAGGTAGGATACAATAGGGCAACTCCGAAATTAGGCTTTATAGGAGATCACTGTAAGGGCCTGCTCTAACTAGGGCGATTAGCAGGTGAATCTAACTGTATCGCAGTGATCTCACTGCCGCGATTGCTACCGATCACAGGCACTCCATGATTAAAGAGAACCCGAGGTGGGTTTTAAGAATGCGATTAGGACACAGAGGCCCCCCTGCTCTCTGCTGTCCTCTTTCTCCCCCCCCCCCCCCAAAAAAAAACCCCGCCGGCGCTATAGGGGAGGCGGCGGGGAGTGACATCCTGGATATAAACAGCCTGCTAGCAACACGCTGCATGTCGCTAGCACAGTGGATTTTTTTTGGGGGGGGGGGGGGGGGGGACAGCAGAGCGCAGGGGGGGGGGCCTGGGGGGGTCACGGTGTAACAGAGGCTGGTGATAGTATGCACAACCAGCCTCTGTGTCCTAATAGCATTTTTAAAACCCACCTCGGGTTCTCTTTAACCACTTAAGGACCGCCCCCAGCCGATGGGCGGCGGCAAAGTCCGGGCCCAAACGACCGCAATACGCCCATCGGCGGGGGCGGCTGCGGGAGTGGCTATGCGGCGATCGCGTCATTTGTGACGCGATCAGCCGCCGGGGACTGGCTCCGCCCACCGCTCGCTGTAACCCGCCGGCCGTTCGGAAGCGCCGGTGGGTTACTAGCTGCCCGATCGCCGCACGGAAAGTGTATAATAGGCTTTGTAATGTATACAAAGCCTATTATACTGGCTGCCTCCTGCCCTGGTGGTCCCAGTGTCCGAGGGACCACCAGGGCAGGCTGCAGCCACCCTAGTCTGCACCCAAGCACACTGATTCCCCCCCCCCTGCCCCCTGATCGCCCACAGCACCCCTCAGACCCCCCCCCTGCCCACCCCCCAGACCACTGTTTGCACCCAATCACCCCCCTAATCACCCATCAATCACTCCCTGTCACTATCTGTCAACGCTATTTTTTTTTTAGTCCCTAATCTGCCCCCTACTCCCTCCTGATCACCCCCCCACCTCTCAGATTCTCCCCAGACCACCCCCCAGACCCCCCCCCCCCCTGTGTACTGTATGCATCTATCCCCCCTGATCACCTGTCAATCACCTGTCAATCACCTGTCAATCACCCGTCAATCACCCGTCAATCACCCCCTGTCACTGCCACCCATCAATCAGCCCCTAACCTGCCCCTTGCGGGCAATCTGATCACCCACCCACACCAATAGATCGCCCGCAGATCGGACATCAGATCACCTCCCAAATGCAGTGTTTACATCTCTTCTCTCCTCTAAACACCCACTAATTACCCATCAATCACCCATCAATCACCCCCTATCACCACCTGTCACTGTTACCCATCAGATTAGACCCTAATCTGCCCCTTGCGGGCACCCAATCACCCGCCCACACGCTCAGATTGCCCTCAGACCCCCCCTTATCAATTCGCCAGTGCAATATTTACATCTGTTATTCCCTGTAATAACCCACTGATCACCTGTCAATCACCCATCAATCACCCCCTGTCACTGCCACCCATCAATCACCCCCTGTCACTGCCACCCATCAATCAGCCCCTAACCTGCCCCTTGCGGGCAATCTGATCACCCACCCACACCAATAGATCGCCCGCAGATCCGACATCAGATCACCTCCCAAATGCAGTGTTTACATCTCTTCTCTCCTCTAAACACCCACTAATTACCCATCAATCACCCATCAATCACCCCCTATCACCACCTGTCACTGTTACCCATCAGATTAGACCCTAATCTGCCCCTTGCCGGCACCCAATCACCCGCCCACACGCTCAGATTGCCCTCAGACCCCCCCTTATCAATTCGCCAGTGCAATATTTACATCTGTTATTCCCTGTAATAACCCACTGATCACCTGTCAATCACCCATCAATCACCCCCTGTCACTGCCACTCATCAATCACCCCCTGGCACTGCCACCCATCAATCAGCCCCTAACCTGCCCCTTGCGGGCAATCTGATCACCCACCCACACCAATAGATCGCCCGCAGGTCCGACATCAGATCACCTCCCAAGTGCAGTGTTTACATCTCTTCTCTCCTCTAAACACCCACTAATCACCCATCAATCACCCCCTATCACCACCTGTCACTGTTACCCATCAGATTAGACCCTAATCTGCCCCTAGGGCACCCAATCACCCGCCCACACCTCAGAACGCCCTCAGACCCCAGCCCTGATCACCTCGCCAGTGCATTGCTTGCATCTATTTCCCCCCTCTAATCACACCTTGAGACACCCATCAATCACCTCCTGTCACCCCCTAGCACACCTACCCATCAGATCAGGCCCTAATTTGCCCCGTGTGGGCTCCTGATCACTCGGCAAAACCCTCAGATCCCCCTCAGACCCCCTTCCGATCACCTCCCCAGTGCATTGATTGCATCTATTTTCCCCTCTAACCGCCCCCCGAGACACCCATCAATCACCTCCTGTCACCCCCCCTAGCACTCCTATCCATCAGAACAGGCCCAATACATCCTGTCATCTAAGAGGCCACCCTGCTTATGACCGGTTCCACAAAATTTGCCCCCTCATAGACCACCTGTCATCAAAATTTGCAGATGCTTATACCCCTGAACAGTCATTTTGAGGCATTTGTTTTCTAGACTACTCCTCGCGGTTTAGGGCCCCTAAAATGCCAGGGCAGTATAGGAACCCCACAAGTGACCCCATTTTAGAAAGAAGACACCCCAAGGTATTCTGTTAGGTGTATGATGAGTTCATAGAAGATTTTATTTTTTGTCAAAAGTTAGCGGAAATTGGATTTGTATTGTTTTTTTCACAAAGTGTCATTTTTCACTAACTTGTGACAAAAAATAAAATCTTCTACGAACTCACCATACCCCTAACGGAATACCTTGGGGTGTCTTCTTTCTAAAATGGGGTCACTTGTGGGGTTCCTATACTGCCCTGGCATTTTAGGGGCCCTAAACCGTGAGAAGTAGTCTAGAAAACAAATGCCTCAAAATGACCTGTGAATAGGACGTTGGGCCCCTTAGCGCACCTAGGCTGCAAAAAAGTGTCACACATGTGGTATCGCCGTACTCAGAAGAAGTAGTATAATGTGTTTTGGGGTGTATTTTTATACATACCCATGCTGGGTGGGAGAAATCTCTCTGTAAATGGACAATTGTGTGTAAAAAAAATCAAATAATTGTCATTTACAGAGATATTTCTCCCGCCCAGCATGGGTATGTGTAAAAATACACCCCAAAACACATTATAATACTTCTCCCGAGTACGGCGATACCACATGTGTGGCACTTTTTTGCACCCTAACTGCGCTAATGGGCCCAAAGTCCAATGAGTACCTTTAGGATTTCACAGGTCATTTTGCGACATTTGGTTTCAAGACTACTCCTCACGGTTTAGGGCCCCTAAAATGCCAGGGCAGTATAGGAATCCCACAAATGACCCCATTTTAGAAAGAAGACACCCCAAGGTATTCCGTTAGGAGTACGGTGAGTTCATAGAAGATTTTATTTTTTGTCACAAGTTAGCGGAAAATGACACTTTGTGAAAAAAAAAATTAAAATCAATTTCTGCTAACTTGTGACAAAAAAAAAAAATCTTCTATAAACTCACCATACTCCTAACGGAATACCTTGGGGTGTCTTCTTTCTAAAATGGGATAATTTGTGGGGTTCCTATACTGTCCTGGCATTTTAGGGGCCCTAAACCGTGAGGAGTAGTCTTGAAACCAAATTTCTCAAAATGACCTGTGAAATCCTAAAGGTACTCATTGGACTTTGGGCCCCTTAACGCAGTTAGGGTGCAAAAAAGTGCCACACATGTGGTATCGCCGTACTCAGGAGAAGTAGTATAATGTGTTTTGGGGTGTATTTTTCCACATACCCATGCTGAGTGGGAGAAATATCTCTATAAATAGACAATTGTGTGTAAAAAAAAATAAAAAATTGTCATTTACGGAAATATTTCTCCCACCCAGCATGGGTATGTGTAAAAATACACCCCAAAACACATTATACTACTTCTCCTGAGTACGGCAATACCACATGTGTGGCACTTTTTTGAAGCCTAACTGCGCTAAGGGGCCCAAAGTCCAATGAGCATCTTTAGGCTTTACAGGGGTGCTTACAATTAGGCACCCCCCAAAATGCCAGGACAGTGAAAACACCCCACAAATGACCCCATTTTGGAAAGTAGACACTTCAAGGTATTCAGAGAGGAGCATAGTGAGTCCGTGGCAGATTTCATTTTTTTTTGTCGCAAGTTAGAAGAAATGGAAACTTTTTTTTTTTCTTTTTTGTCAGAAAGTGTCATTTTCCGCTAACTTGTGACAAAAAATAAAATCTTCTATGAACGCACCATGCCTCTCACTGAATACTTTGGGATGTCTTCTTTCCAAAATGGGGTCATTTGGGGGGTATTTGTACTTTCCTGGAATTTTAGCCCCTCATGAAACCTGACAGGTGCGCAGAAAAGTCAGAGATGCTTGAAAATGGGAAAATTCACTTTTGGCACCATAGTTTGTAAACGCTATAACTTTTACCCAATCCAATAAATATACACTGAATGTTTTTTTTTTATCAAAGACATGTAGCAGAATAACTTTCGCGCTCAAATGTATAGGAAATTTTACTTTATTTGAAAAATGTCAGCACAGAAAGTTAAAAAAAATCATTTTTTTGCCAAAATTCATGTCTTTTTTGCTGAATATAATAAAAAGTAAAAATCGCAGGAGCAATCAAATAGCACCAAAAGAAAGCTGTATTAGTGACAAGAAAAGGAGGTAAAATTCATTTAGGTGGTAGGTTGTATGAGCGAGCAATAAACCGTGAAAGCTGCAGTGGTCTGAATGGAGAAAAAGGCTCTGGTCCTTAAGGGGCGAAAAGACTGTGGTCCTGAAGTGGTTAATGCTAATCACAAAACGTGTTGCCTGCAGCATTTTGCCGCGATTTTTGAGCAATCGCGGTACAGTGCTTAAACAAGTACTGATCGCGGAAGTGTACAATGATTTTAATGCGCTAATCGTGGTAAAATCACCCGTGCAAAACGGTAGCGCTAAGTGCTACCGGTTTGCTACTTTGTAGTGAGAATGGCCCCACTAACGGTGCATTTACAAATTGTAAAGAAAACTGCAGTGTTTGGCGAGTCTATGTAAAATGATTTTGTGGTCGATTGGATCAGAAAATTGAATCAATACGAATGTTGGATTTTATGATTGAATTGGAAGAGAGAAAATGCCCTAATAAACTCGTTTATAGGAACAATTGATAATTACCCTCTGATTACTTTTGTTCGTAAAAATTGTGGCAAAAGATCGCATTTGATGAAAATATTGTACCGTTAATGGGCACCTTCACACATGAAAATTGGCTGGGATTATTTTGATGCAGTGCTCTGAGCTAATCAAAACAGGAAGAAAGACACCTCCTTCCTCCTGGGGGTGGCAGATATTTCAGAATCAGTTATTCAGAAAGTTATGTTGTGTTTCACTTGCAGCACTTAATGTGGTTTGTGACTGCACCTCTTGTTCCTGTTCTACCAGGTGAGTAGATGAATTTTTTTTTTTTGAGTAGATAATATCCGCTGAATGTTCGACTGAAGCCACTCTCCAGTGACATGCAACGAGTGCTACGCTGTGGGCTCTTGCTGAAGGATGCTAGGACAGCCACTGATGTTTCTTCATTAGTGACAGATTTCATGTGTCCACATTTTGGCAAATCCAACACTGAACCAGTTTCCCGAAACTTGGCAAGCAGTTTGCTAACTGTAGCATGGGAGATGTGTGGTCTCGTAGGGTGTTTCTATCCGCTCCTCACGTGTTCATCTCGGCGACATGTCAATGGCTGTAAAGAGAAACTTGTAAATAACTAATGACAGAATAAAGCTACATTAAAACCAAGCACACCATTGTTTTTCTTGTGAAATTTCTAATAAGTTCGATGTCACATGACCTTCTTCCTATTGAAAAAACAAGTTGGATTCAAAATGGCCAACTTCAAAATGGCCGCCATGGTCACCACCCATCTTGAAAAGTTTCCCCCCTCACATGCTAATGTGACACAATCAGTAAGTTAATATCCCAACCATTCCCATTTTATTAAGGTGTATCCATATAAATGGCCCACCCTTTAGATTGATGGTGTACCTTGAAATGAATCTGAGCACTTAATATATGGTTTTATATAAAAAGAATGTATTTGTGTAACGGTCTTGTGTCGTAGCTCAGATGTCTGATTATGTGGTGATCTGCAGAAACACCAATAATGCAGACGCTATACCTGATTATGTGTGATCTGCAGAATCACCAATAATACCAGTATAGCAGACAAAGAGCTGAGTGTGTAGTGATTAGGTGCAATCGTAACTTTAATAGTTTAATGAGACCTCACCAGAGGGGCTGGTGAGGTACTATCAGTACACTGAGCATGCACTAGAGTACAAGCTCCAGCAGGCTGGAGAAAACAATATCGAAGAGGCCGAATCTCCCGTGGAGGGGGTGATTCAGGAAGTACTGCAGCCAAGTGATGACCCGTGGAGCGGGTGACTCAGACGGCACTACAGCCTATGAAATACAACTAGTACTGCACAAAATAATAACTCCACCAGAGGTGCTGGTGAAGCTAGCACCTCACCAGTGGCGAGGGCCCACTGGTGAGTAGAATGGTCTGACAGGCAAGTTTCGGCAACAGAGAGGTAAGTATCGGTACAGAATCGCGAGACAGAAGAGTAGTCGTTAATCAGGCAAAGGTTCAGCAACAACAAGGCAGATAGGCAAAGGTACAAGAACGGAAAGCAGGATCAGAGTCGGGGGGAATAGCTAAGAGTCATACACAGGAGATCAATACAATACAATAACCTAGTCTAGGTGTGAAGTCCTTGGCATCAACACCCGGGAACTAGTCTTAAAGTGAACCTAAAGCCGGAGGAAAAAAATGAGATTAACTCACCTGGGGCTTCCCTCAGCCCCCTGCAGCCGATTGGTGTCCTCGCAGGAGGCCGCAATAGCAGCAAAGGGGGCGATATACAGGCTGGGAATGCGAACAATCACTCGCGTTCCCATGCCTGTCGGCCGGTGACGGCCACACCGGAAGTGCTCGCCGGCAGGTCATGGAGCGTCAGAGCAGGGCTGCGAGGGCACCGATCAGCTGCAGGGGGCTGAGGGAAGCCCCAGGTGAGTTAATCTCATTTTTTTCCCCCGGCTTTAGGTTCACTTTAAACAAATAAACAGTAACAATGTAGCAATATCCTAGACTAGGTGTGAAATCCTTAGCATCAACACCTGGGATCTAGTCTAAGGTCTGAGCGCTAACACGCAGCGTATTCACGACAACAGACAATGCGTGAATGAAGCCTGGAGGCTTAAGGCAGAGGAGACCTCACTGGCACGCCCCCTCTCATCAGCCAATACAGGGCGCCGTGAGTCTCCTCTGACGTCAGCCGACCAGCAGGTCAGCAGACTCCTCTCTTCATGGCATAAAGGTCCTGTCTGTGCGCGCGCCCGCGCAAGACAGCAACCCTATGTGCCAAAGTAAACCCCGTCCTCGGCGTCCTAACCGCCGGAGAGATGGGCAGGGACACGAGGACAGCTGCGGCGGCGAAACCGTTCGCCGCGGCTGTCATAGTTGTTACAATTTGCTTATCATACAGCATATATACAAAATATGAACAGTTCCAAGTAGTGTTTCCTTCTAACAGTATTCCATCTCATTAAGGCTAGCCAAGCAATCATCAATCTTTTAAAGAAAACCTGAACTGAAAATAAAAAG